>NW_028258293.1:21008125-21311562 GCF_053883595.1 Heterocephalus glaber
ACCCTGCCAGAGGGAGCTGAATACAGAAAACTGGGTCCAGGTATCATAAGGCATCAGCAGGACAAAAATCTGCCCAACAGGAAAAGCCCTAAGGATCTAGGTAAGGCTGAGAAGGGGCTTAAGGGCTCCTTACATGGTTCTTAGGCCTTCTGGGGGTCACACTCCCTTTGAAAATGCTAAGGCCTGTGGTCTACTTTCCCAGAAATTTGCACATACCCACAGCTTCACATTTAATAAGATTTAGAGAACCCATGTTCAACAGAGGGTTCTTGGAGGGTGGATCTCTGTTTAAATGACCTTTTGCCTTTCGGTGCTGCATATGGGTCTGTTTTACAAGGCCCTCTGTCCATGGGAGTCTGTTCTTGTAGGAATGCTAACATAGCTCTATTTAACTTTGTTTTCATCACATAAAATACTGACACTTTCCCTAAGACTCACTATGTTCAAAATGGGATGATTCACCAGGCAAATAAACTGGGAGATGCAACAATATTAGTTGGTGGTGTGGCAGCTTAAAGTCTGAGACACATCAGTGACTTCTTCAAAATCAGTGATTTCTGATTCTTAATATTATAGTTAGCATAAGACTCTGAGGAATTTTTTTTTCCCTCTCACAGGAAATGAAAGGATAACAATAGTAAATATTTGAAGAAGGTTACATAGAGCGGCTGACATGGCCTTCAATGCAGAGGTAGCGCACACACCAGAGGTGAGAATCAAATAAACACCTACATCTTCACCCCTTTATGACCTCCCTGCAGATGAGCAGGAGGAAGGCAGCTGCAGGAGCTGGTGGCCCTGTCCCGGCAGTCCTTGCCAAGGGCTTGGTGAGACCACTTGACACCTCTCCCACAGAAGCCAGTGCGTGGTTGGCCAGCTGTGGGAAAATGTGTCCACGGCCTCTGCCATCTTTTCATAAAGCCTACAGTTGTACACGGGGATACTGTATTTCACCTCTTTTGGATACCAATAAAAATGAATTATCTTTGTTTCCAAATCTCTCCCTTTATTATCATAATTAACCTTTACTTAGAAAGCAAGCAGTAAAAACTGTTCAGACTTCATTGTCACATTACTTACAGGCAAATGAGACAGGGACTTCTATCCTCTCAGGTTAACATGGGCACTGAGAGAGACAGATGGCAGTTCCCAGGCTGACCCTCTATGGTCAGAGCTAGAAACAGGATTGATGCATAATTATTAAGAAAATCATATGATGGCTTTAATCTTCTTGCTACTTAAAAAGTGGTGTAGTGACAGTGGCAGCCAACATCATACAGGGAATACCAAGTCCACACTTTGTCCTGAATCAACTGCTACCACGTGAGTCTTCTTGGTCAAGGCATTTGAGGCCACGGTGACAGAATAGGTCCCTGGGTATACTTCTATGTAGAGGTCCTTGGAGATGTTCTCGGCCTGGAAGGAAGAGAGGAAAAGGGCTGTTTAGAGACTATCTCTTTAAGGACACCATGGCACCCCTACTAGACTTCCTTTCCGTGCCAAAGGGATGATGGAATGAAGAGCCCTGATCTCAAGTCTCAGCTTGGTCAACCTCATTAGGTAAGTCTCAGCCTCCACTTATGCTTGTTTATTTCTAAAGCTGTGATAACACCCACCTCACAAATAAGCATATGAACTCTTAAGTGAAATAAATAGAACACACATGTAAATACCGAATAGTTTCTCTGGTGTGAGAAACTGAAAGTGTAAATAAGGACTAAGAGGTATAATAGATAATGTGAAATAGGAAGAAAAGGGGCAAAGGGGAAGGGGAAGTGGGAGGGATAGGGGAAAGGAAAGAAGGGAATGGAATTAATATGAGAAAATGAAAAAAAGGAAACAAAGTCTTTGTAAATAGGGAGGGATGGAGGGGTTGAAGGGAGGGCTGGGCAAGGGTGAAAAGTAAGAGCCAAGAGAGATTATGTAAAGGTGCGTATCTCCAATGATGAATGTCATTAAATTGTACACCTAAAATGTACCAATAAAAGGATATACAAAAAAAAAACCAAAACAAATAAGCATATGAAAACACTCTGTAAATGCAAATGTGTTATAGGAGCATGAAGGATTATAAGAACACTCTAGTTGGAGTAAGAATTAGGCAGAAGGAAAGACTAATGGTCATTGTTTTGGAGATCAAAAGTAGACAGTGACACTTGTGGGCAGAGATTGGCAGTAAGGGCAAAGTTCCTCAGAAAAATGAGAACCATTCTTTTTAACTGTGCTTTGCTGAATTCATTACTGGGAAGATGAAGCATTTTTCTCCTGAAGCTAAGAACAACAGGAGTGGATGCTCCTGAAGCACCACGTCAGCCGGATGGCAAAAGCCCTCCCTTGGAGGACTGGTTCTCCATGGTGCAAAATACTGGAAGCTGGAGTTAACGGAAAGATTCGTGTTTAGAGCAGAACTGGGCAGAAACCATCCTCCAAGGTAGATGTGGCAGGCAGAGGATGGATCTCAATTCAACTGTTGAAGGGCAAAGTTACAACCAAAAAAGAAACCCAAGGGACAGCTGGGATGCCATCACATGCTTGCTCAGTGCTCAGAAAGAGCCCCAGGCAGAAGGTGCCATTTCTAATGCCACATATGGGAAAAACCCCAAAACTACTAGCTAGAAATTCCACTAGCAGGAGTAAGTGATAATATTTATACTCAGCTCCCTCCTTGCCTTAGGTAGATTTGAAGCCAATTTTTTTCAAAAACTGCTTTATTTTATATCTTGTCACACCTATTGGTAGTTACTACAAACTTGGAGATCTATTACCATTTAATCAATATGACTACATAAGACAATGTGCAACTATTTATTGGTTGTTAATTGTGTAAATAAACACAAGTAGAAAATATAAGAAAGTATAGCTGAAAGAAATCAGAGCAGCCAACGCTGCTCCATTTGTCTGCATAAAAGGCAACAGCGGGCTAAGACTGGAGTATCAGGAAGACTAGCATTACCGAAGTGAGCAATGATGGAGGTGTCTAAGCCAACTAATTTATATTTGTACTAGAAGCTGAGTGTTCTTGGTGGCTACAAACTCCAGTATAGTCTAAATCCTGGACAAAAACAAAAAAATAAGGAATTTACTGCAGTAACATGCTCAAGTTCCTTTTCTCAGAATTTCAGCCTGTACAAGTTCCAAAAGATTCCGTTTCATAAACTAATGAGTATTTTATCCTAAAAGTGAAAAACTCATCATTACATGTCTTTAGAAACACTTATTAAACATGGCAACCAGTACCTTACAGTATTTTTGAACCTGTCTCACCAAATGTGTATCTTTCAGAATTTCAGCAATGGTTCCACTTTCTAAGGAGGAGGGTAAGGCCCCCTGCTGCTTGAGCAGATGGTGGAATTCCAGCAGGACTCAATGCCAGGCCAGCTGAGCCGTAGGAACTGAGATATGAATACTTCACATTCTTTCCAACCACAACTATGAGTTCAGACACAAAGAGCACGGCTGATGCTTCCAGTGAACGAAGGATAACAAGAAAACATAATTTTGCATTTGACCAAAATTTTGTGCGCCCTCCTTTAGTTGTAAGAACTTAAAAAATACCACAGAGCCAGTTCAAACAGAGAGCCCTGTAATTAACAGGCCAACTGGCTCATGGAGTTGCAATGGTGAAGCCTAGCATATGTGTAGGCCCACACTCACGGGCTGGGACGTCTCTGAATCGGGCTCTGATGTTCGGTAGATGCCTCCCTGATCCAGGAATGTCTTCTCTCTGTCTATTCTCTGAAGAGACAAGTAGAAATACTGATCAGTGCCTAAGCTTTGTATTCTGGATTATAAAGAGAAATTTTCTCCCACTTATTAGAATTGTTTTATACACTTTTTCTAAGTTGGTGCCTACCTTCTTAAAGCTCTTTTTAGTGAATCCTGTTAAGTATTTTAGTCAGATGTTTACCATGATTACTTTTTATTGTTACATGGGCTTTGCCATCAGACAGGTCTGAGTTTACATCCATTCCCTGCTGTTTACTAAGAGGGAGTGACTAACTGCTGAGCTTTGGTTTCCTAGTCTGCACTATGGGAAACTGGGTTTAGGGAAGATTTAAAGTGCAACAGTGATGACACTTTTAACAAGCTCTCAGAAAATTTTCTGTGCTTCTCCTAGGAGTGGGGGTATTGGAAGGGAACAGTGATCAACAAAGCCAATTCTTGAAGTAAGAGGCACTGTTTTACATCTTATGGGGAGAGGGATGACTCTTGCTCATTTGTAACCTCTGAAGGTCAGGTGCACTTAAGAGAGAGCTAAGGCTAGGCTGGAAAAGGGAACCCAGGATGGTGGCTCCCCACATCTGAGGAAGGGTAATAGGGGGTGCTTCCAGCTGTGCTCAGCCCTTGCTCACCTCCAGGTGCTCACCACCCTCACTTTTCCTAAACCCCCTTGCTTTATCACTCCGAGATGGCCCATCAGGTCAGGGAAGTCAGGAGACCAACTTGGGGATCAGACTCTGGACTTAGTTTGCTCTCTTTGAGTACAGTTAGGGAAGTTTAAGAAAAACAAAAACACAAAAAGCCTACTCTTCTCCATAGCCACCAGTGTTTCTAGGCATGGTGGTGGTGCACACCTGCAATCTCAGCTATTCAGAAGGCTGAGTCAGGAGGATTTCAAGTTTGAGGTAAGTCTGGGGAACTTAGTGAGATCTTGTCTCAAAAAATAAAAAGGGCTGGGAAACTAGCTCAGTGGCAGAGCGCTTGCCTAGCACATGCAAGGTCTTGAGTTCAATCCTTAGTACCAAACACCAAAACCACAACCAACAAACAAACTCCCAAAACCTACCTCTGACACCAACTACTGTTCAACAAGTAGAACCTTCAGCTTCCTCACAATGATGTATAGTAAAAGGCAGGTAAGTTTGCAGTAAGAAGCCTATAACCATTATTTTTGGAAAAAGTATTTTGTGCCGGGGATTTAGCTCAGTGGTACCTTGCCTGCCTCACAAGCGTTAAGGTCCTGTGTTCGATCCCCAGTACCACAAAAAATAAATAAATAATTAATTTAAAAAAGAGAAAGCATTTTGTTAAAATAGATGCCCCCTTTTTGTACGTCCTTTTTAAAAATTAACAAACACATGATAGCAGTACCTCTTAGTAAGATATATAATTATTAAAAATCTCCTTTGCCTCAATACAGAAAAGGATATGTGGAGCTCTTTTAAGCCTGCCCAAGTATTCCACAGCCCAGCTCATATTTTGGACAAACCTGAGCTCCTGCTTGTTGTTGTAAATTGTCTCAGGTTAAGCAATGATACATTTCTGAGGACTGTACTGCTAAGTCACAGATGTCCAAGACAGAGTCCAGCAGGAGCTCCCAAATACAAAGACTTAACCTCAAGTGGCTGCAAGCACAGCGCAGAATGGTGGAAGACACATACCTGACCATACCCTGTGTTGGAGCACACGTGCTGCTGAGACTTCCCTCTGTGATACCGATAGACATGGGTTGCCCCTCCTTCCTCAGGCACTGATGAATAATATTTCTAGAGAAGTAATGTGAAAGATGTGGGGTAGTCTGGTTGAATTTTCAAAAAACAAAACACCTCTCTGATATATGGGCAAAGTATGGTTAAAGAGAGAAGGAGGAGAGCAAAGGTAAACAACCTGTCCTTTCGATAGCCTCTTCAGTCCAGAACAAGACAGCTCACACATCGTGGCTGCAGAGAAGGAACGCATTTGGCATTACTTTGCTGCCATCTGCTGCCTCTGTAGGGCAAGAGCTCTGGCCAGTTTATGGTGGGCAGGCAGGACATCCTCTCATTCCTAGGTTAAATAATTTTCATAACTTTGCTACAATGCCAAATACCAGTACACATGCCCTTTCATTTCCTCCCCTAACAAATTCTGATGAACACTTCCATGTTTACTGTCTTAGACAAGGACACAGGAAGATAAGAGTATCTTTTCTTGAGGTACATCAGGAAACAAAACATAAACCCAAGAGCTCTGCAGCCCTTCTCCCTAGGGTTCCCATGCAAGGGAGTGGTAGGAGAGGTCTCCAAGTTAAGAATAATTCAAAGGGTTGGAAAATGGTTACATTTTTCTTGTCTCTTTCCTTCCTTGACCTTGAAGCTAGCCTTAGATTTGTTCATGATTGTGACTAATGATGAAGACATCACAAGCCTGCTTCTTTTGAACATACTGCAGGGACATTGTCTAAGGCATGTGACTAGAAGAACGAGCAGTCAGAGAAAGTGCTTGAGGTCATGGATCTAATGATACATTTTAGGGGCTGCTTCAAAATCCTGGATTAGGGTCAGGGATTTAGCTCAGTGGTTCCACTGCCTGCCTCGAAAGCACAAGGTCCCGAGTTCAATCCCTGGTACAAAAAAAAAAAAAAAAATCGTGGATGCAAACCCAGAATACTAAATCTCTAGAAAGTCCAGGGGTTCTGAAGCTCCATTCTATAACAAACTTGACCTGAAGCATGAACTGAAAACTAAGATGAAGAGCACCAATCTGCAAAATCTAAAACCAAGGAGAAATGTTGTTTTTAATGAATCATGAGCCAAGTGTTTAATTACTTTACAGTAGAGCTGAAGTTACAGATTTTTCTACAACCACCTCAGTACAAATAAGAACATAAAAATATTCTTTGATCCATATCTCACTGGTTGGAATGCCATTCTTGGAGTCACTGGAATTTTTGTAAAAGATGTAAAAAGATTAAGATTAGTTTTTTTGGATCTTAACAAAACCCAAAAGTAGAACAGAAACAAAGGATTCTCTTCCTTTTCTCTTATTGACCAGTACCCTTAAGACATAAAAGACTCAAAATGTTAAGGCTGAGAGAGATCAGTTCCTTCAATGTTGGCTGGTCCACCTTCAACATTTTCTCAAAGTACATAAAAATGACCTAAGTGTATGGGTTTTAGAAGAGGGTCTTTAAAACATTCACTCATTTTAATGAACACACGAAAAGCCCAGTAGGGCTGTACATGCCTGTAATCGTACCAGTGAGGGAGACTGGCACAGGAGGATGGCAAGTTCACATCCTTTCTGGGCAACTTAGACCTATCTCAAAAAAAAAAAAAAATGGCTAGGATGTAGCTTAGTGATAGAGTACCCCTGGGTTTGATTCCTAGTACTATGAAATAAAAGAGAGAAAGAAGAAAGGTGTAAAAAAAACCTCACTTAAATCCCATGTGTTAGAGTTAATGATAATTTGCTGGCGGAAATCATCATCTCTAGTGGAGACCAAAAAAAAAAAAAAGGCTATAAAGACTGGGAAGGATTTTAGAAATTTTAATTTTATGAAGGGCAGCTAACTAGCTTCACATCTTAAATATTTTCCCCAGCTTCTCAGTGTTCTGGTCACTCTTCTCAGGTAAGGCTGAAAGAAACTAGCTTAAGGCATTACAGCCAGTAAAGGGCAGAACATGGGTTTGGCTACTTGAAGCTGCTCCTGTCATTAACTAACACACTTGACCAAGGAATTGCATCTGTTGCACGTAATAATCTTTGTCACCAACTGATGGGCCCACGGAGACACACTTAACTACCTCACCAGGGACTTAAAAGAAACATTAGAGGTTAAGATCTAATGCTATGATTTTGTTTCAATACATCTTAAAAACAAAGTGATCCTGGACTGGGGATATAGCACCTGCCTGGCAAGTGAAAGGTCCTGAGTTCAATTCCCAGTACTGGCAAAAAAACAAAAACAAAAACAAAAAACCAGAGTGATACAAGTTCAAAGTAAAAAACAAAAACCCAATATTTGACTTGTTTTAGAATTCAGCAAATAAGCTGTTTTCCCCCAATAGACTGAAAACTCAATGAGGGCAGAGACATTTTCTGGCTTGTTCACTACCACATCCTCAACAATAATTACAGAGTTAGGAATTCAATAAATATTTGTTGGATGAATTCTAACTTGGATTTTCCACCAGGTTTAATTGCTGATTACAATTTGCCCGTGAAGATCTGCAGTGCAGGGGACACAGGAGTATCTCAATTATCCCTAAAACCCAGGAAGGAAGGCCCTGTGATCAATTGGCAGGCAATTAGGGGGTTGGGCACAGCTATGGTTCACACCAACTTACCCCACACTGACTTGAAGTATAGTCCATGAATTCAGCCATTATTCTGAAGGAAGCATTAAGGGTCAGGTGTCTTTCTTCTCTCTATTTGAATAAATGGCACGTCACACGTAAGACTCAAGATTCCCTACTGGAGCATGAGTTTTTAAAGTACTTTTTACTTTTGTAAAGGCCTGTGCAACTTTAAGTTAGTAAGGTTCTTACTGAGAAAGAATTCCAACCCAGTAATATAGACAAGAATTTATCAAGGACCTAAAACCTAGGTTCGCTAGTTTTCTCTAACATCAGACGGTAGCATGTAAGAATTTTTAAAGAAAAAAGTAACCATCAGGGCCAAGCACTCTCATTCCGTAGCTGGCCCCCAAGAACCTGTCAAAAACAGAGTTTTCAAAGGACTTTTCCAAGAATCGTCCTGACATGTGCGGGGCAGTGACCCGCCGGTCCCAGCACCCGGGCCCTCACCTCTGTGGGGAGAAAGCGCCGGGGGTCGGCTGCCCGCCGTCCTTCTCGGCAGGGCCCCTCCCGGGAAAGGACTCCCATGCTGCCCGTGGGGCGCTCCTGTAAATGCCAGTCCACTGCCCTCCGCCTGGCCCGCTCCAGCACTTCTTGGCCCAGCCTGGCCGAGCGCTGCAGGGAACGTCGGTCCAACCCGTTCAGCGCCGCTGCTGCCAAACAGTTCTCCATGTTTGCCTGGGCGGGCACACATACAGAAACGCGGCCGGGTCAGCCGGCCAGCCCCGGCTTCCACCTCGACCTCCTCGGCAACCACTCCCCCCCTTCCGCCCGAACGCCCACTCCAGCGGGTGCAGGGCCAGAGCTGAGGATGGACCAATCTACCCTCTCCACTTCCGCCCTCCCCTCACAGGGAAACCCTCACCCGGCCAGCCTCGCGAGGCGCACGCGCCCAGAGATCTTGGGAGGGAGGTGGCTTGGAGCGCGCGGCGCCGGCGCGGCAGGCCATTGGCCGATGGTGAGGAGGGGCGGGATGGCCTGCGCCAGACACGCCTTCTGCGTCCTGGATGGTTACCGCTGAAAACCAGTTGCCAAGGGTCTGAGATGTAGTCCGCAGTCAAGGACTCCTGGACCCGGGCCTGGTTCTTACAGGTCTTCGCTGCTTAACTTGGTCCATCAGATGTCAAGTCAGGTTGTCAAGAGTGTGAGGACATCCGGGCGTGGTGGTGCACACCTGTAATCCCAGCACTCGGGGGGCTGAGGCAGGAGGATCACCGTGAGTTTGAGGCCAGCCTGGGCTTCGTTGAGTTCAAGGCCAGCCAGCCAGAACTACATAGCGGGAGCCTGTCCAAAAAACAAAAAACAACAACAACAAAAGCTATGAGGATTGAGACAAGTCTCTTTCTGCTGGTCTATAGTTAGGGACATCGTTACTGTAAAACCGCTTTTGTTTGCGCAGGTGATTAGGCCAAAGAATGTGGCGGCCAAGATGGCCTTGTCCGGCCAGCGGTCTGATAGCTCGGAATGGAGGCGCTAGGCTGGGGTTCCTGTTGCGCTGGGAGGGGCCGCCTGAGGAGTTGTAGGGTCTCTCATAATCCTGTCACCCCTCCAGTGGAAGGACAGATTCGCACCCTCTTGGACGGCCCTTGGAGTCTGAATCCACCTTTCAAGAATAACTGTACCAGGTTAAAGTAAGGAACTCTACTTATCGTTTACTCCACTGTCTGGAAGATGAGCACCAGGTGACAGGTGACTGGTGTCAGTGTCTTCAGCTACACCACCTAGCGAGCAGCAAAGCCTTGATGCCCAAGAGGGCCTATTAAGTAAGGGACACTGCGTGGTGGGGCTCACTTTAAGAGAACATGCTAGTCAAATATGCCCTTGATGAGGAATAATGAGCTAGCAGACCAGCATTAGGCTACTACTACAACCTCCGTCTGTACTTTTATGCATTTCCTGCTTTCCCTGAAAAAGGAGTGAAACCCCTCATTATCCTTGAGGTGATCCTTCATTTCAGGAGTATTCCCAACTTTTCCTTCCTGAAGTGTTTATCAGGTATCTCCTTTAGAACACAGTGGTTATGTGCATAGGGTCCTGAATATCCAGTCTGGACAGCTGGTTTAAATTTTAACTCTGCCACTTTCTTACTGTGTGATTCTGGGCAAACAAATTACTTTTTTGAGGTCCACTTTTCCTCATCTTCTTACCTGGGGATACTAGTATACCAGCCTCTGTAGACTGTCAGCTTCATGAGGGCAAAAACGGTGTCTGTCTTGTTCACTGAACTTAAGATGCATCTAGTATTTTAGCCCACAATAATGGCTGAAAATAGCTATTGAATTGGGTGTGGTAAGGCTTTTGTGATATAATTCCTTTAAAATGCTTACCACAATGCATCACAAAGAGTAAGCACTCTAGAGATTTAGCTGTGTTACATGCCAGGCACTGTTCTGAGAGCAGCAAGTGGATCACATGAAAGAAAAAAAAAGAGGAAATGATGCACACAAGATCTGTAATGCCAGGACAAAATATTATGACCCAAGATTGATGCAGATAAAATTCTGTGAAGCTTAGAAAGTGGTTCTGTTCAGCTGGGAGGATCAAGAAAAGCCTTGCAGAGAAGGCAGTATTTGAGCTAGACCTTGAAAAATAGACTAGGGATTAATGAGAGAAGAGATAGATAAGATACCTGTTAGCTGCTCTTACAATAAGTATACTCAAGAGTGAGACAGAATTTGGTCTTCTTTATTATTTATTGATTTCAAGAACTTGGCTCCATATCTTTTAGTTGTGTTTGTGCAGTCATGAGCAGGTTACTTAATCTTTCTATACCTCGATTTTGTCATGTATAAAATGAGAATTATAATAGTACATTCCTCCCAGGGTCATGAAGATCAGATAAATTAGTATGTGGAAAGTCTAATAGTATTTGCACATGGTAAGTACTTAATAAACATTAGCCTGTATTATCATCTTAAACTTCAGTCTGATTTCTCAGTATGTTTTCATTCACTCAGTACTATAACATACCTTACCTTGCTTGACTTTCTTCTCCAGTATTCTGTTTGTTTGTTTTGTTTCTTGAGACAGGGTCCCGATATATAGTTCAGACTGGCCTTGAACTCACTATGTAGCTCAGGCTGGCCTCGAATTCACAGTGCTCTTCCTGCCTCAGCCTCCTGAGTGCTGGGATTACAGGTATGCATCACCAGGCCTGGCCTCCAGTATTTCTTAACTATTTCCAGTCATTCTAGTTGAAGAATTAATTTTTTTTGTCAAGTCAGCTCTTTGAAATATTTTCCAGTTATTCCCAGTTACTACAGCTTTTTGTTTTTATATATAATATTGTACTTATCCAAATCCAACTAAAAGTAGTTATGGTTCATTCTTTCCCAACAACCTGTAAACTTCCTGAAGTCAGAAACTGTTCCTTGTTGGCACTTGACTATTCCAAGGTCTATTAAAGAGTGGGTATTCAATATGTATTTGTTGAAATTGATTTAATTTTTTTTACCTAGATAGACCCTTGTTAGACCAGAGAAGAGTTGACTTTAGCCAGGTGTGGAGGTGCTTGCCTATAATGCCAGCACTCTGGGAGGTTGGGCAGGAGGATCACAAGTTCAGGCTATCTGGGCAACCCAGTGACTTAGTGAGACCACTTTCAAAATAAAAAGGGCTGAGGATGTAGCTCAGTGTGAATGCCCTGGGTTAAGTGCTCAGTACTGCCAAAAAAAAATTTTTTTTTGCCTACATGCATTCTTTTCCTTTAAAAATATTTTAATTGTTTTAAATTTTTATTGTTTAGTAGCCCAAGTTTAATAGTTTTAAATAAGAAAACTTACATGTCTGCTTAATAGCAATCAGCACCTGTCTTCATACCCACACAGCTAGGTAGGTTGAAATACTATTATTGATAATTACTGTGTCTAAAAATAAGGAACACTCCCCGAATTTGTGTGTCATCCTTGCACAGAGACCATGCTGATCTCTGTATCATTCCAATTTTAGAATATTGCTATGGAAGCAAGCACCCTACATGCACTTTAATGAATGTAACAAATATGTAGTTGTAACTACTTTTTCCCACAATTTAACATTTAGGAATGTATAGAGGGAGAGGTGGTTGGAATGAAACTAGAGCCTAAGACAGATACTAAATTAAATCCTTACATTGAAAACCTTTTTCTACTTATAAACATTTATGTGTCTATATAATTTCAAGGTTCATTCTATGAACCACAATTCATTTTGTCTTTTAAAAGATTGGTTGGGGACAATAATGGACAATAACCTGCCATCAGGCCCCTTGTAGAGCAAATACAGCCCAAGCCAGGTATTTCTGAAATCCTTTGGTGAGTCTTGGAAATGGAGCAATAAATGGAGAGAGGGAAAGTAATTAAGAATATGTCTGCTTCACAGAGAAACTATCCATGTGAGTCTTTCATGATCTCTGTCTTCAAAGGGTCAATTTACTACCATAGACAAGAAGTAGAAGATATTTTTCTGGGTTATATGTTTTAGGAGATAAATGAGTTGGAAGAAATCTTTAGTCTTAAGATCTCAGGAAAGAGATTGGTACTGTATTTGGGACTTTCTTGAGGAGGAAAAAACCAAGTCTAATGAACATCAATATAAATTCTTTTTTTCTATGTGAAGGAGGGCAAAAAAGGATTAAAAACCCAGGATGCAGAAGCAAGTATCATACCAAAGTTTGACAGTGATCTATCTACAGGGTACATGCCAGAGAATGTATGATTCATTGTCTTTGACAGGTGGTATTTTTATTTCTTTAGCAGATTTAGGGGCTTTAGGATCATTACAGCTTTGTAAAGCAGTATAAAGGATGAGTCATTAGATCATTCATTTTCCCTGATTACATCAACTCATTGGATTATTGAAGAGTGAGGGAAACTCATTATCAAGTGTCACCTTGATTATTAAAGAAAATGAATCACGCTTATGAGAATTAGCTTTCACAACCTGTTAAAAATTGACTGGAAGTTACAATATTGGTTGCAAAGTAGGAATGATTAGAAAAAAGTTTTGTTATTTTTAAGAATCAGAGTTAAAAGGAAAAATATTTGGAAGATATAAACAGTTGAAATCCATGTAGCATTTTAAAAAATTACTTTATTGAGGTATAATGCACATATAAAATTCACCTGAAGTGTAAATAGTACTTTTTAGTAAATTCACAGTTGTGCCAATATTACCACAGCCCAGTTGGGGAACATTTAGTTACCAGAAAATGATGCATAGTGCCTACCCTGTGTGATCATTTCTCAGCTTCTGCTTCTAGACCCAATAACCAGTATTCTGTTTGCCACCTATAAATTTGCCTTTTGGGGACATTTCATATAAATGGAATCATATGATATGTGACCCTTTTTATCTGGCTTCCTTTACTTAGTGTTACATTTTTGAGGCTTATCTACGTTTTACCATCTATCAGTACTTCATTCCTTTTTATGGCCAAATACGATTCCATTGTGCGAATACACCACACTTTGTTTATCCATTCACCAATTGTTGGCCATTTAAATTGTTTTCAATTTGGAGATACTCTGATAGTGCATATGATTTTGTGTAGATACACGTTTTGATTTCTCTTGAGTAGATAGGAATGAAATTGCTGAGGATATAGTTAACATTTTTAAGGAACTGCCAAACTGTTTTCCAAGGTGGCTGCCTGTTTATATTCCCACAAGTGATGTATGAGGGCTCCAGTTTTTCTATGGTCTCTCTAATACTTGTTGTCTGTTTTATTATAGTCATTCTAGTGAATGTAAAGTAGTATCGCATTGTGATTTTGTATGTATGTAATTATGTATGTATGTATGTGTTTTCAGTACTGGGGATTAAACATAGGGTCTTTGCACTGGCCGAGATCCTACCCCTTTTATTATTATTATTATTATTTTTTTATGAGACAGGGTCTCACCAAGTTGCCCAGGCTGGGCTTGGACTTGTAATCCTCCTGCATCAGCTCCCCAGAGTACTGGGATCACAGGTGGCATGCACCACCACACTTAGCTTTGCATTTTCTTAATGAGTAATGATGTTACATACTTTTTTCTTGTAGTTATTAGCTATTTCTGTTTCTCCTTTGGTGAAATATCTGTTCAAATGTTTGCCCACTTTTAACGTGTTTTTAATTATTAAGTTGTAAGAGTTCAAATTCTGGACAAGAATCCCTTATCAGATGTATGATTTGTAAGTATTTTCTTCCAGCCTGTGTGATGTCTTTAATTTTCTTTTTTAAAAAAATGTCTTTCATTTTCTTAGCAGTGTCTTTTGAAGCACAAACATTTAAAATTTTTGATGGAATTTTTATGGGTGATGCGTTTGGTGTCATACCTAAGAAATATTTGCCCAACACAATGTCATGAAAAGTTTTTCCTATTTTTTAAAAGTTATGTATTTTAGTTTTAACAGAATAGAGGATGCAGAAACAACCCTGAGCACATGCAACTATTTAATCTTTGACAGAAGGACCAAAAACATACACTAGGGGAAAGATAGCCTCTTTAGTAAATGATGTTGGGAAAACTGGCTATCCACGTGTAGTAGATTGACTCTAGGAATATATCTCTCACTATATACTAAACTAAAATCAAAATGAATCAAGGAACTAAATGTTAAAACAGAAACACTTAATCTGGTGGAAGATAAAATAGGTAAAACTCTTGAAGTCATAGGTATAGGCAAGGACTTTCTGAACAAAATCCCAGTTGTACAGGAACTAGTACCAAGAATCAACAAATGGGATCATATCAAATTAAAAAGCTTCTGCACAGCAAAAGAAATAACCAACAGAATGAAAAGACATTCTATAGAATGGGAAAATTTTTTTGCCAGCTATTCCTCAGACAGAGGACTAATACCTAGAATAAAGAACTCAAAAAAGGTAGACCCTCAAAATGAAAGAAATTGGGCACGTGAAATGACTAGACACTTCACAGAAGTACAGATGGCCAATAAATACATGAAGAAATGCTCAACATCACTGGCCACTAAAGAAATGCAAATTAAAACAACACTGAGATTCCATCTTACCCCCAAAAGAATGCCCATCATCAAGAAATCAAAGAATAACACATGTTGACAAGGATGAAGGGTGTGGGGGGGGGAGGGTACTCTTCTACATTGTTGGGAGGGAATGTAAACTAGTACAACCACTATGGAAATCAGTATGGAGATTCCTGAGAAAACTAAAACAAAAATTCCATTTAACCCAGCTCTTCCCTTTCTAGGTACTGCATCTTCCTGAAAGAGTTAAAGACATAATTACAGTGATATATGCATATCCATGTTTAAATAGCAACACAATTCATAATAGCTAAATCTTGGAAGCTATGGATAAAGAAAATGTGCTACTTATTATACACAATGGACTAATACTACTCTGCCATAAAGAAAAATGAACTTCAGTTGTTTGTAGGAAAATGGATGCATCTTGAGACCATAATATTAAGTGAAATAAATCACACACAAGTTTTTTTTTGTTTTGGTACTGGGGATCGAACTCAGGACCTTGTGCTTGCAAGGCAAGCGGCGGAACCACTGAGCTAAATCCCTGGCCCTACACATAAGTTTAAATATGAGAAACCCAGACTATAAATTAAAAAAAAATAGATAATGGGAAGTAGGGAGATAGCGCTTTCTCAAATGGGAAGGGGACTAAGAAATGGAGGAGGAAGCGAGGGGTGAGAAAAGGGATGAAAAAGAAATAAATATGTGTTATGTATACGTACTAACTCCACACAAGGAAGGTAAACATTATGTACTGCAAACACATACTAATAAAAATAAATAAGGATTCAAAACATGAAAAATGTCATTTTGTATTAATTTTTGTTTAAGTTATGAGATAAGGGCCTAAATTCAAGTCTTCATGTGAGGATGTCCTGTTGGCTCAGTACCATTTGTCTATTAGACTGTCTTTTCCCATTAACTGGTCTGGCACTTTTGTCAAAAATCAATTAAACATAAATGTAGGAGTTAATTTCTAGACTCTTAATTCTGTTCTGTTGCTCTGTATGTCTGTCATTATGATATACCACACTGTCTTGATTATTGTTGTTTCATACTAAGTTTGGAAACTTGGAAGGTTAAGTCCATGAATTATGTTCTTCAGTTCCAAATTGTCTTGGTGTTCATTTATATTTCCAAAAAATGTATCAACTTCTGCAGAATGACTGTGAGAGTTTTGGAAGGGGTTGCATTTAATTTATAGATCAATTCTGGGAGAATTGTGGTCAACAGTTTTGGATTTTTGAGTTTATGAACATAGAATATCCATCTATTATTTTAATTTTCTTTCATTTAGGAATGTTGTATAGTGTCTTGCATTTCCTTTAGCAACTTTTCATGCTGCTGTGAATGGAATTATTTTCTCAGTTTCATTTTCAGGTTATTTATTGCTAGTTTATAGAGATATAGTTGAAATTTACATACAGATATAGCCTATGAATCATTAATAAGTTCTAGTAGGTTTTTGGCAGATTCTTTTGAATTTTTTACCTATAGGATCAGATCTGTGACTGAAAAAAGTGGTTTTTAAATCTTATATTCTATTAATACAGTGTTTATATGAAGTCAGATGTTAGGCCAATCTTACTTACCTGGGATAAACCCCACTATCTGGTGTGTAGTCATTTTTATATGTTGCTAAATTTGGTGTGCTAGTATTTTTTTTTTTTTTGTACTGGGAATCAAATTCAGGACCTTGCATGTCTGAGCCAGGCGGGGCACCACTGAGCTAAATCCCGGGCCCTGGTGTGGTAATCTGACATAGAAGATGTATGTGTGTATATTCACAAGGAATTTTGATCTCAAGTTTTCTTCTTTGTGTCTTTATATGTACTGATAAATAATAATGGCCTCACAGGATGAGTTAGAAAATGTCCTGTTTTCTGTAAGAGTTTGTGTAAAAATGGTGTTATTTTTGACGTGTTTGATTGAAATCATCCGGGGCTGGACTTTTTGGAAAGATTTTTAATTACTAATTCAATTTTTATATTGGTTTTAGGTCTACTCCTATTTTCTGTTCCCTTTTGAGTCAGTTTCAGTACTTTGTGTTTAAGAACTTGTCCATTCCATTTATCTAATTTGTGGACAAAATGTTATCCATAATATTCTCTCATAATTTTCATTTTTCAAAGATCTGAATATAGTAATCTGTTTATCCTTTCTTTTTATTTTGTTCATTCTAATTAAAGTCAATTTAAAAAATCTTTTCAAAGAACCAATTTTTGGTTTCATTGATTTTTTTTTCTACAGTATTTTTCTATTATTTCATAGACTTCCACTTAGTCATCACTGTCTTCTTCCTTTTGCTTGCTCTGGGTTTAGTTTGTTCTTCTTTTTTAGTTTTTTAAGATATAAGTTTAGGTTATCGATTTGACATCACATATGCACATGTGTGTTTGTGTGTGTGTGTGTGTATGCACGCATGCAAGCGCATGTGTTTCTGGTGTTAGGGATCTAACCTAGGGTGTTAAGCATACTAGGAAAGTGCTCTACCACTGAGCTACAGGTCCAGTGTCTTGTGAATGGCTTGTGGCACTTGAGATTGAACACCTTGCCTTGAGCATGCTAAATGTATGCTTTAACCTCTTGGTTACATCCCTAGCCTTCCTTTTTCTTTTTAAAATAGACATCTAAAACTATATAAATGATTCCCAACTTACCATTATTCAACTTTCAAGTTTTTAACTTTACAGTATTCTGAAACCGATACCATTCAGTAAAACTGTACTTTGAATTTTAAATTTTGATTTTTTTCCTTTGAAGTAGTGATATGCAGGATATTCTCTCACAATTTTGGACAGCCCTACCCTGTACTTTGTTGCCAGTGTTTTTTGAATATTGTGTTTTGTGTTTTGCATCTCATATCTACAAAACATATGAGTATCTACACTTTGTTATTATAAAATAGATTTTGGTTTAGATGATTTTGCCCATCTTTAGGCTAGTAGAAGTTTTCTGAGGATGTTTAAAGCAAGCAAGGCTAAATATGTTTGCTAGGTTAGTTGTATTAAATGCATTTTTCGATTCATTTTACAGATGGGTTTATGAGGACATAACTTCATTGTAAATGAAGGAGCACCTGTACACTTTCCTCTAATTACTGTTTCAGCAGTCTTGCATATATTTTATATGTATACATACATTTGCATACATTTTACATGTATTTTGTGTGTACAAATACCTCTTCAAGACTCTGCTTTCAATTCTTTTTTGTATAGATCCAGAATTACACAGTAATCACACAATAATTCTTTTTCTAACTTTTTGAGGAACCACAATACTGTTTTCCAGGATAACTATAACACTTTACATTACCATCAAGAGTTCAGTGGGGCTGGGGATTTAGCTCAGTGGTTCCACCGCCTGCCTCGCAAGCGGAAGGACCCAAGTTCCATCCCCGGTGCCAGAAAAAAAAAAAAGAGTTCAAAGGGCTCCAGTTTCTCTACAACCTTAGGATACTTCTTTTCTGTGTTTGTTTTTATATAGTAGCCATTCTAACGGGTGTAAGGTGGTTATCTCATTGTGGCTTTGATTTGCATTTCTCTAATGAATAGTGTTTTGAACACTTGTTCATGTGGTTTTGGCTGTTTGTATATCTTCTTTTGTGAAATGTCTACTCAAGTCCTTTGCCCATTTTTGAAGTATTTTATTGTTGAATTATAGGAAATCCCTCTATATATCAGATGTGAGTCCCTTATCAGATATATGATGTGAAAATATTTTCTTTCATTCTCTGGGGTGCATTCATACTCTGTTTATAGCATCTTTTGATATGTCAAATTTAAAATTTTTCATAATGTCCATTTTATCTACTTTTTCTTTTGTTGCTTCTGCCTTTGGTTTCATATTTGAGAAATCAACCTCAGTTTTTCAGTGTTCTGAAGCTTTTACCTTATTTTTTCTTCTAAGACTTTCAGGTCTTACATTTATGTCTTTGATTCATTTTGAATTAATTTTTCTATATGGTATTAAGGATATGACCTCATTCTTGCAACAATAATTGCTACCTTCCTTTGTTAACTTTCCATTAGTATAACAAAATGCCTGAAAAATCAACTTATAAAAAGGAAAAATTTATTCTGGCTCAGTTTTAGAAGTTTCAGTCCACTGGCTGGCCCTATTGCTTTTGGCCCGTGTCAAGGCAGCACATCGTGGCAGAGAATGCATGGAGAAGCAAAGGTCATAGCCAAATTATGAATGGGAAGAGGAGACTCACGTCCCTCCCTTCCCTCCCCTCTTCTGTCTTCCCCTCTCCTCTCTTCTCTTCATTGTACTGGGGATTGAATCCAGGGTCTTCACACTGAGCTACATTCCAAGCCCTTTTTAAATATTTTTAAGAAAATTTTTTGAGGGTTGGGGATTTAGCTCAGTGGCACCACTTCTGCCTCAAAAACGCAAGGTCCTGAGTTTGATCTCTGGTACCAAAAAAAAAAAAGTACCAAGAAAATGTTTTGAGTCTTGCTAAGTTGCCCAGTCTGGGCTCAAACTTGCTATCCTTCTGCCTCAGCCTTCCAGAGTGCTGGGATTACAGGCTTATTTTTTCAAATTTTCAAATTTTAATTTTTTTACTGAAGATTGAACCCAGGGGTGTTCTACCACCCTACACCCTTTTATTGTTTTAAAAATTTGAGATAGTATTGCTAAATTGCCCAGACTGGCCTCAATCTTTGATCCTCTTGCCTCAGCCTCCTGCATGCTGGGATTACAGGCATGAGCTATCATGCCTAGCCCATAGACCCCTTTAAAGGTATACCCTCAATGATCAGCAGACCTCCCAAGAGGCCTCACCTCTTAAAGTTTCCACCACCTTTTAATAGTGCCAAGCTGGGGCCTAAGCCTTTAATGCATGGGCCTTGGGGGAACATTCCAGATCCAGTCTATAGCACTGCCTCTTTGTCTGAACATCTGTGATCAGAAGGTACAATCAGCAGTCAGAGCACAGATCATGATATTTGGAGGACAAGGTCCTTTTTGCTCAAACTGGCTCTTGCACATTGTAATTGCTTCAGGAACACGTGCACAGCTGCCTGCCATGAGGGTGAAGGGTGGGTAGCTTTTGCCTGGCCAAGAGTTGAATTAACTGAAATTTACTGTCTAAGACTTTCCCTGGAAGTTCTAAGCCTTCCATAGACTCCAGAGTTCCAAATTAGTTACTTCAATAGATTCTGCTTGCACAGTTCTTGTCTAGGTAGGGGAGAAATGATTTCTACACCCCAACATGGAGTAGTGCTATTTCCTTCTCCATCATCCTCCCAGAATCCTCTCTCCTTCAGCTTGTGAAGGAACATAAAAGAGCTTCTACCTGCAAGTTTATTTTTCCCGTCAATCATCTATCATAACTAAGGCAAAGATTCCTCATTGAGAGGATATTGGAAGTTAGCTAATGGTTGTGGAACATGGGGAAGATTCCTGAAGTTGCAGTGAGCTCAAACTGTTATATGATGTGTTTTGATTATAGGATTAGGCAAAACAAATAGATATGTACCTTTCATGTTATTTTGTTTCTGGGTCATGGAAGCTTTGCTCCCAGTTGTGACTGGGCGGGATTGGGCAAGAGGTGGGTAGGGCAGAGGATGCTTCCTGTGTGACAAAAGGGGAAAGAAGGTGGGTGGCTGGGATTGGAGCTGAGTAGAACAGGAGATGGGTGAAGAGAGAAAGGAGGTGCAGAAAAGCTGAGTAGACTTTTAGTAGGACAGGAGATTTTTTTTTTGGTTGGTGGTAGTCCTTCTTGGTCATTACCTAGATTATCATTATCTTTTTGCTGTTAAAGATAGTAGAAATATCCAAATGTGGTAGGGCATGCCTGTGATCCCATCATTCGGAATGCTGAAGCAGGAGGGTTGAGAGTTTGAGGGCAGTTTGGGGCTGCATAGTGATAGTCTATCTCAAAACGAACAAACACAAAACAAATACAGTAAAAGTGAAGTGAGGTAGAAGGATTAATTTAGTAAAGATGGTACTGTGATGTTCAGATCTATTTTCTGATACATAGTGGGGACAGAAATATACTAGAAAAAAATTTTTTAGAAAATGTTTTAAACTAATTGGTTCTAGATCTTTTTTCTAGCTAACTTAATCTTTTTTTTTGCTTAAATTCTTTTATTGGTACATTTTAGGTATGCAATACGTTTACATTTATCATTGGGTACTTGTACCTGTACATGATGTATCTTGGTTCTTATTTTTTCCCCATTCCCTGTGCTCCCTTCACCCCTTCTACTCTTCCCTATTTACATAGATTTCGTTTCCATTTTTTTTCTTTTCTCCTAATTTTTCCTTTCCCCTTCCCCTCCCACTTCCCCTACACTTTTGGACCTTTTCTTCCTATTTCAGATTATCAGTTATTCATTTTAATCCTTATTTACACTTTCAGTTTCTCACACCAGAGAAACTATTCAGTATTTACATGTGTGTCCTATTTATTTCACTTAAGAGTATGGCCTCAATATGCATCCATAAATGTCTCTAGTTAGTCATTCTTTATGGCTGAGTAGTACTCCATTTTATAAAAAACCACATCTTCTTTATCCATTTTCCAGTTGATGGGCACTTGGGCTGTTTCCAAGCTTTAGCTATTATGAACTGTGCCACTATAAACATGGGTGCACATATATCGCTGTGGTATGATTCTTTTAATTCTTTGGGGAAGATACCCAGTAGGGGAATAGCTGGGTCAAATGGGACCTCTAGTCCTAGTTCTTTGAGGTATCTCCATACTGATTTCCACAGTGGTTGTACCAGTCCGCAGTTCCACCAACAATGGAGAAGGGTTTCTTTCTCCCCACACCCCCACCAGCATTTGTTATTGGTTGATTTCTTGATAGCAGCCATTCTTTGTGGGGTGAGGTGGAATCTCAGTGTTGTTTTTGTCTGCATCTCTCAAATGACCAGTGATGTTGAACATTTTTTCATGTTTATTTGCTGCTTTTACTGTTTGTCTGAGAAATGTCTGTTCATTTCAGATGTCCATTTTTGAGTTGGGTCTTTAAATTTGGGGGGTCTGATTTTTTTCAATTCTTTATATATTCTAGATAGTAGTCCTTTGAGGTACAGCTACTAAAAATTTTTTCCCACATTGTAGGTTGTCTCTTTAGCTAACTTAATCTTTGTCTACAACTAAACCATTGAACTTGTCTAAGTGTCAGTCATAGCCAATGAGATGATAGAAAAAAAATACAATTATGTAAAATGAAAAATCTATCATGTGAATGTAAGAAAGAATTGCCATTCTGTCATGCTAAAAGTATTAAGAGTTGCTAAATGAAACTTTCTCATAAGAAAAAGCTATGGTAAAATCGTTATGAAAACTAGCGGAAAGATAAGATTTAATTTACCACAAACAGTGTTCAATGCACGCTTCCTAACCAGTGAAGTTCATGTATATCAAAAGTGAAGGATCGACCATTTAATTAGTACCTACAGGTATCATTGTTTAAACACTTTCAGTGCCTTTTTCTGCCTAGTCTGGTTGTGATGCTAGTTAAATTCAGTACATTAGTAAGAACCCAAAGAGAATGTTTTCCCCAAAAAAGAAGATAGTCTGTTTATCTAGGTCCTCCAAAAGCATTTCCTGCCAGGCGGTTGACATGTATCCTTGGAACAATTTCAGGAAACTATTTGCTTCTGTTTACCCTTTCCACATACAACATCTCCTAGGAATTGAGATGAGTGATCTCCTTTTTTCTTTCAAATTTCAGAAGTACTCTTTATATAACACTTCAGAATTTCTCTTTATATTGGAGCAATGAAAATGCTTGTTTTTAAAAGAAAGATGTATCTGTTTTAGTAATTTGCTAGTAGAAAAGTAAGCACTAAAGTTGAGTTAACTCAATCAAATATACTCAGAATATTCCTTTCCCATAAGGTTATTCAGATAAGTCTTTCTTTCAGAAAACTCAATGAAATCATATCTGAATGTATAAATCCTGTTAATTATGGGATAATTGTCCACATTTCCAAAATCCTCCTTCACCATGAAAAAGAATCTGTCACTGACTTTTTTCAGAAGAGTGTGCTATACTTTATTTACAATATATTTTTCTTTCTGTAACATTTCTGAAATATTTTTAGGGGGCAAAGATACTATATTTAAAACATAAAGTACTCAAAATTTGTGTTCCTTTTATGGAACCAATTTGGTTCTAAATGTTTTTAATAGGACTATACAGTTAGGAATGCAAGAGTGTATTATATAGCTTTATTATAATCTCAGAATGTATATTATTTTAATTAAGTATGTCTTTGAGAGAATGTAGTGGCAAATGTATTAATTTGAAGGTAAGAAATGACATACAGAAAGATGTAACTTGATGTACAATTGTGAACCAGTTTATATCTTCTCTGCATAGTATTTTTTGTTTTGGTACCGGGGATTGAACTCTGGTCCTTGTGCTTGCAGAGCAGGCAGTGGAACCACTGAGCTAAATCCCCGGCCCTCTGCATAGTATTTTAAAATAAATGAATCATTACTTAATTCTTTTCTCCTTCCAGAATGATTTTTAAAAGATTCTATAATTCTGGCCAGCACTAGAATTATCGGCAGGAGTGGATGGAGAGGCAGCACCAGAAACTGTGATGAAGTGAATGGCATTGGAATAGGTTGCAAAAAAATAAATTTTGATTATCTGGAGCCAGAGAAATGTTTCCAATTGGGAGTATTTCCATAACCCGGTCATAACCAGTAATATCTGAATGGCAAGGATCTGGCCTAGTGACAGAACAGAGACACAAAGTAGAAGGTGGTCACATGAATACCAGTGGAATGTGTAGGGGGAAGATTAAGTAAATGTCCACCGCTTACAGCCTCTAATTTAAGTATTATCCTTAGAATCTGGCCATTTAGCACTTCACTTCGGAACACATAGGTCTCTCATTTCTTACCATCCTATCCACTCTTGTTTGTACTTGAGATTGGACTCAGGGCCTTGTACTTAGCCCTTTAAATGTTTAAAAAAATTTTTAGCCAATCTTGGTAAATTGCCTCAGGGTGGCCTTGAATTTACAATCCTCCTGCCTCCATCTCCTGAGCAGCTGGGATTACAGGTTTGCCCTATTTCCTTCCACTTTTTTTTTTGGTACCGGGGATCGAACTCAGACTCTTGTGCTCACGAGGCAGGTGGTGAAACCACTGAGCTAAATCCCCGGCCCCACTTTCCACTTTTTATTAGGTTGCAGGCCTAGTTGGGAGATGTGATTGTGGCTCATACACTGACACTAAAGCCTTAGGAGATGAATGGCTCTCTGCTTTAGGGGTTGAGACATCAACCAGTGCTGGGTGTGGTGGTGCACGCTGTAATCCCAGCACTTGGGAGGCTGAGGCAGGAGGATCTCCATGAATTCAAGGTCAGCCTATGCTGAATTGCATAGAGAGACTCTTGTCTCAAAAAAAAAAAAAGAGGAAGAAGAGGAAGAGGAGGAAGAGGAAGTCAGCCAGATTTTCTGAGGGAACTCTTGAGAGTTCTGCCTTAGTGGCTAGAGATAAAAAGGCAAAAGATGCAGCAACTTTAAAGTCACCCTGCTACCACACACAGAGTTATCACGGTCTTGTGAATGGGTGACTTTGGTCATTCTGATACAGGAGATGAAATGTGAAAATATTTTATCTCCCAACCTGTTAGATGTCTGATATGCCAAGTTCATATTCTCCAAAATAAAAAAATGAATTCTAGGGATAAAGTTAAGAGTAGGAAGACATTTCTTTCTTTCTGTCTTTCTTTCTCTTTCCTTCCTTCCTTCCTTCCTTTCTTCCTTCCTTCCTTTCTTTCTTTCTTTCTTTCTTGGTACTGGGGATTGAACTTAGGACCTTGGACTTACGAGGCATGTGGCAGCACCACTGAGCTAAATTCCAGGCCCAGGAAGGTATTTATTGATAAGGTAGCTCCTGAGAGGCAGGAGGGGTCCTGAATGAGTAGCTGGGAACCTTACTTTACAGGGAAGTGGGTACAATGTGTGTTACACCTATGATTAACCAATAAGGTTACAAGTATAGTTGCTTAGGTAATAGTGATCCAATTGGGAAACAAGTTACATAACAAGCATACATGGAAAGAACAAAGACTTCTTTTAGGAAATGATGGGTTCAGAGGTCTTTGGTCACCCACTGTGGTGACTGATGTCTATCTAGGCTTCATTAGGCCCAGTGTTTGCCTTTTGAGGCAGTATACAGGGCTGGTAATTTTGTCTTTATCTTGAGGCCTGGTCACCAACAGATGTGTCTCCAGTTAGGCTATGATGTGTTTCACCTTTGCCTTGACTCTGTTGAGGGCCCAGCCCGATCTGACTGCCTGTAATATTTCTAACTTAGCTGTTTATAATAATTACATGACTGGGGGTGAAGGGCTCATAGGTAATGGGGGAAAAAATAAGAACTAAGATACATCATGTTCAGGTACAAGCACCCAATGATAAATGTAAATGTACTGTATACCTAAAATGTACCAATTAATATATAAAAAAAAAATTCCATGACTAATTATCTCCACCTTGAAACCGTGTTGGCTCCTAGACTGCCTTACCCTAGAACCATCTGATCATTCAGTGACTGCCTTAACCCAATCCTACAAATCTAACCAATTTTTAGGACTTCCAGGTATACATATTCTAGAAGAAATAAAGAATAGAAAATCCAAAAAGTCAGGATGAAACTAGCAGAATGACTGAGACGTTCCTTTCTGTTAATCAGTAAACCAGAACAAGCATCTCCTCAGGGAATGAGCTCATCCCCATTCTCCCTACATGGCCGGTAGTGTAGAAGGCCTTAGTAAATATAGGTTGAATATTGTTTTAGAGGGTCTACAGATGATGAAAGTAACTGAATGAGAGAAGGAATGAGAGAGTCATTCCTTGGGTAAATGGATGCATCTTGAGAACATAATGTTAAGTGAAATAAGTCAGATGCACAAGCTCAAATATCCCATGGTTTCTCTTACATGAAACACTATATATATAATAGTATATATCATACATATTATATATATATATACTATATATACTCTATAATATAAGGGGTCACTAGAGTAACAAATTGAATATAATACTATATATATTAATAAAAAATTTTGGCTGACAAGCATTAGTTTTACAAATAATTTATCTTTAAAATTAATTTTATTGGTATACTTTAGATATACATAATGATCACATTAATCATAAGGAATTTGTACCTGTACATAATGATACCTTGATTCTCCTTTTATTCCCTGTTCCCCTCCCCTCCCTTTTATCCTGCATTTCCTCCTATTTACAAAAGCTTTGTCTCCATTTTTTTCCTTCTCTCCCCCTACTTCCCATTTGAACATCTTCCTATTTCCCAATATCTATTATACATTTTGGTCCTTATTTACTCTTTCATTTTTCTCACACAAGTGAAAAAATGTAAGTTTTAAACATGTGTGTCTAATTTATTTCACTTGAGTATGGTCTCAAACTACATCCATTTACCTAGAAATATCTCAAGTTTATTTTTCTTTATGGCAGATTAGTACTCCATTGTATAAAAATTACACCTTCTTTATCCATTCACCCATTGATGGACATGTAGGCTATTTCCAAGATTTAGCTATTATGAATTGTGGTGGTATAAACATGGGTGTGCATGTATCACTATGGTATGATGTTTTTAATTCTTTTGGGAAGATACCAAGAAGGAGAATAGCTGAGTCAAATGGCACCTATAGTTCTAGTATTTTGAGCAATCTCCATACTGATTTCCACAGTGGTTGCACCAGTCTACACTCCTATCAACAGTGGAGAAGATTTCCTCTTTACCCATAGCCACACCAGCATTCATTGCTGGTTGATTTCTTGATAATAGCCATTCTTTCTGGAGTGAGAGGAAGCTCAGTGTTGTTTTGATTTGCATCTCTTGAATGATCAGTCATGGTGAACATTTTTTTATATATTTATTTGCTGCCCATAATTTTTCATCTGAGAAGTGTCTATTCATTTCAGATGCTCATTTTAGGATTGGGTCTTTAAATTTGAGGGGAAACTGTTTAGTATGCACAGCACATCTATAGATAGAGGTAGAAAGAGAGAGAGACAGACAGAGAGAAGGAAGATAGGAAGTCTAGAGAAGTTAAAATACTTCCACAAATTACATATTCTGCTGTTTTAAAAATATTTCAACATATATCCTAATTTGTTTCATTTATACTAATGGTTTAGTTCATTGAAAAGAAACTTTGTGATACTATCTGTTTCTTTTTTGTGAGAATCATTTTGGTTATGTCTTGTACTGAGTAACTGCTTTGAAGATAATGATATAGAGGTATAATAACTATTGTTATTCTCTTCTATTTGGTCATGAAAATTTCTTTTATTTTTTCAAAAAAGAAAAAAAATAGAGCCACTCCTCACATGGGCACAGAGTCCATGTGGCTTTCAGGTGTTAGTAAGATGGAGATAAAGGTACAGAAATATCCTGAAATAAGCTAAAGTACAAGGCAATTGTCAACCTATCCAAGGCTATAAAACCATTCATGGTAGCACCAGAAATAGAATTGGTGTCTTTAGTCCTGGATGTATGCTATGCACACTAAACAAATGGTTTGAAAAAAAAATGCTTTAGGGGCCAGGGATTTAGCTCAGTGGTTCCGGCTCCTGCCTCACAAGTGCAAGGTCCTGAGTTTGATCCCCGGTACAAAAAAAATAGAAGCTTAAGTCAGCCAAACATTTTTTTATTAATATAAAGTTTGAGTAAGTAAAATTTTATACATGATGGAATCTAATTGATGACTTCCTTACTACTTACCCTGCAGATAATCTCCCTTTTGAAAATGCTCATTATAGTAGGGATTATGCAGGGGAAAAGCCTGTGATGAAAATGTAGCATGAGATTGTATTCTTTGTTGAGCAAGTTAAAACAGGCTGGTCTGTAAGCAATTATTATCTTCATCTAAATTCTTAGCTCTAATGTTTTGGCTTCAGTGGCCCAGCACGTATGCCTTCTCAAACAATTGGATGGATTTAAAACACTTATGAAATGTTTGTGCTTATATCTTAACATAGAATCAGTTCAACAGGAAAAAGAAAAAGATGTAACATTTGACATTAGGGCTTGCTTAGTTTAAAAAAAAAAAATTGAACCAAAACTAAAGTAAACAAAAAACCCATGATACTTAATCCTTAAATACGAATAAGTATTCTTTATTCATCCTTATAGTGCTTATAGTACCAATGCTCTAGTGAAGGCTCAGGATGTCTTTCTTTTCCTTATTCTTTAATCACTTAACATTTCTGGAAAGTGTTGTAGTATCAGAGGGTTGGAATGTTTTTGTGTTATGAATGACTAATTTTTTATATGGGTGATACATTTGAAAGAGTTCTCTTTGGACCTTTCTTGTTTTATTTTCAGTTATTCCAAACAACAATATAGTATGTTTTGTATTCTAAGGAAACTGGTCAGGTGCCTCTTGGGTGAGCAAATGATTTAAAACAGGATTAATTTTTCAAACTGTAGAATTTACAAATGTGCAAATGGCTATGAAGAGTGTGCATTTGGTTGAGATTGGGAGAGATTAGTTAAAAATAATAGTCCTTTAAGATTAAAAATAACCACAGGTATATTTTGAAACTCATGTAATTTTTTTTCTAGTGGGCTGGGTTTCTGGGGACATTCTATACTCAATCAGCAATTGTCAAATATATATATTCATTTGAAATTACTGTAAATCAATAGCTATTTATCGAGTTAACAGTCATTTGCTAGACTGACGAGGATGGATTCATGCTAATAGACAAGTAGCCTATGCCTTCAAGAGGCTCACAGTCTAGAATTAACAGATTGGGTGTTAGTGAACAGCATTTGTGAACAAGTGCTATGGGTTATGAACTAAGCATTGGATGTCGAGAGAAAGAATAATCACTTCTGCTGAGGGGCAAGAAGTCAGAGATTTGACTGAAGAGGTGATATTTGAGGTGGGCCTATTTTAGATGTTAACTTTCATGGTATTTTGAGGGGAATTATGAATTGTTTATGAGATTGAAGTGTAGAATGTCTTAAACCAAGTGAGGCATGATGGTGCATGCCTATAATCCTAGCCTCTGAGGAGGGTTGCAAGTTCAGCCCAGCCTGAACAACTTGTTGACTACTGAGGCTTTGTTGCTAAAAAAAAAAAAAAAAAAAAAAATGTGCTTCTTTGTGAAAGCCCTGGGATCGATCCTCAATAACAGGGAAAAAATTATCTTAAGCCAGCAATAAAATGTAAAGCTTGAGGTAATGTGGCATAGCAGAACAGTTCAGTGTTACAGCCAAGTGTTACAGCTCTGTGTTGCAGCCAAGTGCTACAGCTATAGCAATTTGAAGCGAGAGTCCATTTATGTACAATTGGGAAAGGAAGTTGAGAGGAACCCTTTAGGGTGGAGACATTGCCAGAAATGGGAAACTTAGGTAGAAACATCAGGTACTAACAGTTACATTGATTGAACAGAACACTTTTGATACATTGAGCAGGTACATCTTGCAGCACAAACAGTCAGAGAACATTTTGATACATTGGGAGAACACCATGTATATTTTGGGACAGAGCATCTTATGGAAAAATAAAAAACATGGGGGCAAGGCAAAGGGCGGTCCTATTGTGCATTATTGTTTCATCATTATCTCTGGGATATCCAGGTCAAATATTCCCCAAGGAATTGGAAGTTCAGGTCTAGAATTTAAAAAGCTAGGAATAATAGCTTGACAATCACAGCATATTTAATTAAAATTATGTAAGCAAATAAGATGCCTAAGTGACTATATGTAGTCACTTATATGCAAGGCATATGCAAGGCTGTATGTAGAAAAGAACCAAGAAGTAAATACAGCAAATCCCTGACTTACAAACATTTGAGTTGAGAACTTTACAGATGTACTGTATGAGATTCACAAGTATACTGTGTAAGACTCACTTTGTTGGATTACAAGCGAATCTGATTCATGAACGTTCTTCTGGAATGGAACTTGTTTGTAGTCTGGGACTTACTCTATTCACTTAAAGGGTATGAAGAAGAAGAGGTGGTAAGGAAAACCATTGAAAAAGACTGGTCGTAGAGATAGAAGGAATTGGAAGTGACAGTGCATAGAAATAAGAGGCTTGATATGCTATAGAAAAAAGAAGAATAAGAAAATTAGGAAAAAAATGTAAGTGTTGTGTTAGTTTTCTCATCACTGGGACACAATACCTAACACCTGCAACTTAAAGGAGAAGTTTATTTTGGCTCACAGTTTCACTTCATGGTCCATGGCTCCAAGGCAGAAAGAGACAACATGACAGAGGGGGATAGTGGAGGAAAGCTGCTCACATCATGGTGGGCAGGAAACAGAGAAGGGAGGAGCTTGGGAGGGAGACACACTTTTCCAGATCAAGCCCCCCAGTGACCCTCTTCTTCCTACCAGGCCCCCCCTCCTAACAGCACACTTAGCTGCTGAACTCATTATAATCACCTTCCAAAAGCTCTGCCTCTGAGCTCATGAGCGTTTTGGGGGACAATCTAGGTCTAAACCTTAACAGTAGTTGACCTTTTTAAAAAAAGAAGAATTGGAAATAAAAATTTATCATAAAATAGAATGAAAAGACAAGGAAGTGGGCAATTAGATCAGTCAAGAAAGTTCATCAAATAATATGAGTTCTAGAAAGAGAAAGAAAATGCAAGAAATTAAGGAAAATGCAAGGGATGAAAAATTTCAAAGAAAGAATATAGGAACATTTGTTAGAACTAAAGAATGTGAACCTCCAAGTTAAAAGGGCCTACCATATGCATTATTGGAAAAAGGACCCATACTGAGGCAAGTTGTCATGAAATTTCAGAGAAAGTTCCTGTAAGAGTGATGATGAACCTTTTAGAGACAAGTGCCCAAACTGCAACCCAGAACCCACTCATTTATTGCAAAGTGCCAACTCTGAATTAAACCTGACTACTGCAGCTTTAGTTTAGAAAAAACAACTCACACCTTAACACTTTTTATCTTAAAAGAAAAATAACATGTGTGCCATAAGTTCACCACCACTGTCCTATATGCTTCTAAGGACAAAAACAAAAATGCATTATATTCTCCAGCAGCAATTTTAGAAAGTATATAGGTATATGGCCACTGGAGCAATGGCTTATAAAGTCTGAACTGAAAATACCTTTTACATACAGTTCTGTACCCAGCCAAGCTATCAATCTAGCAGAATAGATTGAAATCATTTTCAGCTTTGCAAAGGAACAACAACAAAAAAATTACCCCCTATGCACTCTCTCAGAAAACCACAAGAGGAAGTACTCACAAAAATGAGTGGGTAAAGCAATAAAGAGGAAGACCTGAAGTGCAAGAAAGGGAGATGCAACATAGAGGTCATTCTTGAAAAGGAGTAGGCAAGCTTCTGAGTTAGGAGGTGGGAGAATGAAGATACATTTTGGCACGGTAGAGGAAAGCTGGGTTTACACTTCTGTTTTCCCATTGGCGAAGGCAAGATGACTTGCTGACAGGGAATGATTGAAGTTTTGGGAATAGATAGACTTTGGCCAGTTGCTGTGGGGAATAAGAAAAGAATCTAAACCACTAGGAATAACAGGAATATTGAGCAATAGTTAGTCTAGAGAGGAGGTTTGTAGTGAAGTTTGTCATTTTATTTTGTACCTTACAGCGAAGTGTCAGAGATGAAGGAGATTTCTGTCACTTTCAGTGTTATTTACTAGAGATCACTGGCTGTCAGGATGCTCTGAAGATGTGTTTTTGCCACATGGATTATTTTCAGTAAAATATTCTTCACAATATTGGAGTTTTCGCTGGAACTCTGAAACTCCTAGTGATTACATATAGTCAGAAACTTTGGTAGTGAAAACCACATGCACACATGCACACACACAGACACAATTTAAAGTGACAGCTTCCAGTGCGTCTGTAACTTAGGCTTTTTGAGACCTTAAATATCTTGCCTATTCCAGTCTTTATTACTTGAAAGTTGACTAATGAATATAGAAAAAACTAAAGACAGTATGGAGTGCCAATTATCCTAAAAGAAAATTTTAAAAAGGAAGAAATTAGATATAAGAAGTCAGTCTTCCAGGAAAATAAGGATGATTCCTCTGCTTCTGGTGTATCAATCATGTTTCCTAGTATTACAGAAATGTCAGGGTAGGCTACCACATAATAATAGAGTAGATGTAAGCAAACTACCAATCCCATTGTAGTGATGTTTAAAATTTCAAAGTCATAGCTGTGACTATACAAATGTTAATTCATAACTTTTTCATAGGTTGCTATTTTAACAGAAACTCAGCATTTATAATCCTATTTGTCAGGAGCATAATTATTTTATTATGCTATTTATGTGAATTTGGTCCTCTCCAAACTCCACATTTCCTCCTTGGTTCTAATCTGTAGTCCAGCATTTCCTATATAATTTGTTTTTTAATATATTTGCTAATAGAGTACTACTCTGCCATGAAGAAGGATAAATTTGAGTCATTTGTAGGAAAATGGATGCACCTTGAGACCCTATCATTAAGTGAAATAAATCAGGCACACAAGCTTAAATAGCACACAGTTTCTCTTATATGTTTGAAGCCCAAAATATAAATAAAGAACAAAATAAAAGATAATAGGAAGTAAAGAGATCTTTCTCAAATGGGAAGGGAATCAAGAGATGGAGGGAAAGGGGAAGGAGGGAAGGGAAAGGAGATGAAAAAAGAATTAAATTGTGTTATGTACACGTACCAATTCCCCACAAGGAATGTAATTATTATGTACTGCAAGCATATACTAATAAAAATAAACCAAAACATTTTCAAAAATGAAAATTTAAGATTATATCTCCCAAGACCCCACTTCTAGAGATTATGACTCAGGATACCTGGAACTATCTTGGATTAGAGCACTGCATTTTGAAAAGCTCCTCACATGATTTTTCTCCCAGAGGAGAAATATTTTATTCTTTATAGAATGTATAAAGGAATTGGAAGGTGACTACAGTTTTCCTTGGGTATTTTTTGATGTGCATCAAAGACTGAGAGACATTTTTGTTTTTAACTTACTTGGCGCATTATACCCAAAGTCTTTCCTCAAGTGCATATCATGTTACTCTTCTCAAAAATACTGTCTCTCCAAGCCCTTCAGAATAAAATTTAGATTCCTTAACATTGCATTCATGGCCTTCCACACACAGAAAGATATTCTATGTTCATGGATTGGAAGAATTAATATTGTTAAAATGTCCATATTATCCAAAGAAATCTGAAGATTCAATGCAATTCCTGTCAAGATACCAATAACATTCTTCACAGAACTAGAAAACACAATCACAAAATTCATATAGGACACAAAAAACCTTGAGTAGCCAAAACAATCCCTAAAACAAGAACAAAGCTAGAGGCATTACAATACCTGACTTTAAAGTATACTACAAAGCTATAGTATCCAAAATAGCATGGCATTTGTATAGAAACAAATTTATAAACCAATGGAACAGAATAGCGAACCCAGAAATACACTTATTTACAGCCAGCTGATTTTTGACAAAGGCAAAAAGTATATACAACTAGAGAAAAAGTGTGTTCCATAAGTGGGGGTGGAAAATTGCAGAAGAAAAAAAGCAGGTCCCTTTGTCTTACCGTGTACAAAGATCAACTAAAAATGGATCGAAGACTTAAATGTATGCCCTAGAACTTTGAATCTACTAGAGAAAATGTAGGAGAAACACTTTAGGATATTGGACTGGATAAAGATATGACTATAAAACATAGACAACAAAAGCAAAAGTTGACAAGTGGAATTACATCAAACTAAAACGCTTCTGACAGCAAAGGAAACAATAGAGTGATCTCCCCCAATCTAATGGGAGAAAATATTTTCAGACTATTCATCTGATCTTGGATTAATTTTCAGGAACTCAAAGCCAAAACAAAACCCAAAAGTCAATTAAAAATGAGTAAATAGCCTGAATAGACATTTTTCAAAAAACGTACAAATGGACAAGTATATAAAAATACTCAACATCACTAATCATCAGAGAAATGCAAATCAAAATCACAGTGAAATATCACGTTAACCCTAGTTAAAATGGCTGTTGCCAAAAAGACTAAAAATAAATGCCAGCAAGGATTCAGAGAAAAGGGAAACTCTCATATACTGTTGATGGGAATGTAAATTAGTGTAGGCATTATGGAAAACAGTATTGAGGTTCCTCAAAATACTAGAAATAAAATTTCTATATGATCCAGCAATCCCACTATGGGGTATATATCCAAAGGACATGAAATCATTATGTCAAAGAGATATCTGTACTCATATGTTTATGGCATCACTATTCACAAATGCCAAGATACAGAATCAACTTAGGTATCCACTGAGAAGAATGGATAAAGAAAATGTGGTATATATACACAATGGAATATTATGCAGCCATAAAAAGAATAAAATTCTGTCATTTCCATGAACATGGTTAGAACTAGAAGACATTATGTTAAGTGAAGTAAGTCAGGCACAGAAAGACAAATACAGTACCACATATTTTCATTTATATATAAAAGCTAAAGTTGATCTCAAAGAGGTACAGATAGAATGGTTGTTGCTAGAGCCTGGGAAGATGTGGAGAAGGGAGAGATAGATAGTTAATGAGCACAGAGGTACAGTTTGATAGAAGAAATAACTTCTCATGTTTTTAGCACAGTAGCATAACTATGGTTGACAATAATTAATAGACTATTTTAAAATAGTTACAGAGAGGATTTTGAATGTTCTCAACAAAAATGCTATATGTCTGATCTGATAGATGTGCCAAATACCCTGATTTGACCATTCGCATCACATATTGAAATGTTTTTGTTTGTTTGTTTTTGGTACTGGGGATTGAACTTGGGACCTTATGCTTGCACGGCAGGCACCAGAACCACTGAGCTAAATCCCAGGGGCCACATATTGAAATGTCACACTGACCTTATAAATATGTATAATTACTGTGTATTAATTTTAAAAATACATATATTTTAAAGTGAGTTTGACCCCATCTTTCTTGCTTGTTTTTTCATACTTTCTTGCCCTTCTGCCATGTGATGACACAGCATAAAGGCCTTTATCGGAAGTTGTCATCTTGATATTGGACTTCCCAACCTGCAAAACTGTGAAAAATAAATTTCCTTAGCAATTACCCTGTCTCAGGTTTTCTGTTATAGCAACATAACACAGACTATGATACCCATTAAGTAATTCCCACTTTTCTCCAAATACTCGTCAATCACTAATTTACTTTCTTTCCGAATTTACCTGTTCCAGATAGTTCATATGAATGGAATTACATAATATGGGACTTCTTGCTTCTGGGTTTCTTTTTCTTTTTTTTTTGGTACCGGGGATTGAACTCGGGTTCTTGTGCTTGCTCAGCAGGTGGCGAAACCACTGAGCTAGATCCCCGGCCGCTTTTGGGTTTCTTTATTTAGCATTATGTTTTTGAGGATCATCCACATTGTTGCATATATTTGTATACTATTTCTTTTTATGGTCAAATAAGACTCCATTGTATAGATAGACTACATTGTGTTTATCCACTCATCCATTGACAGCCACAAGTCTGTTTTTTTTTTATATATATCTTTTGGCTTGTATATGGAGCACTAAGAACATTTTTATACAAGTATTGTTTGAACAACATGTTTTCAATTCTTGTAAGTATGCACGTAGGAGTAGAATTCCTGGGTCATACTGTAATTCTATGTTTAACTTTTTGAGAAACCATGAAACTGTTTTCTACCTACTTTTCCATTTTAACCTGTTATTTTAACAAATGAGGACCAGTCACTGTTCTTGCAGCTAGTATGTCACTTTCACAGCTCAGGCAATTGCTTTGGTTATGAATTCTTTATTATCTGTGTACAGTATCTATCTTCTGTCATCTGTCATTTCTAACTCATTTAAGGGTCAATTCCAACCCTCTTTCCTTTAATTGTAATAAGAATCTATGTTACTTATACAGTCATACATTTCCTTCTCTTTATCTCTTTTATGCCATTTTTATGCCAGTTACTGTTTATATATGTCTTCTCTGGATTTTAAATTTGCTTATACAATTTCTCTTTTTTCCCATGGTGTCAAAACTAGTTTTTGCAGATTTGTAATAAATTCTTATGAATGAATAAACGAATGAATAGCTATAGATATATTTTGGGGGAAGTATTTTTTGCCAGTAATGTGAAGAATGAGAAGAAGATAATATATTTTAACAATTCTGATTTCAGCTGGGTGTGGTGGCACATGCCTGAAATCCCAGCACTTGGGAGGCTGAAGCAGGAGGATGGTCAAAAGTTTGAGGCCAGCCTGGACTATGTAGTGAGACCCTGTGTCAAAAACAAACAAAAATAACAACAAAACCAATTCTGATTTCAAGAATGCTTATTGGGTGAAGTTTAGTGAACTTTAAGGACAAGTGTAAAGCATTCTTTACTCTGGAAATAGTTATAAGAGCCAAGACTGATACCATTGGAGCAAAGATTGATACCTGGTGTTTCAAATCAGTACATTTTTTTTTTCAAATCAGTACATTTTTAGACTTTAATTTGTTCCAATCAAAAATTATCTGCAGATGAAAACAACACTGAGATTCCACTTCACCCCACAAAGAATGGCTGCTATCAAGAAATCAACCAATAACAAATGCTGGTGGGGGTGTGGGGAGAAAGGAACCCTTCTCCATTGTTGGTAGGAGTGCAGACTGGTACAACCACTGTGGAAATCAGTATGGAGATACCTCAAAGAACTGGGTCTAGAGGTCCCATTTGACCCAGCTATTCCCCTACTGGGTATCTTCCCCAAAGAATTAAAAGAATCATACCACAGCAATAAATGTGCACCCATGTTTATAGCAGCACAATTTGTAATAGCTAAGGATTGGAAACAGCCCAAGTGCCCATCAACTGGAAACTGGATGAAGAAGATGTGGGTTTTTTTTTATAAAATGGAGTACTACTCAGCCATAAAGAACAAGAAACTAGAGTCATTTATAGCTAAATGGATGCATGTTGAGGCCATACTCTTAAGTGAAATAAATAGGACACACATGTAAATACTGAATAGTTTCTCTAGTGTGAGAAACTGAAAGTGTAAATAAGGATGAAAATGATTAAAACTAATAATTGATAATTTGAAATAGGAAAAGGTCCAAAGGTGGAGGGATAGCGGGAGGGGAAGGGGAAAGGGAAGAAAGGAAAGGAAAAATTATGAGAAAGAAAAAAAAATGGAAACGAAATCTATGTAAATAGGGAAGGGTGGTAGGGGTGAAGGGCAGATAGGTAATGGGAAAAAAAATAAGAACTAAGATACATCATGTTCAGGGACAAACACCCAATGATAAATGTAAATGTATACCTAAAATGTACCAATTAATATATAAATTTAAAAAATTATCTTCAAGCTCCTAGGAGAAGGAAAAAGGACCACTCAGCAAGACATAGGAGCGAGGAGACCGTCCAGGTTTAGTGAGCCTTTCTGAAACTGTTCTCAGGGCCTAGCCATCTGAAGAGCACCTGGCGTTCTCGCACCCTCACTCGGATCCAGCCCTCCCAGCATCAGCAGCTGAGCTTCTCCAATGCTTTATTTAAATGAATAGCAAATATCACAGTATTTAGAATAAAATCCCAGACATTACAGAACAAAAACAAAAGGACTTAGGTCTGACTGAGTGTTTTCGTGAGTTGATTATAGAAAGAGGACTTATATTTTATGTATTATGTCTTTTGTGTACTTGGAAGGAGAGAGTGAGAAGTATGCATGGGATCCAGGCAAGGAAATTGATTGTACCACAAAACGGGAAAGTAAGACAGTTCAGTTATCCCTTATGTCTTTTAAGAAAGTAGTAATTTTATTTTTGTTCCATTTTTATTTTTTATTAGTATGTTGTTATCAGTCAGTGCTCACTAGAGAAACAGATTTAATGCAAGATATATAAATATAAGGATTTGCAAGGTAGTTTTACGATGGCTGCTTGAAGAGTCAGGTGTGGAAGACTGCAAAAGGGCTGTCTTCGTGCTGGAGATATGAAGGATCCAGTTGAAGGTTGAAGGCCTGGAGCTCACTGTGAGTCCTGTGCCTCCTATATTAGGAGCTGAAGGTTCTGTGCTTGGAAGCTAGAAGACGAAGTCCCAGGCGAAGATGAAAACTGGAGCTCCTCTGAAGAAACAGAAACAAGAATAATTTAGCTTCTCTTTTATTCCATACAGGCCCAAACCTACCCTGGGTGGGTCGTCTGTCTTCAGTAAATCCCTCAGCCACACCCAGAACTATGCTGATCCAATTTAGTTGGGTTTTTTTCATTCAAATGGATACAGTTAACTGTCACATGTGTGTTTGCAGTATGTAATGATCACATTCCTTGTGGAGAGTTGGTACATGTACATAACACATCTAAATTCCTTTTCCCATCTCTTTTCCCTCTCCTCCCTCCTCCCCCCATCTTCTTGTCCCCTTCCCTTTTGTAAAAGATCTACCTCCCTACTTCCTATTACCTCTACTTTGGTCTTTATTTATATTTCGGATTTCTCATGTAAGAGAAACCATGTGATATTTAAGCTTGTGTATCTGATTTATTTCACTTAACATTATGGTCTCAAGGTGCATTAGAAACTTAAGAACTTTTAAAACTTTTATGTGAAAACAAAATGAGAGAATAAGAATAGTTAATGCACTGTGTATCACCTTTAAATATTAGAGTACAAGACGTGGATATAAAAGATTCTCTCACAAAAAAGAAACAGATAATAGCACAAAAATTTCTTTTTTGTGTTTAAATACTTTTATTTAAAATTTTTTTTTTTTTGGTACTGGGGACTGCAATTGGGTCCTTGTGCTTGTGCAGCAGGTGGCGAAACCACTGAGCTAAATCCCCAGCCTTAAAATTTTTATTTTATGAAAAAGTAAAACAAAATTTCACAATAAAATAGTAAGAAAATAACAGTAGTTATTACATGGGATATCATTATCTTCAGAGCAGTTACTCAGAGTACAAGACATAAACCAAAAGATTCTTTTTTTTTTCTTGTGCTTGTGAGGCAGGCACATTGCCACTGAGCTAAGTCCCTGGCCCACCAAAAAGGTTCTTACAAAAAAGAAACAGATAACACAGATCTTTCATTTCAATGAAATAAGATAAACTAGTAGTATAAATGAAATGGGTTAGCATATGTATTAAAGTACTTTTGAAACAGCAAGATAGGTAATGTCGAGAATTATTTGAACTCCCTACTTCCTATTTATCTATCTTCTATTTTGCTCTTTATTTGTATATATACATTTTGATTATCTCATACAAGAGAAGCCAGCCATATGATATTTCAACTTGTGTGCCTGACTTATTTCACTTAACATTATGTTCTCAAGTTGCATCCATTTACCTACAAATGCCTCAAGTTTATCTTTATGGCAGAGTAGCACTCCTTTGTGTATATATACCACATTTTCCTTACTCATTCATCTGTTGATGGACCTATATGCTGTAGGAACTAATAATTTTGTATTAAAATCTCAATGATAACACTTAAAAACATATTAACCACTGAAATCCAAGTGAGATTATGAGACAAGATTAATATATATCTTAAAGGATATGGTTCTCTTAAAATCCTTTACCAGGAGTACTAAGTTAGTTTTCCCCTTCAGCTCTGCATAGATTAAAAAAAAAAATTTTTCCTTTATCCCAGTAGAAAAGTTTCTGTCTGTGAGAGAAAAATGTCTGTTGTTTTTGTGTATACTCATATGCCAGAAATTTCCTAAAGATTTTTATTGTTTGTCAGTGAATACAGTAACAGAAGGCACTATTCTTTGCAGGGATTGAGACAGAAATAAAAATCAGGAAGTTATTTACAAACAGATGTGGTATTTTTTAACCACATCTCCATGTTAACCAACACTGTTTTCTAAAGCAATTTTGTTGTCTGAAATTGTACATAGAAATATTAATAGGCATAGTTCAGGTTTCAGTTCTGCTAATTCTACCAATAGATTGGGGTAAGAGTGCAAACTTTGCCTTGCTCTAGAGTCTAGAGTGATGACTTTTAACTTTTTTGAGATCATGAACCTTTTTGAGAAGCTGTTAAAAGCCATGAACCTTTCTTCCCCAAAATGAGGTCTATGCATATAAACAATTTTATGACCCCATGGAACATCTCTGGGAGACCACACCACGAATTGCAGTGATTGCCTGAAGACAGGAACTGGAGAGGAATAAGAGGAAAGATTTGTTTTTCTTTATATATTCTTTTCACTGTGTTTGAAGTTTGTAACCGAGTATACAGTGTGCCTATATAGTATATAAAAGTTTTTATATCACAATGTCAAAAATGCAGACTTGGGTTTCCTATCTCCTGAAATTTTTTTTTTTTTTTTTGGTATTGGGGATTGAACTCGGGACCTTGTGCTTATGAGACAGGTGGCGGAACCACTGAGCTAAATCCCCGCCACCTCCCCTTTTTTTTTGAGATGCTGGCCTTGAACTTGTGGCAATTCTGCTTTAGCCTCCTGAGTGCTGGGATTACAGGTGTACATTACCACACCCGGTTATTCCCTGCAATTTTAATAATTAGGAAGCTTTTAATTAGATACATATTAAGCTATGGTGGCTTACACAAGTTAGAGATGAAATCAATAGTTTCAGTGGCTTACTGGTGCTATTATATTTTAAACAAAATATTGCCAATTCCCCAGCAATCTGTTCAAGTCTTGTTAAATTTCATTTAGACTTTATTTGGTACGGTTTTTTGTTTGTTTGTTTGTTTTTTCTGGGAATTGAACCCAGGACCTCACACAAGCTAGGAAAGTGCTCTACTACTGAGCTACATCCCTAGTCCTTTTTATTTATTTATTTTTATTTTGAAATAGGATCTCACTAAATTGCCCAGACTGGCTGCATACTTGTGATCCACCTGCCTCAGCCTCCCGAGTTGCTGGGATTTTGGCCAGTGGTAGGATTATTTTTTTGGCAGGGAGATGATACTTCACACTGAGCTACTACATTCTCAGTCCTTTTATTATTTTAAATTTTTATTATATATTTATTTTTGCAATACTAGGGATTGAACCAGAGCTTTCACACTGAACTACATCCCCAATCCTTTTTTATTTTTTGAGACAGGGTCTTGCTATGTAACTATGTTGCCCAGTATGGGCTTGAACTTATTTTTTTTTTGTATATCCTTTTATTGGTACATTTTAGGTGTACAATATAATGACATTCATCATTGGAGATATGCACCTTTACATGCTCTCTTGGTTCTTATTTTTCCCCCCTTCCCCTGCCCTCCCTTCAACCCATCCATCCCTCCCTATTTACAAAGACTTTGTTTCCATTTTTTCATTTTCTCATATTAATTCCATTCCCTTCTTTCCTTTCCCCTACCCCTCCCACTTCCCCCTCCCCTCTGCCCCTTTTCTTCCTATTTCACATTATCTGTTATACCTTTTAGTCCTTATTTACACTTTGAGTTTCTCACACTAGAGAAGCTCTTCAGTATTTACACGTGTGTCCTATTTATTTCACTTAAAGAGTATAGCCTCAACGTGCATCCATTTAGCAATAAATGTCTAATTTCTCATTTTTGATGCCTGAGTAGTACTCCATTTTATTAAAAAAACACATTGTTTTGATCCAGTCTCCAGTTGATGGGCACTTGGGCTGCTTCCAAGTTATAGCTGTTACAAATTGTGCTGCTATGAACATGGGTGCACATATATCACTGTGGTATGATTCTTTTAATTCTTTTGGGAAGATCCCCAGCAGGGGAATAGCTGGGTCAAATGGGACTTCCAGTCCTAGTTCTTTGAGGTATCTCCATACTGATTTCCACAGTGGTTGCACCAGTCTACACTCCCACCAGCAGTGGAGCAGGGTTCTTCTTTCCCCACAGCGCGCCAGCATTTGTTATTGGTTGATTTCATGATAGCAGCCATTCTTTCTGGTGTGAGGTGGAATCTCATTGTTGTTTTCATTTGCATGAAATGAAAACAACAAATGACCAGTGATGTTAAACTTTTTTTCATATGTTTATTTGCCATGTCTATTTCTTTGTGTGAGAAATGTCTGTTCATTTCAGGTGCCCATTTTTGGATTGGGTCTTTAAATTTGGGAGGTCTGATTTTTTTAAGTTCTTTATAGATTCGAGATAGTAGATCTTTGTCTGAGGAACAGCAGGTGAAGATTTTTTCCTACATTGTGGGTTGTCTGTTCACACTGTTGGTGGTTTCTCTTGCTGTGCAGAAACTTTTTAGTAAAAAGAGATCCCACTTGTTGATTGTTTGTGCTAGTTCACGGGCAACTGAGGTTTTGTTCTTAGTCTTTTCCTACCCCATTGTCATCAAGAGTTGAACTTGTGATCCTCCTGCCTCAGCCTTCCAGATTGCTGGAATTACAGATGTATGTCATCATGCCTGGCTGATAGGAATTAATTGTTTAGCTTATTAGTCTTTTTTTTTTTTACTGGGGATCAAACGCAGGACCTTGCACTTGTGAGGCAGGCAGCAGCATCACTGAGCTAAATCCCTAGCAGGAATTCATTGTTTAAAAAACTTTATTTTGTAGATTTTTTTTTTTGTTTGGAAATAGGCTATAAATATGGTTGTATCCAAGTAAGTTACTTATTGTGAAGGAATGGACTGCATTATAGTTCAACTCATATAATATCTGCTTGATTCCTTTTGGGAAGTCCGTGTGAGTGTGTATTGATAGTGATGCTTTCCTGTAAAGAAAATTGTCTGATATAGAACTGACAAAGTAAAGATCTTAGAATTTAGTGTTTCTCAATCCTGGAGATTCTAATCCAGTAGTCCAAGAATCTGTATTTCTGACAACTTAAAACTCTAATTTAGGAATCAGTGATTTTGTACATGCCATTATACTTTACTGATTACGAAAGCTAGTCATAGAGGTTCATACTGTTGACTTACTTAGTTGTATCTGTATGAATGTAAGCCATATCTTATTTGCCTTTTGAGGGGCTTAGAAAATAAGAAAACACAAAATCCAAAGGAATTACAAGACCATCCTTTTTCACTTCTGATAGCTATCTCTGAGTGCACTGGGCTCCTGGAGGTCACAGATCACAGGTATTTGCTGCCAAAACTGGTCCAGAGTCTTAAAGCTTATGGAAAAGTCTCTAGTGTGAAGATGGGGTGATTTACAAATGGGGCTCTACTCAAATCTGGGGAGAATGGATAGCAGGATTAGGTTAAATAGTACTTATTGAGGTTATGGATTAGTAATTAATGATAATTTTAAAAAAATGTTTTGAGAAGATTTCCATCTTTAGCATTAAGTTTCACTGTTTAAATAAAACATGTTTTTACTGAAAAATAAAGAGGAAAGGATGTTTGGAATCACATGGCCTGAAAAGATACAGGTCATCTAAGCAACCACCTTTCCCAGTTGCCTGCCTTAGAGAAACTTGATTGTTTGGCTCATGAGGCAAAACAAGCTCCCATTGCCTCTTTAGTGACCACATATATTACAGACAGAAGACCTAGGAGAAAAATAATGGTCTCATGAATATCAGAACTGCAAACCTGAAAGTCTTCCTAGAAAACCTTAACCTCTTTCCTTCAAAGAAAACAAGGAAACAATCTCAACAAGGCAAAATTCATGATCCAGAAAATCCAAACGACTCACCGTGCTTAAGTGCAGGATGTAAAACAACAAAAGGAAGTAAAGCCCATCTCTGTAATATCAAGTTCTATTTTGGTATGTAGTAAAATAGTTGGATTTTAAGTTCCTCAAAGTTAAAATATTAAACAGACCCTTAGCTAGATGATGTGTTGCCAGGCATCTGTATGAAATATAACCATGTAATCAGAGTGCATTGTATTGCTCTACACAAAGAGAATGTAAGCTACTGCTTCTAAAGATTAGGAAACTTTCATTAGACTGACAGAAGACAGTATAGAGGAAATGGCTTGGGGGTGGACCAGACATATGAGGATGAAAGGAACAGTATTCATGCTATCCAAATTAGAGTCAGGATGTTTATGCTCCAATCTTATCTTGGCTCTGTGTTGAGGGTACTGAATATTGGGAACATGGGAAAGTATCTCTGAAGTCCCTAAAATAGGCATTAAATATACCAAATTCCTCCTACAAGCGCTTTATATTTTCAGCAGTCTCTGTGCATTTCTAAATCTATATTGTGATTAAAGTCCATGGCTAGCTAATATTAACTTCCCTTCTGCTTTTTTGTTGCTAGTATCCTTCCTATAGCTATTATTCATTCTGTTGTTTACAAGTCACATGCCTTTGCAGGATTGCAACTCAATTGGGGCATGTTTTTATTTATCTTCCTAACCGCATTCTTTTGTTTTGAAATGGAGTTTCCCTGTGTTGCCCAGATTGGGGTGGAACTTGGGCTCAGGTGATCCTTCTGTCTTAGCCTCATGAGAAGCTTGGACTACAAGCATGTGACACTGTGCCCAAATTTATTTACCTTTCATTTGTGCATTGTGTACTTATTTCTTGCTGCACATCGTATTAGGCAAGTGGGATGTAGTAGCAAGATAGACCTGGCTCCTGTGAGTTTACCATCTTCCTTAGCATCTTATACATAATTGGCCTTGTTTGCCAAATGATGTGAACATTAGATTAATGCAGATTAACACTACTTAAAATAGCATTAAAATATTTCAGATGTCAGTGTCTCTAGTAAGTATCTGGCAGTATTAGCATTAAATAACGCTCACCTAATTGGAGCTTAGATTCAAGATTATAGACTGTATTTGCAAGACTTAGGGGATGCTGATTTTCTTTCTGAAAGAGCAGATCTAATAAATTAGGAATAAGAAATTCCTAATACATCAGGAATTTAAAAAAGCTCCATACAGAATTTGCAAAGGAATTGGGAAACAAACAAAAAAACCTGTTTAGTCATTATGGTACGCTTACATTGCTTCAGCATACATACATACATACGAGGCAGCAGCAGCTGCCAGAGATGAAAATAATTACTGTCTCCGGTCTGAATAGAAGAAAATCTTGAATCCATTGAGTTGGGTTTCTTTACAGATGTTACTCCCAAGAAAAACAAGACTTTAATAGGAACTTTCAGAACCTTCTTATAGGGCTGGGGTTGTAGATCAGTGGCAGAGCTTATGCTTAGTTTGGTCCAGGCTGTGTTCAATCCCCAGCACCAAGGGAAAAAGTTCCTTAAAGAGTTTAGGGAGCTGCAGGTGGAATTGGCCTTAAGTATGGTTTTCTGTGGATCACTTTCACATTTATGAGTTCTTTCCTTCTGTGATGGGGCAGATGGGAGATTGAAGAAGAATGTGGAGATGCGTCCATTCAGTTCTCTGGAGAGGTTCACATATGTTGGTAGTGAACTAGAGTAGAAACTTAGGTTAGAATTTGAATTTGGAGTAAAACATGTACTCACTAGCCTAGTTTCCAGTTGTCCCATGTACTAGAGCTGAAATCTTGGATCTTAACAACAGCTGAAATCTTGGATCTTCCTAATATAGAACCATTTCAACTTACCAGGAATTGATTTATTTTTCATAACTGTGTCATAACTGTCACATAAGGCTAAATATGTCCTCTAGCACCAATATGATGGAAACAAAGAGTTAATACTAGTAATTCATGAATAATATCAATTTTTGGCAAAGAAACAATAGACTTCTTGCCACTATTTGTGTTTGATCATGAACAAGTTATTTCCAGGGTGAATCTTTTTATTTTCTTTTTTTGGTACTGAGGATCAAACTTGAGACCTTGCACTTGAGAGGCAGGCATCGGAACCACTGAGCTAAATCCCCAGCCCTTCAGGGTGAATCTTAAACAGTATTTTTGATGCTTGCCCTGTAGCTGAGAAAATACCTCTTTAGGATATGTGACAATTTAATTGGCCTGGGTTTTGAAATATGTGTTGGCTTTGGAGCCTGCTTATGTTCATCCATACACATTGAGTGAAATTGCAAATTTGAAATTCTAAACTTCAAAAATTAATTTTCATTGCTGATCAGCAAATTTGTGCACTTCAACATCAAGGTCTATTTGTAGTGATTTATGGGAGGAGAAACCGGTTACATGGCTTCCTAACGTCCCACCAAGTATGTATGGGTTTGGATTTTAAATGATTTACATTATTCTTTTCCAAGTAGATTGTCATACTGGGTTAACAGTTTCCTTCATAAGTCCACTAAGTCAGATTCTCACTGCTAGTATTTCATCGCTTTATTATTAAATGACGCCCTTTCCTAGTCTTTTGGTTTTACAAGCCTCTGGAATTAAAAAAAAAATTCTCAGAATATCCTCAGAATTTTCAGTTCAGACCGGGATCCTTGGAACTCTAGTGCTTTCTGAGTTTTGTTACTGCTGTAATACCCAAGAAGCTTCCTTTAACGTCGTTTGGGTTTTGTAGGGCTCCCCCAGGTCGAGACTGGGAGAACTGAAAGAGCTCGTCGGTTTGTTTGAAGACAGGCGGCTGTACGTACGGGCAGCTTTTCCCAGACTCTCCCAGCTCCGGCTTTTCATGCATACCAGCAGAGCCGCTTTTTTCCTCCAGTGATTGAAACCATCTGGACTGCAGGGGGATCACGTGTGTATGAGAAAATGACATAAAGTTTCAGACCCCCTTGTGCTTTGCTCCAGACCCAGATAATTCTTGGTCGGATGGTGCCAAGGTGAGAGCCGTCCAGTTCGAGGGCTAACTGGTCTTCCCCGCCCCCACTCTCCCCACCCCGTCCCCCACCCTCGCTGGCACCCTCTGGGCGCAGCTTCCTCGCCACTCCCCCAGCCCCCAGCTCCGAGCACACCCCTCCGCCAGGCTTCAGCAGCCCACCCTCTCCGTCTTGGGTGGAGGCACACACCCTCCACGCCCCCTCCCCTCTCCCCTGCAGCCGGGCCGCAGCCCGGGGCGCGGATGCCTGCCCGCCGCCCGCCCTGCGCGGGAGCGGCTCCTCCTCCGGGCTTTGCGGCTCCCCGGGAGCCCGGGTCTGTGCTGCGCGGCTGGCGAGGCTGGGAGAGCAGAGGTGAGCGCCTCGGGCCGCCACCGGGAGGTCGCCACGCTGGCCCGCCCCGCCCCTGCACTTCTCGCCCTTTTCCCGCTATTCTCCTGCTCCTGCCAGCCGGTGTTCCAGCTCCGTGAGTATTTGCTTGCGGGCCGCGGAAGGCGCGGTGGAGCGCCAGGCGGCTCCTGGGCTGTTGGGGACTTGCTGGGGACTACCAGGGACTGTCCTCCGGGAGGTCGCCGTCGAGGCCAGCCCTGCCTTCCGCCCGGTGCGGCCGCGCAGTGGGGGTGGGGAGCTCGAGGCAGGGGTCTGGGGCAGTGAGGAGCTAGGGTGAGCCCAGCAGCTCCTACCTAGGGCTGCTGTAGCTCGTGTGCAGGCGCCTTAAAACACACACACACACACACACACACACACACACACACGCACACATCTGAACTCAAACAAAGGAAAATTAACTTCGCACTCTATCACTTCAGTCAGTTAACAGTTTCTGGATGTTGCTTTTCATTTTTTGCCCTTGTTCCAGTGTGCACTAAGTATTAAAGTTTTTTTTTTAAGTGACCAAGACCGAAGGAACATATTTTAGTTAACGTTTATTCTCCTTTGTCCAATAATCTAGTAAACGAGTAAGATTCAGAAGGATTAGGATTTTCCAGTGTTTCTAAAGAGAGATTATTGCATTTTCTTGGGAGTTTTGTATGAATGTAGTTTATAATTACTTGAACTGAAATAAAACCTCTTCATTAAATGAGAGAATTTACTATAGTGCTTCCGTAGACCAACTCTTGTATTTATTTCCATCAAGGTGTTTCTGCTGTTAGGACAGCAAGATTTTGGGAATGGTGAAGAGGTCATTAACCCATCTCCTACACTGGCTTCTTAGTTTTTGTTTGTATTTGCTACTGGGGATTGAACTCAGGGTCTTTGCACTGAGCTACATCCTCAGTTCCCCCTCCCCCCTTTTTATTTTGAGACAGAGTTTCACTAAGTTGCTAAGTTGCCCAGGCTGGGCTCAAACTTGAGATCCTCCTGCCTCAGCTTCCCAATGTGCTAGGCAAACAGCCCTGCACCACCACAGCCAGAGACCCAAGATGGTTTTTGAGATACCTTTTAAATGTATATACTTCAACTCACCATCTTAGGGTAGGGCCATGCAGATACAGTCCAAATGACTGCATCATTGCTTTGTTTTGTTTTCTACAAGTGGTACTTTTAAGAAGATGAATCGCTTCACTGATTTTTTTCTTTCTTTCCAGAAAGGGGTTTCTAAAGGATTAGAAATAGTCTAGGATTTAGAAAGCTAATCAAAGATAGAGATGAAAATCCATAGTAAAGAGCAGACTGAACCCATGAGATGAAGCAAAAGCTTTTTGGATTTTGCTGGGCTGGCAATTCCTAGGTGACTAACACAGATTTAACCTTCCTTTTTATTTACTCAGTAAATATTACCTTTGGAAAAACTCCCCAAGATATGGGAAGAGATTTATTCAAATATGTATGGGTAGTATTATCCCCTAATTGGGCCAGAAGGGTACTCATTTTTCTTTTGGTACCAGGGATCAAACTTGGGACCTTGCGCGTGTGAGGCAGGTGCCGGAACCATTGAGCTAAATCCCTGGCCCAGGTATTCATTTTTGATAGATAATTCCAAACTAACTTTTATCTTCAAAATATTGTTTTATCGAACATTTAGATTGTGACTGGCTTAATAAGTAGTAAAATCCTTGCTCTTGCGTTTGTGGGTTTCTTGGGGAAAAGCGGAGTGCTTCATGAGTTTGGGATTGATATACTTAGAACATAAAAATTATAGAAACCCAAGGAAAAGTGATTACAAGACAAGGTGGCTTCAAAGAAGAGAGATTTAAATTGCTCCTGGAAGTGTGGTTGTGAAACTGATGGAGAACTGCTGGGGAGAATCTCAAGAGAACAGAGAGCTGGCCATTTGGATGGGAGCTGGAGAGAAAAGTAGTGACTGATCATCGATTCTGTGCCATGTGCCATTCACTCGCTTTGGTCCCTTAGCGTGGTGAAGTAGGTATTGTTCCTCTTGTTTGAAAGAGGAAAGAGTTCTTGTTTTAAGAAAAGAAGGGCAGAAAGATAAGCAACTTGCTCAAGATGACACAGTGGTGGTAAGTGGCAGAGCTGGAATTCCAGTGCCTGCTTGTCTGGCTCTTGGACTTTTTCACAGCTCCCTTCAACAGTGAGCAGTGGGAGGTCCAGCTGAAGCCCACTGCTATCAGTTTGGATTCTGGCACAGGGGCTGGAACTTTATCTTATGGACATCATCTAGCTTTCAAAGATTTTTGAGAAAAGAGCAAGGCAGTGTTTTTAGAAGATTAATGTGACATCTGTGTACAGGAATGTTACATGCACATCACAAGTCGTAGTTCTTAATTAGGAGGTTATAAAAGGGAGTATAGCCAAGATATCTGGGTATTTCAGTTTCTGCCCCATTTACAGCACCCGGTGGTAAGTAGTGTGGTTCACTGGGTAAGAACTAGTTGCAGTGACCACAGGGCTGCTGGGGATCAGAAAAGCGCTGAATCTTAGCAGGCAAACATTAAAATGGAATGTATTTGTGAAGCAACACGACTGGTGGCTTGTCCTTTATGTTTCCTGCATGTTTCACAATGCTTTGGTGAATTTTTTTTCTTTAACAGCTGAGAAGTAGATAAATGCTATAATTTGCTTAAGAGCCTTTCATTGCCTAAATTTTGAGATGCTTCCTCTCATTCTCATTTCTTAAAAATACTGTATTTTAAAAGTTGGTAAGATTAAAAAGTGAATTGAGATACCATTTTAAAAAGGGAGACCGATTAAGATAAAATATACATTTATTTAGCTTTTTGTTATGGAAAAACAATAGAGGGCCATTGGAGAATTACTGTGTGGGAACTAGAAAGGGATATAAATACCAGGATTTAGAGATGGGCAATCTTGTTCTGCCCTTCCACATTTCTTACCAGTGAAATGTGTTGCTCATGTGAACAGCTAGGGAACTTACAGGGCCATTGAATACCCAAATTTATAGCCAGGCCCTTTGATTCTCTGCAGATAATGGGCACAGGAAGGGCAGCACTGGGTTGAGCCATTGTACTAGAATTGTCTGCCACTTTGAATACAATCTGGATTTCTTGCTGTTCCTTGTGCAACCTCTAGTCCCTTTCCTTCAAACTTATTAGTGCTCTAAAGACTGGGTTCACAGGCCAAGGATGTCATATAACAGGAGGTTACACAGAAAAGGGCAGCTGACAGGCAGAAACATAAAATTTGTCAACTAGAGAAGTTTTATTTTAACCAATGTGAAAGTCAACTTTTTTTTTTTTTTTTTTTAGTAAAATAAGAAATGCAAAACCAAAGTGCGATTTCAGTTCTCCATACTCGTTTTACCTTTAAAAGCCCTTACCCTTGGGGATCTGCCCTGTTGAGTGGGATTTTGATGTGGTCACCAGCACCTCTGAGGACATAATTCAGTTTGGGATCTAGACCTCTGAGGAATGTGACTTTTCTTAGTATAGAGGATTGGAAGTCCAAAACATGACTTAAAGTTCTAGCTTTGTTTATTCAGAGGTTTTTAGAATTTAATATGTGAGGGATAACTTAGCTCAGTTTTTCTTCTAGACCATGGTAATCCCTTATGGCCAGACATTAGAAGTCATACCTGAATTAGCACTTGGGTTTCTTCTCCCATTTTGAATCTTGTGACCTCTGAAAACCATTTTGTTTTGTCTGTAGCCTCTGTTTATAGATCAGAAAGGAAGACTGCCTAGGGTTTCCTCTAGAGAGTGGCAGCACATATTGCTAGTTGGTACGCTTTGGGTATGCGTTCTGGAGAGAATGCTCTCAAGCTTTATTTTAAGAGTTGAGGTCTCAAAAAATCTCTGGCAGTGCTGTTATTTAAATGTCAGAAATGTTTGATTGCATTCTTTTTTTTTTTTTTTTTGGTACCAGGATTGAACTCCGGTCCTTGCGCTTGCGCAGCAGGCGGCGACACTACTGAACTAAATCCCCAGCCCTGATTGCATTCTTGATGTATTGCTTACACAGTGATTAATGTTTTTATATTTGGTAAGCATTTGTCATCTTTATAATTTATTAAAGAAGTGATTTAGGTTTTCTAAGATAACTAAAAGCATAGAAAAACAGGACTGGAATATCCTTTCTCACTGTTATATCTCAGATACAATGTCCTAGTATAGAACTTTGACTATTTTAAACTATTCCATCTTCCACATATCCTTAAATCTTTCTCAGGAGATTTGATCTCACTCTCAAGAGATTTAACAACCTCCATAAGGCAGTGCTTTCTAAGGTTTCCAGATTGATAATCACAGATTATCTCCTTGTACTGAGTAGTTAACCTGTGTTTCTTACTTTTACTGTTTTTCTATACTTCTGTGCACAAATGTTCAGAGTGAACGAATTGTCTTTGCTGGACTTCAATGGCATTCATTAAATGTACAGGCTATACCCATCATTTCTTTGCCCTTCTCTGGCTAAACAAGCTGAACTTTTTTATGTTTTTCTTGCTTTTTAGACTTATGATTATGTTGTATACTTGTTGCTTTGTGTTTTGTTTTGTACAGGAAGTCAATATTAGACATGTTGCCAATTAGAGCTTTCAGTTTAGAGGGAGTCTTTTGGAATAAAATGTGCTATCAGCATAACTGATTGTGGAACATATGTAAACTCTAGGGATGATCTTTAAAAATATTATCATCAAAAGAATTTTGCTCAAGTCCTTTAAGAGCTTAAAAAGAATCTAGCCTTTGCCAGATTGCACTAAAAGTAACAGACTACTCCAATTAAGGCCTTTCTAGAAGTGTGGGAATCATTTGCTTAAACTGAAAGTTAGGATTCTCCAACTAAATATGATAGAAAGAATCTCCTTAACTCTTTGCTAATAGCATAAGAATCAATCCTCCACTTTACAGGCCTTCTGTGATAAAGGACCGTCTTGATGAGACTATGCTGGCAATGTATTCCTGTTTGTTAGTGTTTTGGAAAGTGCTTTGACTGGCTAAGGGTAAATTTTGGTGGCTTTTTGTCTTTGATGTGAAGTTGGGAATTTTTTTTTTTGTACCGGGGATTGAACCCAGTGCTTTGACACTAAGCTACATCCTCATCCCTTTTTAGTTTTTATTTTGAGACAGGGTCTGGTTAAATTGTTCCAGCTGGGCTTAAATTTATGATCCTCTTGCCTCAGCCTTCCAGAGTGCTGGGATTACAAGCGTGTTAACACCACACTGGGCTGGGATCTTGTATGTTAATTTAGCTAGGACAAATTTGAGTCTAGATATTTGTGAATTCCCCCCAAGCCCAGTTCGTCTTTTGTGGGGAGGCTAACTGGAGGGGTAAAGAAAGCCTCTGATCAGGTGGTCATTGTCCTGGGAGGTTCTATCAGACACTGGTCTCAGGGGAAGTGCTCTGTAACTATCTCCATACACTTTTCTTTTGGTGTATCTGACATTTATTAACTGTCTGCTAGGGAAAAAGCACTGCGCTAGTGCTTAAGCATCTGTTTATTCTCGTTACTTTTCCTGAGTGAACATGCTTAATATTAGAGGTTTTATGAATCAGTAAGTGGATGAAGGGATGAAGTTAAGAAATTAGATGGGAAATTATTTTGTGATGGGTGTTGGGTGCCTCCTGAAATGCTGCTGTTGGGAAATGGCTGTTTATACATCACTGTGGCCTCCGCTGGGGGTGCTGAGATGACCCGTGATATGGAGGCTCAACATTTGGAGGTGAATTTCCTAGTGAGTAAAGAGGGTCTAGTCAGCCCCCCGCCATGAGTCATGTTAGATTACATGTATTGTTGCTGGGAATCCAGTTAGCATTATATCTCCCTGCATTAGGTAGTGCTGCACAATGGTTAGTGGGAAGGACTGCTTGAAGAAGCCTTTCTTTAAAGTTTGTTCTTTTCTGTTGAACCAGGGATGGATTCTACATGCTTAAAGCCAAAGAGTTCCATTCACTGGGACCAACTCCAAGGGGAATGAAAGTTCTTTCAAAAATTGTATAGTTGTGTGGGAGGGGAATCAAAGCTTCTTGCTTCTCAGTGGACATTACAATCTATCATATAAATAGGGATCTAAAGATGAAGAAAACCCAACATGCAAATGAGTAGTACTGTGGTATTAGGGCTAGCATGGATAAATTGGGCTTAAGACAGAGTGTTCACTTGAATCTTGAGTGTCCAATTAATCAGGTGTATCAGTTTTGAGATTTGTTTTTCTATTTTTCCCCAACATATATATTTTGACAGGTCACTGTCTTGCTTTGGGATAGTTTTTAGGACCATGGTGTTTGTATAGAAAGTGCTTTAAGAGTCATGGGAGACGAGCAGAGGATGTTTTATATCTTGTTTTTAAAAAAGCTGTAAGTACTCAGTGATCAGAATTAGAAACAATTAGTTGGCAAAATAACGTCTTTCTTTATTCAAGGTATACATTTGTGCAAGAAAACCAGCTCTATCCCATTCATATGCCCAGGTCTGTCCACATTTGGGACATCTACGTGGTCTCCATATATTTGTCACTATTACTGATCCCTGGAGGGCCAACAGTAGCTCTCAGGCAATGAATGAAACTCAGCCTTGATTGAAGCCACATCAAGAAAGAGCTGATCCTGGTCAGTCAGTTTTATTTATTACCAGGGGTAGGGGTTTGGGTGAGTGAGTAGGACAGGGAAGAAAAACAGGCAGTTCTGTGGTAAATAAACCTCTCCTCCTTTAAATTGGGGGCATCAGATATTTTGACCCAGCAACGGAAAAGCTCAGGCGTTTATAAAAAAGCTAAAATTTTTTTTCCCTCCATATTGACTTGGACTTGTTCTGTGGGAAATTTTTATCAATTGAGGTCATTTTATAAATACAGTAACTAGCCAAGCATTGTGGCTCCTGTACCTTGGTGGGGAGAGCCCTGCTTGATGGTTCTCTGGATATGTTTGGGTTATGTCCATTTTCATTCCCCCCTGTTTGATGCTGTGGTTTCTCTGGGAATGTTTTGGCGTAAGTCATTAGATTCTTTTAGGGCCATAGGGACTGGGTGACGTGTTGCAGGTATGAGTTTTTATACCTAAACAAATTGCCAAGGAAGAAGAGACAAAAGCTTAAACACAGAGTACAAGGATTGGGAAGTTAGGTGGGAAAGTGGCATGTGAGGTCGTGTAACTACTTCGGCCAGTGTGACTGTCTGACATGATGGGACTGATGTCAGAAGGTGGGGTGATACTGAGGATATAATTTATAATTCAATCATTCTTGGAAAGGGAGGATGGGTATTTTTTTCTTTAAAAGAATATGTATTGTAATAGATTGATTTCTTAGAAGTTTATATGACATTGTCATGAATGAGGGTTTACAAACACCTGAGGTTTTCTGTTGCTGAGTCAAAATACCCGACACCTCTATCTTAAAGGAGGAGCAGTTTATTTCTGTTCATAGTTTCAGAGATCTTAGCCCATGGTCAGCTAGGTCAAAGGTAGGAGCGTAATGGTGGAAGGGCATAGCAGAGGTAAGCTGCTCAACTCATGGCAGGGGAAGAGCCCCAGAGAAGATGAGATACAGTTCCTGAGGTCGTGCCCCCCATGACCTATGTCCTGCGGCCCAGCCTCCCCACAATAACTGATTCAGGTATGAATTTATCAGTGGGGTAACCCATTGGGGAGGGTAGAGCTTTCATAATCCAGTCAAGTTGATGATCAAGCTTAATTGGCACATTACCTAAAGAACTATAGAAAGTATTAAGTAATGAAGTTCAGAATTGTGGAGTTACAAATAGGTGCACAGACGGAGGGCAAATCGTAAACAGCATGGAAGCATTAGGGAGTGTCGAAGTGTTGCGGGCTCAATCTTCAGCTTTGTTTCTTCTTAGATGGTCCCGTGGCTTTAAAGTACTAGAATTCAGGGCATGTTTACCTTGTGGCAGATTTTGTTGTAGGGTTGTACATTACTAACAACCTTCCAGACAATTTCATAGTGCATCTTCACTATCATCCTCACTTTGAAAGTGTAGTAACTGAGGTGGGGAGCCATGATGTGAAGCTATGTGGTGGCACCCTAAAGGTCACCCTCTGCCCAATTCTTTGTATTCTTCTTGTTGGCTGTGGCTCTTCCATTCCTCCTTTTCCTTCACAGTCTCTTCTCCATGCACAACCAGAGCATTTAAAAACTCTCATATGGAATCATCACACTTAGAAATAGAATACAGGATGGACCGGGGATGTAGCTCAGTGGCGTTGCACCTGCCTGGCAAGTGCAAGGTCCTGAGTTCGATTCCCGGTACTGGGGAAAAAAAAGAAATAGAACCCAGATGTACGTCCAAATTTTTATATGATCTAATCCTTCATCTGCTCTTTACCTTCCTCCTGTCTCTCCTGTCTCAAAGCCTTTGCCCTGCACCTGGGTTGCTGTTCTTCTTAATATTGCTAGTTTGTACCCTCAGTTGATTCAAGTATGGGCTTGAATGCACAGTTTAAGGGAGGCCTGCCCCAATGACCATCCTGTGTAAAATTGCTTTGAGTTGCTCTTTGATCCCTGCTTTGGTTTTGTTCCTAAAATTACATTATTATGTGTGTGTTGCTTTTCCAAATAAACTCCATGAGGTTGGGGACTTTGTCCATGTGTTTACTGGTGTCTTTACTTTTTAGAATAGTATATGGAAGGTTTTCTTTAATATTTGTTAAATAAATGAATAAGTGGTGCGTTTGCCTTTGTTGTTCATATTTAACATGACTTGACTTGGATAAAAACAGTGGAGAAGAAAGAGATATATAGCTGGGGGTTACAGGGCTGGGCCTTAATTGGTTTTATGTTTGTTACCAACATTTTGCTGGGATATCTGACTAAGAAAATGTTCAGAAAATCTTGGTTGAATGAATGCACTGTGTAATTTGTTCTGGATTCCAGACATAGGAGTTCAGAGTGGAGAGAATATGTGGGGTGGAGCACTTAAGAGAAAATTCTTGGAGGACTTGCAGATTTTGAAGGAGAGATTGAATGTAGTTGGGCATATATGAATCAGGATCATTTTTTTTTAAGCTAGTAGGATCACTAGGTTATCTTTTTTAGTCTTCCTGTTTATAGATGGGGAAGCTGAGCAGGAGAGGGAAAAGGTTTGTCCAAAGGTACACAGTTAGCTTGTGCCAGAACTATGTCTGGAATCTGCATGTTTTAGTCCCTTTGCTCCATACAGTGCTGCCTGCAGAGTGCAGGGGGACATCTTAGAGCATACAAGGTGCCCGGGAAGAGCATGAGGAAAGGCCCAGAGGGAGAAAAGATGTTGGCTTGTGCGAGATGGAAATTAGGTCATCCTAGTTGAATCTGCACATTTATGGAAGATCCCTGGGAGGCAGAGTAGCCTGTATAAGGTGAATCAGATGCTGGAGGATCTTTAACATCATCTTGAAGACTTTGAATTTGGAAAGAGAGAGAGACATGTGAAAATGTTCTTTCTTTTCAGTGAAGGTGGCATAAAATAGATGCCAAATATTAATAATGTACATATTATTACCATAGTTATGAACCTAATAGTATTTTAGTTTATTTTTCCCTGTATTTGGATATTTGTAGTGGTCTTGAGAGATGATGACATATAATTCCCAGGTAAGATGTATGAATTCAACTAAGAAAGTTTGAGAGTAAGAAGCAGATATTTATCCTTAATTCTGTATATGGCTGTAAATGACATTTTAGTGTCCAGATAATAATTCCTTTAAGAAACATGGGCTATGTTAGGACATGGGATGGAAGTTATTACACTGGTGTGAAAATAGTGAGGGAGGGTTTGGGGAGGGATGAAAGAAACAGATGAAAAATGAATGCGAGCAGCTTTCAAGAGGGTCTGAACTTCTGTATTGGAGGAGCTGCACTGTGGCTGGGAGCAGGCATCTGGGGACCCCAATCTTGAACTGTTTTTTAGGACACAGAAAGCCGGTGGAAGTATAACTTGCCCCCCAGATCACAAATGCTTTGGGCAGATGGGTTCTGCTAAAGCCTAGGCCACATAAGTTTTCAACCAGAGCAGATGAAAATAAATTGATACAGCTCTTACCAGGCCAGTGAATTGGCACAGGATATGATACTTAAAAAGCTTTTTCCATCCTCAGAATCTTTTTCCATCTCTACGGAAAAACTTTGAAAGTCAGCATGAAAATGAGAACACAGACCTTTAAGTAATATCTCATACTGGACCTGAAAGTTTGGGTTGCAGAAAAAATTCTGGAGCATTCAACATTCAACAGATATTTGCTGAGCAGCACCTACTAAATACCTGACATCGTGCTGAGTACTGGAGCGTCAATCATTTGATCATATTAAACCACATATAATTATTATTATTATTATTAATTTTTTTTTGGTACTGGGGATCGAACTGAGGACTTTGCGCTTGCGAGGCAGGCACAGTGCCACTGAGCTAAATCCCAGCCCTGAACCACATATTATTGATAAAATATTGATATTTGGTTCTATTTCATGGGACAAGTTTTAGCCCCAAGGGTTACATAATTTGGTGTAATAAGTCCCCAACTTATGAACCAGTTCTGTTCTAGAAGAATGTTCATAAATTGGATTTCATTGTAAGTCTGACCAAAAAACAAACAAACAAACAAACTGCATCACCACTGTTTTTCCTCTTGCTTCCAGACATCCCGGGCTCTGAGTGAGCACTGTACTACTGTACATGATCGCACTGCACGGAAACACAGCAGCACAGCTGTGACAGCGTTTGGCATACACGTGAGCTACTTCTGTGAGTTGTTCGCATCTATGTCATGGGAAGTCTGTTCCTATCTGTGACAGTTCACAACTTGAAAGTTCATAAGTTGGGGACTTACTCTGTCTGTCTGTCTAACTCTGCATATATTTGTTTCTGGTACTAGGGATTGAACGCAGGGCCTTCACACTGAGCTACATCCCTAGGGCTTTTTTTAAAATTTTGAGAAGAATGTCCCTAAGTTGCTAAATTGCCCAGGCTGGACTCAGACTTGAAATCCTCCTGTCTTATCCTTCCAGGGTAGAGTGTTGGGATTATATGAGTGTGGTACCGCTTCCAGTTATGTCTTGGTATGTAAATCCACAGTTATTTCATTCTGTTCATTCATTTTATTTTATTTTATTTTTTTTGGTACTGGGGATCAAACTTGGGACCTTGGGCTTGTGAGGCAGGTGGCAAAACCACTGAGCTAAATCCCTGCCCCCATTTATGTTTGTATTTACTTGTTGAATGTTTATTGAATGAGAGGCAATATTCTGGTTACTGAGGTAATTTGGAAGATGAACAAGAATGGGTGAGGGTCCACAACTGGGTGGCTAGATTTACTTAGAAGATCTGGCAGCTTTCCAGTTTTCTGGGGTTCCTAGCCAAGAGGAGAGTGTAGTGATTAGTAATGTATCCCCTTTATCTTATTATGCCCACTGTGGGCCACCCCCACCTCTTATCACTGCTTCTTAACCCCCACCTTTAAATTTAAGAGCTGTGATGGCTGGGGGTATAGCTCAGTGGTGTGTGTGGGGCCCAGGGTTTGATCCTCAACAACAACAAAAATTAAAAGAGATATGAAAATTAGCTCCTAAGCGTTAAGTTTGGGAAGCACCATTAGGACGATACTTCCCTAATGAAATCTTCAAGTTCGAAATCTTTCCAGGAGAACCTCTGCTGCCTCAGTGATCCCAAAGAAGAGCCTGCGGCATGTGACTTTTCCTCATTCCAGTGAAAGTTACTTTTGTTTATATTGTGCATGCAGGCATGCAGTGCTTGGTATTTCTCATGCTCCTCTTCACTTCTGTCGGCTTCACTGGCTCCTTTTGGAGGTGCTGGCTGGAGCATGGTGCCTGGCTTTCTTGGAATGAATGACACAAAAAGGAAGGAGATTTTCCCAATATTTGGAAGGGCAGATGTTCAGAACAAAGAGAGGAAACAGATGAATTCAGAAGAGGAGTGGGGTTTTCTTTTCTTCTCTTTTTTTGCTTTTGGATTGCCACCTGAAGTGAGATTGCTGATTGTTTTTCCCTCTTTTACTTGGCATCTGGAGCCAGCTTGTATACTGTCTGAGGTTGCGTTTTTTTTTTGGGTACCGGGGATCGAACTCGGGTCCTTGCGCTTGTGAGGCAGGTGGCAGAACCACTGAGCTAAATCCCTGGCCCTAGGTTGTGTTTTTAATTTGTGTCTGTAAGCTCCTTATAGAAGACTGAAAAGTAGAAAATGATCTTTTTCTTCAACTTTAAGTTGGTTCTTTAAAAAATATGTGCATTGTAATACATTCTTATAAAAGCCTTACTTTCCCAACACCCAGAGGTCAACATTGTTTTTAATATTTTAGTGCATTCCCTTGTAGGTCTTTCTCTAGAGGTAGGCAGATATGTGTGTTTGTATTATTTTTAATACCAAAGTAAGATTATACGGTAAACTTTTAAATTCTACATTATTTTTCAATTATCTCTCCTTTTCCACTTCAGTATATATTTAATTAATGCCCAGATTATATTTAGCTTTCCCCACGTCTTCATTCAGATTGCTATAACAAAATACCTTAGACTAAGTAATTTAAAAATAACAGAAAGTTAGTACTCACAGCAACTGGAGGCTGGGAAGTCCAAGATCAAGGTGCCAGCAGATTTGATGTCTGACGAAGGCCTGTTCATTATAGATGTCCCCAGCTGTGTTCTCTCATGTCACAAGGGGCAAACAGGCTCCCTCAAACTTCTTATAAGGGCACCAGTCTCAATTTTCCCAAAGTCCCCACCTCTTAACACTTTAACATTAGGGATCAGATTTTTAACATGTGAATTTTGGAGAGATGCAATCATTGGGACCATAGGACCTATCAACCCTCAAAGGTTGTTTCTTATCATTGTTTTATATATCAGTACCAAACCTATAATCATTTACTATATCTGGTTGTTATGCCACTAAATTTAAAATCTAACCCAATCCTTTTTTGTATGAGACTATATTGTTGAAGAATTATCATTAATGGGTACCTTTAATTGAGTGAGAGGGTTTTATAAAAGTCATCTAATTCTTGCTACAACTCTGAGAAGCATGTTTTTTTCTTTATTTTTGTTCCCCAGGGCTTCACCTGTTACCTTTATGTCAGGGATAATGTCACCTCCATCTTAGTGGTCACCTTAAGAATAAGGACACTTGAGCCAGGTGGCTTGGGTTCAAATCCCTTCTTCATTACTTACTGCATGCCTTCCTAGACAAGTCCCTTACACTTTCTGTGCCTCAGTTCCCTCCTCTGAAATATGACATAATAACAGTATTTGCCTTATAAGGTTGCTGTGAAATTAAACAAATTGAGATTATGCTTAAAAGATGATGTGGCATGTAGCTAGTGTTACTAGCAACCTAGATAATCCACAGGCACCTGAGGCTTCTCACAGCCAATGTTTATCTCTGTAAAGCTGCTCTTCCTCCTGTATTCATCCACTCCTTTAATGTTATCAGAGTCACTTCTGATTTCTTCTCTTAGCAATCCTACTCAGAGTCTTACCAGTTCTGCTTCCCAGAAGTGTCATGGGTTAGATTACTCCTTCCTGTCTTGCTGCCTCCATCCCTAGACTATCTTTTGCTGGAATTTGGCTTTAATGTCTCAGAATGCCTGCCTCTGGGTGTTCTTCAGTCTCCCAGGCTGCTCTATGAGTGAGCTTTTTAAATTACAGCTTAATAATGATACTTCTTCGCTGAAAGTTTTTTCCTTTTTAAATTGAAGAATAACATAAAGTGCACAGATAATAAGCATATAGTCTGGTAGATTTCACTGTTTATATGTATCCCTGTCACTATCAATCAGGTGAAATATGGAACGTTTCCAGCACCCTAGAAGGTTGCTTCATGCCTCTTCCCCAGATAACATCCTCATTCCTGTCCCTGACCACTCTTCTGATATCATTTGTATTGCCTTTTTGTGATCTTGGTAAAATGAATCACAGAAGCTCTTTATTGATTTTTCTTTCACAGCATTACACCACCCTTTAGCATGACATCCAAAAGTCTTTGTCCTTTAGGTTTTACTTCAAGTCCTCCATGCATGCCTACTCCTTCTGGCCATGCCAGAACTCCATCTAGCTTACCAACATAACAGGCTCATTTTTTCCTTCCATATTTTTGTATTTCATATTTTCTTGCCCTTCTGACTTCATTTCCTGAGAAATTCCTCCTTCATAGCTTAGCCCCTGAATCAAGCCCTTGTCTGCATTCTGGAGGCAAGATTGTTATAGTTGCTTGTTTATACATATTTCTCCTTTACTTTTTGCTTCCGTGAATCAGTGGATGATAGGGCATTTCCCTCTTAATTGGTTAGTTGAATTTTACACAAGTAGTTCGTGTTCTTTCTACAAATTAGGACGTTTAAGAAAAAAAAACCCACCAACAATCTCCATATACAGAAATAATCATTGTTTACATATAAACCAAATTATATACCAACACTTTTTTTTTTTTTTGAGACAAGGTCTTGCTATGTAATAGTTAAGGCTAGACTTGAACTCACTATTTAGTCCAGGCTGGACTTAAACTCTCAGTGATCCTCCTGCCTCAGCCTCTTGAATTCTGGAATTACAGGTGTGTACTACCATGCCTAGCTTTTTATCAATACTTTAAAAAATATACATTCACAAAATGCTAAATATTTATACTTTAATCTCTTATTTATGTGTAGATCTCTCCCCATTATTTAAACTACCATAGAAATACTGTAATGGAGGGAGTATAGCTCAGTGGAGGAGTGTTTCCCTGGGATCACTGTCATGAACATCTTAATGCCGTCTCCCAATCATTTTGAGGGCATATGTTTCTAGAAGTAAAATGGCAAAGAGATGAACATTTTTATTGTTCTTGATGAGCTTAGCCAAATTGACCTCCAGAATGTCTTTCATCTCTGTCTGCTTTGCCAGGGTGAGAGTACTCGTTTTTAGCCATCTTTGCCAAACTGAAAATAATAAATATTTGCAAATCTGATAAGAAAAAAATGGTATTATATTGCTATTTTAATTTGCATTTCTTTGATTACTACTGAAGTTGAATATGTTCTCCTGTGTTTAATGACCAATTAATTTCTTTTTTAAATTTTTTAAAATTTGAAAATTTTTTTATTATTATAGACCAGTTAATGTCTATAGTAATTCTACCATAGAGATTTACATGTTCATGTATTTATTTTTTAATTGAGAAATAAAAATTGCATATATTTATGGTGTACAATGTGACGGTTTGATATATTGTACACATCTTGGAATGGCTGAATCAAGCTGACATACGCATTACCTCACAGACTAAGATTTCTTTTTTTGCTGTACTGGGGATTGAATCCAGGGCCATGTGCATGGTAGGCAAGTACTCTGCTACTGAGCTACATCCTCAGTTCTTTAAAAATTTTTATGTTGAGACAGGGCTTGCTGACTGGGCTTCAAGTTTCCATCCTCCTGCCTCAGCCTCCCAAGTAGCTGGAGTTACAGGTGTGGAGCACCTGTACCTGGCCATACTTATGATAATTTTGTGATGAGAACATTTAAAACTATGCTTTTAGCAACTTTCAAGCACAGCGATACCTCGGTTGTCAAATGGGTCCAAGCTTGAACTTTCCTCTACTCAAATAGCAAAGTTCAAAAAAAATAATCTACTCTTTGTTTTTGTTAACTTTGGTTAATAGTCCAACTGAAAATCTGACTTGCATAAACCTGTATGGGCAGAGAGAGTGTGTCACATGTCACCTCTTGCTTCAGACACAAAGGGGCGATGCTTCAATCTAAGTCCTGCTCTTGCCCAGACAACATACAGTGCTTGGGTTAGTGTGTTGGAACATTTGTCATTTTGGGGTTTTTTTGCACTTTATTTGCATAAAATATGATAATTGTGGCTCCAAAGACAGTGATACCAGCAGTAAAGCTAAGAGGAAAACACTGAGAACTATGATGGAGTTAAAGAAAGAAACCATTGTGAAATTTTTAAAGTCCTGGAAAAATGAATTTAAAAGTGTAACTTTTGGGCCCCAGAACCAATTATTTGGTTTTACATTATCTTATGGAAAAATATGTTCAGTTCTCAAACTTTTTGGTGTTTAAACGCGGATTTGGAATGAACTGAGTTTAACAACTGAGATATCATTGTATATGAGTTATTGTTATTAACCATGAGTTGTATGTAGTAGATCTGTAGAACTTGTCCCTCCTAACTGAAATTCTGTATCTCTTCACCAGCATCTCCCCAAATCCTCCAATCTTCATGTTTAGTAGCTACCATTTTATTTTACTCTGTTCCTGGGAGTTCAGCTTTTTGTAGATTCTCCATATAACTGAGATTATGAGGTACTTTTCTGTGTCTGGCTTGTGTCAATATATGGTCTTCCAGTTTCACCTATGTTATAGGAAATGATAGCATTTCTTTTTGAAGGAAGACTAGTATTGCACTGTGTTTATATGCCACATTTTCTTTATTCATCTGTTGATGGACACTTAGGCTGAGTCCATATTTTGGCTACTGTGAATAATGCTGCAGAGAACATGAGAGTGCTGGTATCTCCTTAAGCTACTGATTTTTTATTCTTTAGATATATTCCCAGAAGTGGGAAATATGTTAGTTCTGTTTTTAAGTTTTTGAGAAACCTCCATACTGTCTTCATAATGGCTATATAAAATTTACATTCTCATCAACAGTGAATGGTACAGCATTCTCTATTTGCCGTATCCTTGCCAACATTTATCTTTGGTCATTTTGTTAATAACTCTTCATGCATCTGTCAGCCATTTGTATGTCTTCTAAGAGAAATGTCTATTCAGGTCCTTTATCCCTTTTTAAATCAGGTTATTATTTTCTAACTATCAAGTTGTTTGAGTTTCTTAAATATTTGGAATATGAACCCTTTATCAGATGTGTGTTCATGTGTTTTTATATTTTATTTTTCCAGTTATTTTAATGCTAAGGATATTTAGTTGGTATCATATATACTACATTGATCTTTCCAGTCATTTGTCTTTTAACTTTATTGTTAAAATAAATATTTTGATTAATTTTGTTAGTGAAATTCATCAGTCTTAAACATTTCTTTGCCTGTGGTGTTCTTCAAAAAATGTTTTCTTTCACCAATAGTAAATACCCATTATATGTTCTTCTCTTTTATGGTGTCATTTTTTTTTTCCATGGAAAGAAAATTGTATAATGGAAATATCAAAAAGCAAAAAAATACTTTCTGAAAAACTGATAAAATTAACAGCCAATGATGAAAAAAACTGAAGGAAGCAAAATTTATTGTGTCATTTTAAAACATTTAAACCTTACCTTAGGCTAGAATTTATTCTGATGTGAAGTAAAAATAATAGTAGCTAATATTTTTGACACATACTTGTGTCAGGTGCTAATCTCAATGCTTTGTGTGGGCTTATTTAATACTTTCAACAACCCTATGATGTTGACACTGTTACTTTCCCTGTAAGTATCACTGTAAAATGACTTGCTGAAAGTTGGCCAAAGAAAGGATTTAGATTCAGGTAGTTACAGCCTAGAGCCCATGACCTTAACTACTCCAACTTCTTTTTTTTTCAAAGAGTTATCCTAGTGTCAGTGGGAATCCATTCTTTCCCTGTTTTGAAAATGCTAACTTTACTTATATGCTGTATTTCCATATGTACTCTATGCATTTAGGTGTGTTGCTAGTCTCTTGTCCCATTGAGCTATTATGTTACTGGTGCCATCTTGTTTTGTGTATCTGGGAATAATATTTCCTCCTTTGTGTCCCTAGTGCCTGGCAGAAACTCTTTTGTTGTAGATGTTTAATGAATATTTGCAGTGATGTAAGAGCTGGGCCCATGATATTTAAAGGATCTGTAGTTTGTATAGAAAAAAAAACTATATCATCATCCTCGCTGACTGTTGACTGAAGTACAGTGGTACCTTGTTCATGAATGCTTCTGTTCGTGAGCAATTCAGTTCATGAACAGAAGTGTTCTGCAAAATTTTGCTTCTGTTTGAGAACTCCACATTGGATTACATTGACCCTTATGGGAAAATTTGATTTGGTTTCTGACCAATTTGACTTGTGACTAGAGTCATGGAAAGAATTAAGTTTGTGAACTGAGCCATCACTGTATTCCTTTCAATTATGAATATAGACAGTATAGCACAATTGTAGACAATAGGATTAATCACCACACTAATGGGCCCAAAACTGTTAAGAAACACATAAGACAGTTATACTAGATCAAGATACATTATCCATCCTAGATTACAATAACATTTTTTTCTCTCTCTTTTGTTCCTATTGTCTGTTTTTTATTTTATACTTTAAAAAATATATTGGGCTTCTCATATAAGAGAAACCATGCCATATTCAAGCCTGTGTGTCTGATTTACTCCATTTAACATTATGGTCTCAAGATGCATCCATTTTCCTACAGATGATCAAAGTTTATCCTTCTTATGGCAGAATAGTACTCCAATGTGCATACATACCAGATTTTTTTATCCATAGCTTCCAAGATTTAGCTATTATAAATTGTGTTAGTCTAAATATGTATATACATACATTACTGTGACACAATACCTTTAATTCTTTCAGCTTCTCCAGCATTTGTTATTGATTGATTTCTTGATGATAACTATCTTTCTGGACATGAAGTCTCAGTGTTGTTTTAATTCGCATTTCTTGAATGGTCAGTGATGTTGAGCATTTTGTCATGTATTTATTGGTCATTTGTACTTCATCTGAGAAGTGTCTGTTCATTTCAGTTGCTCATTTTTGGTTTAGGTCTTTAAATTTGGGGGAGGGTCTAAGTTTTTTGAGTTCTTGAGCCATTCTAGATATTAGTCCTTTGAGGAGTATCTTGCAAATTATTTTTCCTTTCTGTAGGTTGTCTCTTCACTTAGTTGATTCTTTTGCTGTGCAGAAGCTTTTTAATTTGATGTGATCTTATTTGTTGATTACTGTTTTTATTTCTTGTGCAACTGGGGTTCTGTTCAGAAAGTTCTTGCCTGTGCCTATGTCTTCAAGAGTTTTACCTATTTTATCTTCCAGCAGGTTAAAGTGTTTCTGTTTTAGTACTTAAATTTTTGATACATTTTGATTATAGTTTAGTGCATGGTGAGAGATATAGGTCTAGATTCAGTCTTCAGCATGTGGACAACCAGTTTTTCTAGCACCATTTGTTAGACTTTATTATTCCTCCAGCAAAAGAATTTGACCCCTTGGTTAAGGATAAGGTAGCTGAGTGTACTTGAAGTTGTTTCTGCATCCTTTATTCTGTTGCATTGATCCACAGGTCTTGTTTTTTTCTCCCAATACAATGCTGTTTTATTACTATAGCTTTGTTGTTTTTCTTTTGTTTTTGTTTTTTGAGACAGGGTCTCACTGTGTAGTTCAGGTTGGTCCTGAATTCACTGTGTAGCCCGGGCTGGCCTCACACTCATGGCAATCCTCCTGGTGCATCCTCCCAAGTGCAGGGATTAGAGGCATGTGCCACCATGCCTGGCTACTATAGCTTTGTAGTATAACTTGAAGTTTGGGATTTTAATGCCCCCTGCCTTGCCCTTCTGGCCCAGAATTGCTTTTGCTATTCTAGGTCTCTTCTGGTTCCATATGAATTTTAGGATTGCTTTCTCTAGTTCTATGAGGAATGCTACTGGTATTTTGATTGGGATTGCATTAAATCTGTATAGCAGGCCCACTATCACCACTCCTGTTCAATATAGTTCTGGAAACATTAGCCACAGCAATTAGAAAGGAGAAAAAAATAAAAGGAATAAAGATAGGAAAGGAAGAAGTTAAACTGTCATTATTTGCTGATGATATGATACTTTACATAGAAGACCCAAAAAACTCCACCAAAAGACTTCTAGACTTAATGGACAGATTCAATAGAGTAGCTGGATACAAGATCAACACTCAGAAAACAAAGGCCTTCTTGTACACAAATAACAGACTCACTGAGAGAGAAATTAGGGAAACAATTCCTTTTACAATAACATCCAAAAAAATGAAATATCTAGGAATCAGTCTAACAAAGGAAGCAAAAGACCTCTACACAGAAAACTACAGCACTCTGAAAAAAGAGATTGAAGAGGATATAAGAAATTGGAAAGACATCCCTTGTTCCTGGGTAGGAAGAACCAATATAGTGAAAATGGCCATACTTCCAAAACTACTATATAGATTTAATGCAATACCAATTGAAATTCCAACAATATATTTCACAGAACTAGAGAAAACAATCCAAAACTTCATTTGGAACCAGAAGAGACCTAGAATAGCAAAAGAAACTTTAGGCAACAGAGATATGGCTGGAGGGGTATTATAATCCCCAACTTGAAACTATACTACAAAGCTACTGTGATAAAAACAGCATGGTACTGGCAAAGAAACAGACTTGAGAACCAGTGGAATAGATTAGAAGATGCAGAAACAACTCCAGACATACTCAGCCACCTCATCTTTGACAAAGGAGCCAACCACCCTCACTGGAGGAAAGATAGCCTATTTAATAAACGGTGTTGGAAAAATTGGACTTCAACCTGCCAAAGATTAAAACTAGACCCATACTTATCACCATGCACTAAACTAAGATCAAAGTGGATTAAAGATCTAAATATTAAGACAGAAACACTAAACTTGCTGGAAGATAAGTTAGGTAGAACTCTTGAAGACATTGGCATAGGAAAAGACTTTATGAACAAAACCTCAGTAGCATGGGAACTAGCACAAAGAATCAACAAGTGGGATCTCCTCTTATTAAAAAGCTTCTGCACTGCAAGATAAACCACCAACAGAGCTAAGAGACAACCTACAATGTGGGGAAAATAATTTTTTTTTCAATTTCAGGATTCAATTTCTTTTTTTAAAAAATTTCATTTTATTGGTACATTTTAGGTGTACAATATAATGACATTCATCATTGGAAATTTGCACCTTTACATAATCTCTCTTGGTTCTTATTTTTTCCCCCTTCCCCTGCCCTCCCTTCAACCCCTCCATCCCTCCCTATTTACAAAGACTTTGTTTCCAGTTTTTCTTTTTCTCACATTAATTCCATTCCCTTCTTTCCTTTCCCCTACCCCTACCACTTCCCCTTCCCCTTTGTCCCTTTCCTTCCTATTTCACATTATCTATTATACCTTTTAGTCCTTATTTACCCTTTGACTTTCTCACACTAGAGAAACTCTTCGGTATTTACACATGTGTGTCCTATTTATTTCACTTAAGAGTATTGCCTCAGTGTGCATCTGTTTAGCTATAAATGTTTCTAATTTTTCATTTTTCATGGCTGACTAGTACTCCATTTTATTAAAAAACCACATTTTCTTTATCCAGTCTTCAGATGATGGGCATTTGGGCTGTTTCCAAGTTTTAGCTATTACAAACTGTGCCACTATGAACATGGGTGCACAAATATCACTGTGGTATGATTCTTTTAATTTTGGGGGGAAGATACCCAGCAGGGGAATAGTTGGGTCAAATGAGACTTCCAGTCTTAGTTCTTTGAGGTATCTTCGTACTGATTTCCACAGTGGTTGCACCAGTCTACACTCCCACCAGCAGTGGATCAGTGTTCCTCTTTCCCCAAAGCCCCGCCAGCATTTGTTATTGGTTGATTTCATGATAGCAGCCATTCTTTCTGGTGTGAGGTGGAATCTCATTGTTGTTTTCATTTGCATCTCTCGAATGACCAGTGATGTTGAACATCTTTTCGTGTGTTTATTTGCTATGTCTTCTTCTTTATCTGAGAAATGTCTGTTCATTTCAGATGCCCATTTTTGGATTGAGTCTTAAAATTTGAGAGGTCTGATTTTTTTTAAGTTCTTTATAGATTCTAGATAGTAGACCTTTGAGGAACAGCAGGTGAAAATTTTTTCCCACATTGTGGGTTGTCTCTTCACACTGTTGGTGGTTTCTCTTGCTGTGCAGAAGCTTTTTAGTAAGACAAGATCCCGCTTGTTGGTTGTTTTTCTAGTTCACAGGCAACTGAGGTTTTGTTCATAAAATCTTTTCCTACACCAATGTCTTCAAGAGTTCTGCCTGACCTCTGTCCCAGCCAGTTCAGTGTTTCCGTTTTAATATTTAGATCTTTAATCCATTTTGATTTTAGTTTAGTGCATGGTGAGAGATATAGGTCTAGTGTTAATCTTTGGCAAGTTGAAACCCAGTTTTTCCTGCACCATTTATTAAAGAGGCTATCTTTCCTCCAGTGAGAGTATTTGGCTTCTTTGTCAAAGATGAGGTGGCTGAGTGTGTCTGGAGTTGTTTCTGCATTTTCTAATCTGGTCCACTGGTCCTCAGGTCTGCTTCTTTGCCAGTACCATGCTGTTTTCATCACAGTAGCTTTGTAGTATAGTTTCAAGTTGGGAACTGTGATACCCCCTGCTATGTCTCTGTTGCCTAGAATTGCGTTTGCTATTCTGGGTCTCTTCTTGTGCCAAATGAATTTTTGGATTGTTTTCTGAAGGTCCATGAAATATGCTCCTGGGATTTCAGTTGGGATTGCATTGAATCTATATAGCAATTTTGGAAGTATGGCCATTTTCACTATGTTGATCCTTCCTACCCAAGACCAAGGGATGTCTGTCCATTTTCTGATATCGTCTTCAATCTCTCTTTTCAGAGCACTATAGTTTTCAGAGAAGAGGTCTTTGATTTCTTTTGTTAGGTTGATTCGTAGATATTGCAGTTTTTTGGATGCTATTGTGAAAGGAATTGTTTGCCCTATTTCTCTCTCAGTGAGTCTGTTGTTCATGCAGAGGAAAGCTATTGATTTTTGTGTGTTGACCTTGTATATAGATACTTTACTGAATTTGGTTATTAAGTCTAGAAGACTTTTGGTGGCATTCTTGGAGTCTTCTATATAGAGTATCATGTCATCTGCAAATAATGACAATTTGACTTCTTCATTTCCTATCTTTATTCCTTTTGTTTCTTTCCCTTGTCTAATTGCCATGGGTAATGTTTCCATAACTATATTAAACAGGAGTGGTGATAGTGGACATCCTTGTCTTGTTCCTGATTTTAGTGTGAAGGATTTCAGTTTTTGACCATTTAGTATGATATTGGCTGTTGGTTTTTCATAGATGGCTTTTATCAGATTGAGGTAGAGACCATCTATTCCAATTTTGTGTAGGGTTTTTATCATAAATGCTTGTTGGTTATTGTCAAATGCTTTTTCTGCATCTGTTCAGATGATTATATGGTTTTTGTAGTTGACTCTATTTTTTTTTAATTTTTGGTACCAGGGATTGAACTCAGATCCTTGTGCTTGTGCAGCAGGTGGTGAAACCACTGAGCTAAATCCCCAGCCCCAACTCTATTGATACAGTGTATTACATTGATTGATTTGCTTATGTTGAACCATCCTTGCATCCTTGGGATGAATCCCACTTGGTCAGGGTGTATGATCTTCTTGATGATCTTCTGCATTCTGTTTGCCAGTATCTTATTAAGGATTTTTGCATCTGTGTTCATATGGGAGATTGGCCTATAGTTCTCTTTTTTGGTTAGGTCTTTCTCTGCTTTGGGGATCATGATGATGCTTGCTTCCAGGAATGAATTTGGGAGTATCGCTTCCCTTTCAATTTCATTGAAGTGTTTAAAGAGTAATGGCAGTAGTTCCTCTCTAAATGTCTTGTAGAATTCAGCAGTGAAGCCATCAGGACCCAGGCTTTTCTTAGTTGGTAGGTTTTTAATTACATTTTCAATCTCATTGATTGATATTATTTAGAATTTTTAGGCCTTCTTCGTTCAACTTTGGTAATTCATATGTATTGAGGAATCTATCCATTTCTTCTGTGTTTTCCATCTTATTGGCTTATAGGCTCTCAAAGTAGGTATTGATGATCCTCTAGTTTCTTTTGGGTCCACTGTAGTTTCATCCTTTTCATTCCTAATAGCATGGATTTAGGCCTTTCCTTTTTCTGATAAGATTGGCTAAGGGTTTGTCAATTTTGTTTATTCTTTCGAGGAACCAACTCTTGGCTTCATTGATTTTTTTTGTATCATTCTCTTAGTCTCCAGTGCATTGATTATTGCTCTTATCTTTATAATTTCCTCTGTTATATGACCTTTGGGTTTGTCCTGCTCTTCTTCTTCTAGAAGCTTGAGGTTCAACATCAGGTTGTTTAATTGGGCTTGCTTTGTTTTCCTAATATGAGTATTCACTGCTAGGAATTTCCCTTGTAAGACTGCTTTCATTGTGTCCCATAGATTTGGATATGTTGTATTGTCATTGTCATTTAATTGAAGGAACTGTCTGACTTTTTCTTTAATTTCCTCTGTGACCCATTGGTTATTCAGAAGTGTGTTGTTCAATTTCCATGTGTTTATGAAATTCTTGTGGTTTCTTTTACTAGTGATCTCTAATTTCATCGCACTGTGGTCTGATAATATACAGAGGATAACTTCAGTTTCTTTGCACTCACTTAAATATGTTCTATGAGCGAGTACATGGTCTGTTTTGGAGAATGACCTGTGTGTAGCTGAAAAGAATGTGTATTCTGATTTTGTGGGGTGGAACACTCTGTAAACATCTATTAAGTCCATTTGTTCAATAGCTTGGTTCAGTTCTAGAATTTCGTTAATTTTTTGTCTAGATGATCTGTCTATTTGTGATAGTGTGGTATTGAGGTACCCCACTACAATTGTATTAGTGCTTATTTGATTTTTCATGTCCATTCATATTTGTTTTGTATAGTTGGGGGCATTCGTATTTGATGCATATATATTTATGATTGTCATCTCTTCCTCTTGGATTGTTCCCTTCACAAGGATGTAGTGACCATCTTTGTCTCTCTTAATTAGTTTTGGTTTGAAATCTACTTTGTCTGCAAATAAGATTGCTGTGCCTGCTTTTTCCTGGGTTCCTGTCGTGTGGAGAGCTGATTTCCATCCTTTTACTTTCAGTCTATGAATTTCTTTTTGAGTTAGGTATGTTTCTTATATACAGCATATTGCTGGATTTTGCTTCTTAATCCATTCTGTCAGTCTATTTCTTTTGATTGGTGAATTGAGGCCATTAACATTGAGAGTTATAATTGATAGATACTGACTCATCCTTTTCATGATGTTTTGCTGTTGTTAGCTCTTTTATTTGTTATTTTTTTCCCCCTTTCCCTTTAGTTTCTTACCTTGCCTGGTGGCTTCCATCTGCTGGGCCTCATGGAGTTGTGACCTTCATTGTCTTTTTCTAGGATATTGCTTAGAATTGTTTGGAGTGCTGGTTTGGTGTTCATGAAATTTCTCAGGTATTCTTTGTCATGGAAGAATCTAATTTCCCCATCAATTTTGAAAGATAATTTTTCAGGATACAACAGTCTAGGTTGGAAGTTATTTTCTTTTAGGGCTTGAAGTACTTCACTCCAGGCTCTCCTTGATTTGAGGGTTTGTGTTGAAAAGCCTCCCGTGGTTCTGATGGGTTTTCCTTTGTAGCTGATTCATTTCTTTTCTCTAACTGCCTGTAGGATTTTGTTCTTCTGTTGGGTTTCTGGGATCTTGACTTATTATATGTCTAGGTGTAGATTTTTTTTGATCATGGCTAGGTGGAATTCTATATGCCTCACTTATCTGTATGTCCAATTCTCTACCTCTGTCTGGGAAGTTTTCTACTATTACTTCTTTGAGCAGTTTTTTTCTTTTAATGTCAATTGTACTTTCTCCTTTTTTTTGTGGACTCCTATCAGTCTTCTGTTATTCTTCTTTGTATCATTTAGAAACTGCTGGATTGATTTCTCCTGGTCCCTTACTATTTTGAAGAGATCTCTGTTTTCATGGTCCTTAACCGCAATCCTGTCTTCTATATCTGACATTCTATCATCAGATTCCCTGAATCTGCTCTGCATGGTTTCAATGGAGTTTTTAATCTCCTGAATATCTGTTTGAATCTGTTTCATGGATTCCATTTTTTTCTTATGTTGGGCGATCATGGTTTCCATTTCTTTCTTATGCTGGGCATTCGTGGCTTCCAGCATATTTCTGAGCTCATCTATTTTTTTCATCTGTTTCTGTTCTAGAGCCTCTAATCATGTCTTTCACTCTGCTCACCATCTCTGTAGTTATCTGGGAGATTATTTCTGTTTTGAAATTTTCTAGAGCCTCATTCATTTGTTTTGTTACTTCCTGTGCTTTCAGTTCATGGGGGTCCAGGTGGTTGATTATCAAACTTTTCCACCTTTTTTCCCCCAGAATTTGCCTTTTGCTGGGTGGAAGTCTGAGTTTGTGCCTTCCTTAAATGTCTTCTCATTTTTGTTTTTGGTACTGTCCTTGGTTTAGTTCCTGGGTTGATACTTTGAAGTTTTTTATTGTAAGTGTCTTTGTTGATGTATTTAAAACACTTATGGAATGGTTGCTTCTCAGAGATGTCTTCCAAATATAGCTGGTCTTTAGGTTTTGAGTCTCTAATGGCTCTGAGGCTGTCTCATTTTCATTATACCAGTAAAGTCCACTGATTAGATCAATCACACACCTTAGCCCAAGTGATACAATTAGCAACACAATAGCATCAAGTACCTCTTAGAAAAATGACAATTTGTGGTAGTTATTAATCTATCACCTTTAACTATGTGAATTAAATCAAAATCAAGGACCAACCCAACCTATGTTTATAGTGAATAAACTCTTCAATATAGCAACTTTACCCTTCAGGATGGGGAGTTAGAAGGCGTTGGGGAGGGAGGAATAGGTAAGTAGAAGGATAGCGGAAGGTTGTCAATGAGGCCAGAGGTCACAGGCAACAGAAGGAAAAAGAAGAAAAGAAAGATAAACAAGAAGTACGAATTAGGGGCAGAACAGGAACACAAAGGGAGATGAAGAACAATGTGGGACAGGAAGGGAGCAAGGCAGGGAGAAAGAGAAAGAAAAAAGAAAGAAAAAAGAGAAAAATAAAAACTTTAAAAGAGTAGCAAATAAAAAAATTTAAAAAAAGAGCAAAAAAAATAGTGGTAATTTTGAAAATAACAAATAAAAGATAAAAATGAAGGGCCTCCTTCAGGATATGTCTATCCTGTCACAATAGACAATGTGGGCAGCAGTGTGCAGTTATGTCAATGAGTCTCAGTAAGCAGTCACAGACTCGTGAAATTCAGGAAGATTTCTGGCTGTAAGTCCCGAGTTGAGCCCCCTGACCTCCTGCAGGGTTGAACTCTGCAAGGTTCTACTGCAGCTTCCAGCTGCCCTTCCCCTGAAGATAGTCCAGGTTCCTATGGGAAGTGATGATCCCTCCAACTTACCAAGTATGGTGGTCTGGTGTGCCTTTATTGCAGAGATTCTCTTCACTTTTCCAGTGGGTTTCAGTTTTCATCAGGGAGCCTGAGAGAGGCCCTCTCTCTGTTGTTCACTTCTTCAGCTCAGGACAATGGCCTTTATGCCCTGCTGTGCCTCTGTAGTGTGGATTCAAGTAGCTATACAGCCAAGAGGCTTGGGCAGGGGGGCCTTGTTGTTGCAGGTGCCTGCGTGGCTAAGCTGAAGGCTGGTGGGCATGCCTGGGTGTCCTCACTGGTTCGGTCTCCAGTTCGCAATTGGGCAAAGTGAGCCGGACTGAGCAGGGCGCTCTCAGTCCGCACCTGCCAGTATTTGTTTTATATAGTTGGGCACACTAGTGTTTCGCACATAGATATTTATGATTTGTCATCTCTTCCTCTTGGATTGTTCCCTTTACAAGGATGTGGTGTCCTTCTTTGTCTCTCTTAATCAGTGTTGGTTTGAAATCCACTTGATCTGCCAAGAGGATAGCTACTCCTGCTTATTTTGGTTTTTGGTGCATGGAGTATTGTTTTCCACACTTTAACTTTCAGTCTATGAGTTTCTTTGTGAATTAAGTGTGTTTCTTGTATGCAGCATATTGTTGGATCTTGCTTCTTGACCCATTCTGCCAGTCTATTTCTTTTGATTGGTGAGTTGAGAATGTTAACATTGATGGTTATAACTGATAACATATTGATTTATCATTGTCATAACCTTTTCTTTTTGTGGGATTCTCCCCCTTTACATTTAATTTCTTGTTGTGCCTGATGGATTCATTTTGCTGGGCTTCCTGGGGTTGTGATCCTCATTGTCTTTTCTTAGGATATTGTCTAAAATTTTTTGGAGTGCTAACTTGGTACTCATGAAGTTCTTAAGGCGCTGTTTGTCATGAAAGTATTGTATTTCTCCATCAATTTTGAAAGATAGTTTTGTAGGAGGGTGTTTTCCTTTCAGGCTTGGAATATGTCACTCTGAGCTCTTCTTGCCTTGATGGTTTGTGTTGAGAAGTCTGCTATGATTCTGATGGGTTTTCCTTTGTATGTGATTTGTTTCTTTTCTCTAACTGCTTGTAGAACTTTGCTCTTCTGTTGGGTTTTTGGAATCTCAACAATTATATGCCTGTGTATAGATTTTTTTTGATTAGTGCTAGTTGGAGTCCTGTATGCCTCACTTATCTGTATGTCAAGTTCTTTCCCTCTGCTTGGGAAGTTTTCTGCCATCACTTCTGTGATAATTTTTTAAAATTTCATCTGCACTCTCTCCTGTTTCTTCATTGACTCCAATCAGTCTTATGTTATTCTTCTTTGCATCATCTAGCAGCTGCTGGATTGATTTCTCATGGTCCCTTACAATTTTAAAGCAATTTTTCTTTTCCTGGTCGCTAATTGCAATCTTATCTTCTATATCTGAAATTCTGTCCTCATATTGGCTCATTCTGATGTGTAGACTTTCAATGGAGTTTTTAATCTTCTGGAAGTCTGTTTGCATTTGTTTTATGGATTCCATTTGTTTCCTATGTTGGGATTCTATCATGTTCCTCAGTGCCTCTCTAGATTTATTAATCATGTCTTGCACCATGGGCACAATCTCTGCTGTTATCTGAGAAATTATTTCTGATTTCAGTTTTTCCAGATCCTCTTTTGTTGCCAGTTCAGGGAGTCCAGGTTTTTGAGTATCAGAGTGTTCCATCTTGTTTCCCTTTGGGGTTGCTGCAGGTGATCTGGAAGTCTGGTTTTGAGGCTTGTTTATGTGTCTTCTCATTTCGAAGGGGTTGGGGGTGGGAGGTTGCTGGTGTTTCCCCCTAGACTCACCTCCTCTGTGCTGGGAGCAGTGGTATGTTGGCCTGGAAGCCACCTCCTCTGTGTTGGGAGTGGTGGCACATCTGGGAAAAATTTTTTAGCAGCTATTCCTCAGACAAAGGACTACTATCTAGAATATATAAAGAACTAAAAAAATTCAAACTTCTCAAATTTAAAGACCCAGTTCAAAAATGGGCATCTGAAATGAACAGTGAAATGTTATTGGTATTTTGATTGAGATTGCATTAAATCTGTACAGCAGTTTTGGAAATACAGCCATTTTGACTATATTGGTTCTGCCTATCCAGGAATAGGGGATATCCTTCCATTTACTGATGTCCTCTTTGATTTTCTTTTTTCAGAGTACTGTAGTTTTTTGTTGTAGAGGTCTCTTACTTTATTGGTTTGGTTAATTCCTAAATATTTCATTTTTCTTGGTGTTGTTGTGAAAGGTATTCTTTTGCTAATATCACTCTTAGTGAGTTTATTATTGGTTTACTGGAATGGTATTGATTTTTGAGTATTGACTTTGTATCTTGCTATGCTACTGAATTTAGTTATTTATCTAGGACTCTTTGTGTTTTTGGGGTCTTCTATATAGAGGATCATGTCATCTGCAAATGATGATAAGCTTCTTCCTTTCCTATCTGCATTGGTTTTTATTTCTTTTTTTTGTCTAATTGCTCTTACTAATGTTTTGAGAAATATACTGAACAAAAGTGGTGGTAATGGGCATCTTTTTCTTGTTCCTGATTTTAGAGTGAAATCTTTCAGCTCTTCTTCATTTAGTATGATGTGGGCCATTGGTTTGGCATAGATGGCTATTATCAGATTGCGATAAGGACTTTCTATACGTATTTTCTTCAGGGTTTGTTTTTTTTTGTCATGAATGGATGTTGGATTTTGTCAAAATACTTTTCCTACATCTATTGAGATGATCATATGATTTTTGTCCTTATTTCTCTTTATGTGGTTATTACATTTAGTGATTTGCATATGTTGAACCATCCCTGCATCCCTGGAATAAATTCTTCTTGGTCATGATGTATGATCTTTTTGATGATTTTCTGCATTCTATTTCCTAGTATCTTATTGAGGATTTTTACATCTGTATTCATTAAAGAAATTGGCCTGTACAGTGGACCCTTGAGTTATAACCAGCCTCATATATGAACAACTTGAGTTAAAAGTGGAATTTTAGTTTTTACTAATGACCAGTCTTGAATTGCAACCTGAATAATTGTACACAAAGACTCTTGATGCCAGAAAAGCATATGTAAATATGTAAGTATGTAGGCACATGTAAGCATCAATCTGAGCCCAGATGTGCATGTTTGTGGAAATTATTTTGGTCAGTGCTTTACATAATTGCTACTATTACTGCTGTCAAAATGGCCCCAAAAAGCTAGAAAATAAGCTAAGGAAAGAAGGGAAGGTAAAGAAAGCAATCACAATTGAAAAAAAGAAGGAAATTGTGGGGAAAAGTGAGAATGGCATCCATGTGACTGATCTCACTAATATGTACAGCATGTTGAAATCCACTATCTCAGCAGTCTTACAGAGAAAAGATTTGGATAAGGAAGCTAGTGTTGCTAAAGAAGTTATTCAAATTAGTAAGTCATGATCAACAGCATTAGATTAGGTAGAAAGGCTATTATTAGTGTGAATAAATGAAAGGCAGATAGCAGGTTATAGCCTGAGTCTATAATTTGTGAAAAGGCTAGGGCCAGGCTGGGGATTTAGCTCAGTGGTTCTGGCACCTGCCTCACAAGCGCAAGGTCCTGAGTTCAATCCCCAGTACCAAAAAAAAGTAGAAGGCTAGGCTTATAAGTGTAGATCTTGTAAAAGATAATCCATCAACAAGTGATAATAGTGAAACATTTTGTGCTTGTTTCGTAGTTCTAAAGCAAAAACTGGGGTTCATAGCATAACTAGGCATGATAAAGCTGCCAGTGCTGATAAAAGGGCTGCTGAAAATTACATACACCACTTCGAAATAATGACACAGAGAAATGGCTTTTGGTCTCATCAAGTTTTCAACTGATGAAAGTGGGCTTTTCTAGAATAAAATGCCCAGGAGAGCATACATTACCTGGGAAGAGAAGAAAATACTAGGCCACAAGCCTTTGAAGGATAGGCTAGTCTTATTGCTGTGTGCCAATGTGAATGGTGACCTTGAGATAAAGCCTCTCTTGGTTTATCACTCTGAGACCTGTGGAGTGTTCAGAAAACATAAAGTCATGAAGAATAGGCTAAAGATTCTGTGAAGATTTAATGCAAAAGCCTGGGTAACAAGAGTACTTTTTCTTGAGTGGATTAGGGAAGCTTTCTAACCTAATGTTAAGAAATATCTAGAGGACAAATATTTACCCCTCAAGACTTTCCTCATCATGCACAATGCTCCACTCACCCATGAGGTTAGGAAGAAGAATTAGCTGAAGAATTCCCATGGCTGTCAGTTGAGTTTCTCCCACCTAATACATCTACTGTACCGCAGCCTATGGACCAGCAGGTTATAGCTAACTTTAAGAAGCTGTCCACCAAGGAACTGTTCCTGAATGCTTCCAGATGGTCTCAGATACAGATTTAACCCTTTAAAAGAGTTCTGGAAGGAACATTACAACATCCATTCCTGTTTATGGTTAATTGAGAAATCCTGGAGCAATGTCTCTCTAAGGACACTGAGATCTACCTTGAAGAAAGTATGGCCTAAAATTATACAGGAGAGAGACTTTGAAGGCTGTGCAGAGGAGCTCGAGCCTTCAGTTGACTCTGTGGTTGATGACATTGTCACTGTAGCAGAGTTCATAGGCTTGCAGGTAGACAATGGTGATGTTGCAGAACTAGTGGAAGAACACTCAGAGGAATTGTCTACAGAGGAACTTCTGCAACTTCTGGTTGAGTAACAAAGAATGGCAGCTGAGGAGCTTTCTGCAGAGGAGGGAGGGTATCAACAATCAGTGCAGCAAAGTTCTTCTGAAATAAAGGAAATTCTGAAAAAATGGACAGAACTACAAACATTCATAGAGAAGATCCACCCAGGTAGAGAAAAAAACCAATCATCGCATTCACTTGCTTAACGACAATATCGTTGCATACTATAGAACAGTGTTAAAGAAAAGACAGACACAGACAACTTTAGACCAGTTTTTGGTCCTGAAAAGGTTGAGACCTAATGAACCAGAAGCAGGTCCTAGCGGGCTACAGACTCTCCCAAGGAGAGAAAGGACACTAGTGAGCCAGATTTCTGATGTTCTTATAGAAGGGGACTCTCCTTCTGAACAATAATCATCTTCCATTTCATCTTCCCTTCCTGCAAGCCAAAGATATCAACTTGAATGGTGAATACAGTATGAAATTGTTTTTTCTGGTAAAGAAAAAATTTTTCGTGAATACACTAGGAAAATTATTGGTGTTTTTGGTAAATTACGCACATTATACAACCCTTTTTTATTATGAAAAGGTTAGTTAAGGGGTACTTTGGGAGGTTCAGAATGCATTATCGGTATTTACATCATTTATTTTTTTGTTGTTTTTTTTGTGAGACACAATCTCGCTATGTAGTTCAGCTTGGCCTTGAACTCACTATGCAGCCCAGGCTGGCCTCAAACTCACAGCAATCCTCCTCCCTCAGCCTCCCTCCCAAGTGCTGGCATTACAGGCATGAACCACCCCGCCTGGCTTCCATTATTTTTTTAGGAAAAATAGTCTTGACTTACAACCAACTTGAGTTACAGCTAGCCCTCACGAACGAATTGAGTTCATAAATTAAGGGCTATGGTTCTCTTACTCGATTAGGTCCTTTTATCATTTTGGAATCAGGGTGATGGTAGCCTCCAGCAATAACTTTGGGAGTTTTGCTTCTCTTTTGTTTTCATTTAAGAGTTTGAGGCATATTGGCATTAGATCTTTCCTAAAGTTCTTGTAGAGTTCAGCAGTGAATCCATCAGGGCCTGGGCTTTTCTTAGTTGGAAGCTTTTTTTTAAAACAATTACTTCTTCAATTTCATTGACTGATACTGATTATTCAGGATTTTTATATTTTCTTGGTTCATCTTTGGTAGTTCATATATATCTAGGAATCTATCCATTTCTTCTGAATTTTCCATTTTATTAGAGTACAGGTTGTCAGAGTAGTTACTGATGATATTCTGGATTTCAGCAGAATCTGTTGTGATTTCACTTTTTTCATTTCTTATTGTATAGATTTGGGTCTTTCCTTATTTTAGTAAGAGTGGCTAAAGATTTTTCTATTTTGGTTATTCTTTCAAAATGCCAACCATTCAATTCATTGATTCTTTGTATTGCATTTTTAGTCTCAATTTCATTAATTTCTGATCTTTATAATTTCCTTCTTTGTACTAGCTTTGGGTTTAGATTGTTCTTGTTTTTCTAGGACTTTGAGGTGCATCATTAGGTTATTTGAGCTTGCTCTGTTTTTCGGATGTGGGAATTCATCACTATAAATTGCCTCTTGGGATGACTTTCTTTGTGTCCCATATGTTCTGGTATGTTGTGCTGGTATTATCATTTGATTGTAGGAATTCTTTAATTTTTTCTTTAATTTCATCTGTCACCTGATGATTATTCAAGAGGGCGTTGCTTAATTTCCATAGTTTCTGTTGCCGTTGATTTCTAGTTTCAGTGCACTATAACCTGATAGTATGCATGGGATAGTTTCAATTCTTTAGATTTACTTAGGCATGCTTTATGAGCTAGTATGTGGTCTGTTTTGGAGAAAGTCTCATGTGCTGCTGAAAAGAATGTGTATTCTGTTGTTGGATAGAACACAGTTAGACATATATTAAATACATTTGTTTGAAGCTTTGATTCAACTCTGATACTTCTCTTGGCTTTTTATCTGGTTGATTCCATCCATTTGTGACAGTGAGGCATTATGGTATACCCCATTACAGTTGTATTGAGGTTTATCTGATTTTTCATGTCCATCAGTGTTTGTTTTATGATGTTGGGTATGCCAGTATTTGGTGCATGTATGTTTATAATTGTTATCTCTTCCTGTTGAATTGTTCCTTTAACCAGTATGTAAGAATCTTGTTGGTCTTTTCTGATCAGTCTTGGCTTGAAATCCACTTTTTCTGAAAAAGATAGTTACTCCTGTTTTTTTTCTAGGTTCCTGTTGCGTGGAATATTGTTTTCTATCCTTTGATTTTTAATCTGTGAGTTTCTCTATGAATTAAATGGTTTTTGTGTGTTGTATATTGCTTGGTTTTGTTTCTTGATTCATTCTTCCAATCTGTGTCTTTTGATTAGGGAATTGAGATCATTCACCTTAGGAGTTATTACTGAGATATATCGACTTATTCCTGTCATTGCATTGCTTTCCAGTTGCTGATTTCCTTATTTTATTTTCCCTTTGCTTAGCAGCTCATCCTGCCAGATGTAGTCATTCTTTTTGACTTATTGGCAGTGTTGACTCCCTTCTCTCTTTCTAGGATATCCTTCAGAATTTTGTATAATGTTGGCTTGATCATAAATTTCTGTGACCTAGCTGAGTACTACTTTGATCTGTTTTGAAACCTCCTCTGTTTCCCTTTCAAATAATTCAGGTATGTGGCTTATACTATTCTGCCCCTTGCTATTCCCTGGATTGGCTTTAGAGCAGTTAGGGATTTGGAGATGCATTTTGTCTTTCCCATGCTTCTATTGGTAGTTTGTATGGTTTTGAACTTAGAATTGTGGACACTTATAGTGTGAAGGCTTTGTTGCTAGTATAAAGATCTCTTTAGCTACTTTTCAGTGATGTACTTTTGGTGTAGCTAACTATAGTCCTTGGCCTTAAGCCTAAGATCTGACCACCTTGGTTAATTTGGGAGGGGTGGATGTAGTGTAATTAGATCAACAGCCAAGTTCTCTGGGAATGTACTTTAGTATTGTTGTTGCCACAAAGGTAATCTGAGTGTTGGCATATAGAGAAATAGTGACAATAATGTGACCCTGATAATTTCAAGTGAGTTAGCTACAGTAGTATCATCCAAGACAAATTAGATATTAATATACCATAAGAACAAATGATGTACCACCTTTAACTCTAGAAAAGAAATCTGCAATTACAGCGTGAACATTAAGACAACCCAGGTATTGATTTACAGCTAATATGTACTAAATGCAAGAGCTGTATCTCTGCTAATGCTAGAAAAGAATTCAACAGTAATTTTACAGGATTAGCTATCAAAATATCACCAAAGCTTTATAGTTATACTATTAAAGATATAGAGTTTGGGAGCAGGGGAATGCAAGAGGAAAAATTTGAAACCTTAGACTATATAATATGAAAAGGAAGAGAGAGAAATGATACAAAGGATCCAAAGGGAGGAGAAAGATGTTTATAGGATTAGGTAAAGTTAAGAGAAAAAACTGACGAGAAATAGAAGATAAAAGAAAATGAGGGAGAAACAATAAGAAATCATATAGGGAATAAAAACAGGAGAGAAAAAAACAAAGGGTGAAAATTTAAAGTCAGGAAGAGGAAAAATAAGGAAAAAACAAGAAGAAAAAGAGATAAAAAGCAAGGAAGAAGAACAATGGAAAATTCCCCAAGACCCAATAAACTGAAGAAGAAAGGGGGAAAGGAAAGAAAAAGAAGAAAACAAAGGCAACACAAAAAAGAAAACTAAAAACAATGGACATATTTACAAAAAACAAAAACAAGAAAACCAAAACCAAAAAAAAAGCAAAAGTCAAACCCAAAAAAGAAAAAGAAAGAAATTTCTATGTGACTTTGAATGTGTAATATCTTCCAAGATCTACAATTTTTGGGCATTGTCCAAGTCAAGATGTGTCCCTGCTCACACTGGTAGATAAAGAAAGCAGTCATACCCCAGATCCGTGCTGGATGTGGTCACCAGCAGGCAGTACGATTAGGGTAAGGGTGCCAATGCTCCAACTTTTAGCTCCAGAAAAATTTAGGCTGAGCCTGGCCAATGTCTTTGGAGATAGGGCCTGTGTCCTTTAGCTTAAACCCTTCAGGGGATCTTTTTCCAACCTGACCTCAGCTCCCTGACCACAGCTGTCTTCTGTGGCTGTCTCTCACCCATTCACTGTGGGAACATAACACTGGGAACTCTGAGTTGAAGCCATCCTGTGGCTCATCTGAGTCCTGGGTTCAAAAAGTCAGCCCTTCCTGGAATGGCATCCAGTCAAACACATCTGCTAGGAGATATGGTAGATGCTTGGTCTGGAGTCCAAGCTGTTGCTTGTCAAAGGACTCACATGGGAGCAGAATTTCCTCCTTCCTTACAGCTCACAGCACCCACCATTCAGTTGCATCCCTGTGTTTCTTCAAGCCTTTTGGGGTTCCCTAGCTTTCACTTTGCCTCTGTGGATTCAGTCTCCTTTTCCCATGAGCCACAAGCCGTGAGCTGGGGAGAAAGTGCACACTGTCCCTTCTCTGTTGTGTTCTGTCTCTTCAATTTCTCAGCAGGTTTTAATTTTCCTGTCAGATCCTTCCTGGTTCCTGGGGATCTATTTCTCTCTATTTTACTTCCCAAGTCGTTATTTTTCGGTGTCTGAATTCCAGATCTTGAACCGGCTGAGTTATTGTAGCTTACCACTCTGCCATTTTCTCCTTCTATCATTTCTTGACAGTTTGCTCCTATTAAACTTTTAATTATAGATTTTAGGTCATTTGTTGTAAGATTTCTGTTGTTTGTAGGTGGTTCTCTGAGCTGCATTCCTTTTCATGGTTGTCATCTTGGGTACTTTTTAATCTATTTTCTTTCATTTAAAAGTATTATTTCTGAGTCTCAGGCATGGTAGCACACCCCTGTAATCCCATCACTAGGGACATTGAGGCAGGAGTATTGCCATGAGTTCAAGGGCAGCTTGGTCTACCTAGTGAGTTCAAGGCCAGCCCAGAATACTTGGCGAGAGCCTGTCTGAAAAGTGTATTTCTTTATTTTATAACTTTTTTAACAATCACTTCTATTTTTATTACACTCATCTACTCATTGATTTTATCTAGACCTAATGTTTCTAGTGTCTCTTTTTCATTGTGATAGTCTATTTCATCTCTTTGAGAATCAATGTCAGCAGTTCTGTAAATTAGATAACAAATACCGAGTGTTGTCTCTGAGGAAGGCATTCCATCACAGGCATTAGCTTTGCTCTTCTTTTCTACTTAACATGTTCCCACTGGCTTGAAGTGCCAGTGGTATGTGCATGATTGTCCAATCAGGTGGCTTGTACCGCTGATGGTGGAAGTGGTACAAAATGCATGGGACAGTTGTGTGTGTACCAAGCACCTGCATCAGGCTGCCTGGCAGTGAAACAGGAATTACAGCTCTGTTGTGACTGTGTTAAGCTTTTTATTCCCCTTTAATTGCTTTTACCTTTTTGGTATTTATTCATTCTTCTGATTTTACTGTTTGATCTTCTTTTCATCGTTTCAGACTATTTTGTTTGTATTCTATTTATTGAGATTTGTGAGAAATCTTTTTTAATATATCAAAATCTCACTTCCAGCTCACTATAAAGGATTAAGGAATGGAGACATTTAAAATTTTGTGATGTGATTTTAATTAGTGATCACCTACAATACAGAGCTAAAAAATACCAAAACGTAAGTGGACTCATGGGCAATCAGAAGCTATGTGGCATGCATGTGGTAAAAACAGAGTGGCGAGGGTGTAGATGTAGAACTATGAGAAGAAGGGTTGAGGAGGCTGCTTGGAAAACAAAGTGCATAATCATAGACCTTGGTGGCTGATCTTTGGAGGGCTGGTAGAATTAGACTTAATGGGGAGGAAGGGAAAATGACTTTACCTAGGAAAAATATCCTGAAGTACAAAGATGGGAGATTGTTTTATAAGACCAGCTTCATTTGTTCCTTTCTGTCGGCTCTGCTCTTCCAGTGGTGTTCTCAGTGCGCCTTGGTGGTCACTGGTTCCATGAGTCTGGTGTTGCTTTGGCCCTAATGATACTGCTCTCTGTTTGCCTTCTTCCAAGGGTTGAGCGATGTCCTCTCAGCCAGCACCTTGTGGGAAGATCTCCCTCCCCACCTCACCAGTGTCACCAACTTGTTGAGTACTGAATTTCCTCACACTGTGTTTGAGCTGCTCCTAGGTCGTTCCTGCTTGTCATCTCAGCTTGGAAATTTCCACCTTGACCTTCTCCAGTCCTAGTCTTCCAGGTTGCATTTTCATAAATGTTCATAGTGATCCAAGCAGTACCCTCATTGTCCTCATGTCTTCTGAAATTTCCTTGTCTTTGTCGCTGTATGGCCACGCTCTCCGGTACTGGAGCCTAGAAACTATCACATTTAGTGAGGAATGAGGTATGTGGGACTGTGTAGAAGGGTTAAGTAGTAGCCAAAGCTGGCCACATAGATATGGACTGTGTTTTTGGAGGGACTCCTCAGTGTGTTTTTTTATTTTGAGCGCTCCATAATTTATTTAATCAGATGTTTCTTTCTTTCTTTTTTTTTTTTTGGTACTGGGGATTGAACTCAGGACCTTGCATTTGTGAGCCAGTCGGCAGAAGCACTGAGCTAAATCCCTGGCCCTAATCAGATCTTTTTTTTTTTTGGTACCAGGGATCGAACTCGGGATCTTGCGCTTGGCGAGCAGGTGGCACAGATCTTTCTTAAAGCACACTTAAGTTGTTTTCATTTTCTATCTTTTGAGATTGAATAGTAATCACAAACATAATTTAGAATTAAATTTTATTTATTTATTTTTTGTGGTACTGGAGATCAAACTCAGGATCAAACTCAGCACGGTGCCACTGAGCTAAATCCCTGGCCCTCCATCTATTATTTATATGAACAAAGTTTCTTGAAGCTTGCAACTATAAAAATAAAAAATTAATGCATTGCTAATAAGATTTCACTTGTAATGTTTGATAGTATCAACTTATAGTTATTTTCTTTTTTATTAGTGCTTTGTTTATATTATGATTAGTGATGTTTATTTTAGGGAATTGGTACATACATATCACATATCTTCATTAATTTCAATCCCTTTCCTCCCTCACCCTTCTCCCTAACCCCTTCCCTATTTCCAAGAGTCTGCCTTCTAGTTTCCTGTCATCTCTCCTTTATTTATTCATTGATTTATTTATATTTATATTTCTTATATAAGAGAAAACTGATATTTAACTTTCTGAATTTGACTTACTTTGCTTACCATGATGATCTCAAGTTCCATCCATTTTTCTACAAATAACATGATTTCATTCTTTTTTATGGTAGAATAATACTCCATTTGTATATATACTGCTTTTTCCATATCCATTCATCTGCTGATGGGTATTTAAGCTATTTCCAGAGCTTAGCTATTGTGAATTGAGTTGCTATAAACATGAATATTCAGGGCCAGGGATTTAGCTCAGTGGTTCTGCCTCCTGCCTCGCAAGCGCACCCTGAGTTCGATCTCCGGTACCAAAAATACACACACACACACACACACACACACACACACACACACACACACATGAGTGTGCATATATCATTATAGTACAATGTCTTTAGTTTTTTTCAAAAATATACTTAGAATAGATATAGTTGGGTCAAATAGTATTGCTACTTTCAGTCTTTTGAGAAATCTCTATAGTGATTTCTATAGTGGTTTTACTCTCACATATTCTCACCAACACCCTCACTTCCACCCCCACTCTCACTAGCATTTGTTGTTTTTGTATTCTGTCACCATTCTGATTGAGGTAAGATGGAATCTCAAAGTAGTTTTGATTCGTTTCCTTAATGGCTAACGATGTTGAATATTTTTTTCATGTACTTATTGGGCATTTGTACATCTTCTTTTGAGAAGTGTCTATTCAGTTCACTTGGCCATTTTAAAAAATTGAGTCATTTGTTTGAGGGGGTAATTTTTTTGAGTTTTTAAAATATATTCTAGATATTACTTCTCTTTCAGAAGAATAGCAAAAGTTTTCTACCGTTTTGCCAATTTTCTTTTCACTGTGTTTATTGTTTCCTTTGCTGTGCAGCAGATTTTTAATTGGATAGAATCCTATTTGTTGATTCTTGATATTATTTCCTGTGCTATTGGAGTTCTAGTCAGGAAGTCTGCCTTTGCCTGTGGCTTTAAATGTTTCCTTTATGTTATCTTCCAGTAGTTTCAAAGTTTCTGTTTTTTTTTTTTTTTTTTGGTACCAGGAATCAAACTTGGGTCCTTGTGCTTTTGAGGCAGGCAACAAAGTTTCCATTTTTATATCTGTGTCTTTGATCCATTTTAACTTGATTTTAGTATAGGTTGAAAGCTAGGGATCTAGCTTCAGTTTTCTGCAAGTGGATCTCAAGTTTGCCAGCACCATTTGTTAGAGGCTGTCTTTACCAGTGTACAAAGGGTGATCAAAATATATAGTGAATGTTTAAATTTAAAAATATTTATTACAGTAAAAGATATTGTCATGAACACATTCAAGCTGGCTTGAACTACCAGTGATATATGTATGACTGTACCATTGAGCAGCTTGTACCACTGGTGGTAGAAGTTGATCTAATCACTTTTGTCAGTCTTTTTACTAATAAAAATAATCAAAGTTCTGATGGGACAGTAATGGATGTACCACTGTGGTTTAAGACACACGAATGACAGCCCCATTGTGAACGTGTTAATCCCCTAAAACACCACCCCTAGCTTCGAACATGTTTGTCTCATTGTTCTTACCACTGTCTGAAGCAGTTCTGGAAGTTCTCTTTCACAAGTGGCTTTACAGGTGTGGTTGAAAAAAAATGATGAATGTTGCAACTGAATGCCATCCAATGGAAAGGCAAGTTTATAAAAATATTTGGTGTCCTCCTCCAGCATATTCACCAGACCTGGCACTTCGTGACTTCTGGGCCTTCCATAAAGCCAAAATGACCATGAAAGGTAAATGTTTTGAATTAATTTAGGCATTAAAGCAGCCATGGAAGTGCAACTAAAGACAATCATGAAAGAGTACTTCCAGAGCTGCTTCAGAAAGTGGCAAGAACAATGGGATAAGAGTGTTCAGTATGTGATATAGGGGGTTAATGGCAATGTATCTTCTACTATAATAAGATTTTTAAAAGGTTTTAACATTTACCATATTTTTTGATTGAATCATGTATGTTTTTGGCCTCTTTGTAAAAGTCAGATGGCTGGCATGGATTTTTTTTTGTGTGTCTCTGTTCTATTCTATTGGTCTATGTGTCTGTTTTTTTAAAAATTTATTTATGTGTCTGTTTTTGCATCAGTATCCTGTTGTTTTTGTTGCTATAGCTTTGTAGTATAGCTTCATATATACTTTTGTGTTGCCTTCAGCCTTGTTCTTTTTGCTCAGGATTGCTAAGGCTATTCTGGGTCTTTTTTGATTTCATATGAGTTTTAGGATTTTTTTTTAGTTCTGAGAAAAATGTTGGTATTTTAATCAGGGTTGCATTAAATCTATAGATTGCTGTTAGTAATAGTGCCATTCATCTGATTCAAGAACAGGGCTATCTTTCTATTTTTTACTTTTATTTTATTATTATTATTGTTATTTTTTTGGTACTGGGGGTGGAACTCAGGACCTTGCACTTGCGAGGCAGGTGGTAGCACCATTAAGCTAAATCCCTGGCTCTGTCTTTCCATTTTTTTAATGTCCTCTTTAATTTCTTTCTGTAGAGCTCTGTAATTTTCATTATAGAGGTCTTTTGCTACCTTCATTAGGTTGATTCCTAGGTGTTTAGTTTTTTTTAAACTATTGTGAATAGAATTATTTTCCTGATTTTTCTCTCACTGGGTTCATTATTATTGTATAGGAATGCAATTTGTATGTTTATTTTGTATACTGTTATGATTTGATCAATTGCATGATGATAATAAAAGAATGAAAACCTAGTCCTGAAAAAGAATAATATTTTTTAACATTTAGAGCTTATAGTTGTGAGAAAATTTAAAAAATTTAGACATATATATTTATATATATAGATACATTGCACAGAAGTTTCATAGGTTGAACAATAGATTTTGAAGCATAAATATTAGAATAAAATTCTGGAGGAGGAAATAAGGAGGAATTAAAATTTCAAGGAAAAAAGGGACTGGTGTAGAATTTGTTTTTTAAATGAATGATGATAAATTTTAAATTGCTGTGGCATTTAGATTCTATTTGATCATTTGGATTCATTTGAGGGTGTAATGTAGTTTAAATGTAAATATTTATAAAATGCCAATATTCTTTGCCTTTTCAATTCTTTTATTTTCTCTCTCCTTTCCCTTTTCTTTCTTTTCCTTTCCTGCCGGAGATTGAACCCAGAGCCTTGTGCATGCTAAGCGTGTGCACTGACATCCCGTCCAAAACACCAACATTTATAATACCCCAGAAATGACAACTCTACTGCTGTGTATGATGCAAAATTTAAACATTAACTTATGTATATGGAGGGTAGTACATTTCACAAAAAAATTCTTAGGGGACATATGATAAATATTTACAGTGGAGTATGATACCAGTGCTTGACCAGAGGAAAGCAAAGGATGTTAAGGAACAGTTGCAAAGGGAAGTCCCAGGGTCAGGCAAAGCTACCAGAAGAGAAGCTTAGGAAGCTGAATCTTGAGAGATTGTTGGAGCTGGCTAAAGCAAAATAGAGGTGGTAAGGCATTCCTGAAAGAGGGAACAGTACCTATGAAAGGTCTGGCAATATAAAGAAGGACACAGAAACTTTGGGGGAAAATGGCAAGAATGGCATGAGTAGGATGGTAATTTCCAGCCAGGCTGGCAGTGTCTCTTCATGGCCTGGAAAGGGGAGGCCCTGGAAGTCTGTGGAGGGAGCTCTTGCCAAGAACTGAGCGTGAGAAAGTGACAGCAATCCATTAATGGTACTTCCTTCTCAGTGGCTGTTTTCCATATTAATAATCATCGAGACATTCTTACAAATGTAGAGATTCTTATTTACTTTCAGCTAAGAGAGGAAAATGAGACGCTGTGGGCGTTTGTTCCTTTACAGATACACTGACTGAAATTAGTCCTACAGGAAAATGCTCTTCACTGGCCCTGTGTGTGGTTGGGCCCTCAGTTTGTCACGTTTGACCACAATTTTGGAGTTGAAGTTAGGAGCCTTGGACCAGTAAAGGATTTTTGTCCTGATTTGTGAATTTGTTGCATAAGAAGCTCTTACAAGTTCTAAAAATTAAATCAAACCTAACATATGCACTTACAGAATCATCTTTATTGTAAAGAATCCTGCCGTATAAGCTTTCTGTATTCCAGAAGAGGTAGTGATATGATTACTCTTTTGGCCTGTCGGGCACTGTGAATTCCCTTGCTTCCATGGAGTGGGTGCTGTAAAGTAAGATTGTGTATAGTCCTGAAAAAATTGATGACACTTTGTTTTGCCCATTTGGAACATTTGTTCAGCACAGTGATGGAGACCTGATGTAGTGTTTGTGTAGAGTAGATTGAACAGAGTCCAGAGAGAAACCATCAAAGGGTTGACTGTACCACACAGAAACACGAGGTGGTCAGATGAGCTTTTCCACATTTTCATATTTTCCGGGATGACACTGAAAGACTTGCCCTTAGAGAACCCTGAGCCACCTAATAACTCATTCTTCCAGGCTCTTGAGAGGCAGAAATTCATGCCATGAAACAGATGCCCTGGCTCTTTCTTATGAGAGCCAAGAAGGGAATTGAGAGCAGCCATAGGAATGTGACTAGCAAGGCAAGGTAAGAAATGCTTGCACCACTTTGATTTCTTGTGGGAAAATGTTGTATTTGGTGTCATTATTTCCAGTGCGTGCTCTCTCTCTCTCTCTCTCTCTCTCTCTCTCTCTCTCTCTCTCTCTCTCATCTCTGAAAAGCCTAGCTTTTGGAGAAGGATAGAAAATTCTGTCAAGGAAGAACTGATTCAGCATAGGGTATTTCATATGTGCCACTCAAGACTTGATACTTAACTTTCATAACTCTCATAGTCTCAGACAGGAGGAAATCATGCCTCTAAGAGATCTAGTAATTTGCCCAAGATCTGACATTGAATGGTTCATTTGATTCCAAAACCGTTCCCACTACTTTGTGATGCTCCCCTGTATTAAAATTATGGAAGAGGATACCCTGCATCGAATTAGGGAACTCCTAGTACTGTGTCCAGCTAACTGTTCTGAAAAATAGTGCCCTTTGTCTGGAGCCACCAGGGAGAGGAAGAATGCTGGCTAAACAGAAGAATGGAGGGAGAAGATACCAGGAGTTCTTCAGATTGTCTGTTTCATGGCGGGGGAATTTTGTGCCATGCATCTGGGTCTTGGTGGTGATTTGGAAGAAGTGCACCCTGAACTCACCTGCTACTAGTTATCCCAGGCAAGGAAAACAGGTGAAGCAACTATAGGGATATGGGATTTCAGAAAACATCATTTTGTTTGTTTCTTAATTTGGGACCAACATTAGATTCCCAGCTTTTTAATTTTTCTCAGGGAAAAGAACTAAAACAAATAATAGCCCCAAACCTATTATCATCTTTACAATCATCAAAGACAGCGAAGAACCTTATATTCATCTATTATGGAATTTAAAATATTTTGAATCAAGTAAAATTGCAGCATAAATTTCTCAATTATGTTTGTCAGTTGGGGAGTTTATTTATTTATTTATTTTTTCATTAAGTTTATCGGTACATTTTAGGTATACAATACAGTTACATTCATCGTTGGAATCTTTTTTTTTTTTTTGGTTAAATTCTTTTATTGGTACATTGTAGGTATACAACACAATTACATTTCTCACTGGGAATTGTACCTTTACATAATGCATCTTGGTTTTTATTTTTCCCCCATTCCTAGCCCTCCCTTCAGCCCCTCCACCCTTCCCTATTTACAAAGACTTTATTTCCATTTTTTCCATTTCTCAGCATTTTTCCTTTCCCTTCTACCTTTACATGATGTATCTTGGTTTTTATTTTTTTCCCCAATACCCTGTCCTCCCTTCACCCCTCTGCCCTTCCCAGGGAGTTTTTATTTGATATTGCAAGATCAGGAGAAGTTTGGCAATCCAGCCATATTTTCTGATTTATTTTTTATCAGTTACTATTGAAGTCTATTTTGACAGATATGTTAATGAAGAATTTCAGCAATGAATGGTATATTTTGTGAATGTTGAGAAAGGGAATAAGAACAGTTTTTAGGCTTTCACTTCTGTGTTCAGCCAGGAAGAAAGCAAGAGCAGCAGTCCTGGCTTCTAAGTGGTGCAGGTTCCAGGAAGGGGCTGCAGGGACCGATGTCCCTTTTTTCATATGTGATTGGGACGAGGAACCTTAATGCTTAATATGGAAGAAGTTGGAATTTATTTCAGAAGGATACTGTGAATGATAAAAATTTTTCAGCGTGGCCTGGACCATGTTTAGGAGAACTGCTCTTGTAAAGGAATTATCCGGTTTGGTTCTCCAAGGTAAGCTACAGAAGTCAGACAAAGGCCCATTGTTTTCTCCGGGCAGCAGCTGTTTATTGCATTGGGGTTAAGGAGGGGTGTGGGGAGATTGCAGGACTCGGTCCTAGGTGCTCAGATGTAGGGGTGGTCCTGTTCTGCCTACTTATTTTCTTCTGAGTCTGTCTCGTAAGGATGTTTTACAAACTGGAGGATGTTTTCCTCCAGGCAGCAAAATCTTAGCTGTACCTTCTACTTGGACTCAGTGCCCGGGAGTTTTTGTGAAAACTGTGAGTGTTTGGGAACAGAAAAAGAGCCCAAGAGCATCTTGGGGATTCCCCAACTCTCCCAGCCCACCTCTTTTGTCCAAGGGAACACCTACCTTCAGTGTTTCCAGGGAGTATGCTGGGGGAAGTGTGCATTTTGGCCTCTCTGCAGAAGGGCATGTTAGCTTCCCTGGCCTATTTACATTTGTTTGGTGTCTCTGCCCTTGATTAGAAACGAAGCCTTCGGTTGGGGATTTCCCTGCTCCCATGGAGGTCACTCTGTCCTTTTGTCTACTTTCCCAATTTTTCCAACTGGGGAAGAGGTGCCTTTAAATAAAACAAAACCAAAAAACCAAAATCAAAACAAAATACTTCAAAACTTTCTTTGACTTAACCCCTTGTCATTTAGACTTTGCCCTGTGAGTGGATCCCTTCAATCAGGAACAGTTCATCTGCTTCCTAAAATCCCTGTTGGTTGGGTTCTGTGACTGTTAGACTCTCTCATTTGCCTGTCGTTGCTGTAGTTGTCAGCACTGTTCCCCAAGGAAAGGAATACTCTTCCCAGCCTGAGTCAGGACTGCTTGTTGAGATGGTGCCTTTGCAGTGTTCCTAGTTCTTTGGAATATGTGTCCTGGCCCTCATGTAGAAGATGAATCTTTGGAATAAAGATCTCCAAGTTCTTTACTTTTCTTTCCCTCAGTCTGTAGTTATGGCATGTGGTACCCTTGGGGAGGGTGACCATTAGTGGAGTCACCTTGTCAGCCTGCTCGCCTAGAGCAGGTGCACTGCTCTCTCTCCAAATCTGACTTCATTATGTGTTTCCTAGGCCTGTGACTCAGCAGGGGCCGGGGAATGTCCTTTGCTCCTAGGAGCATTGGTAGAAGACTTGTCTCAGACCTCTTTGTTCTTTTATTAGCCTCTGACACAAATGAAGTATTCTGTTTGGTCTGAGAATCCCCACCCCCACCCCCCCTGCCCTGCCACTGCCAAATGGGCATTAAACCCAAGGCCTTGGCACTGAGCTGTATCCCCAGCACTTAAAAAAAATTTTGAGCCAAGGTCTTGCTAAATTACTCAGAGTGGGCTTAAACTTACGATCATCTTGCCTCAGCTTAGTGCATGTGCCACCTCGTGGGGCTAGGCCTTTTTGGTTTAAATTTAAGGTCACTAGAAAGCTGAAGTGAATTTTACTTGACTTTTTTACTTCACAACATTTTTGGAGAGGTTTTCTCTTGGATAATTCATGTACAGTACAGCTTTTTTTTTTTTTTTTTAAACTGGTACAGTGATTTCTTCAGTTGCCCTAATCTTCCTCCAGGCTGATTGATCTTGGTGCTTTTTCTTCTTTCGGAAGGTCCTTGCTTGGGTCCCTTGAGTTTCCCTCTAGTTTCACTATGATTCTCCATGGTAATGGTTCTCTGCCTATAGCCTGTTCATTCTCTCCTTGATTTCCTAGGCTCCCGTCTCAGATACATGCAGATTCCTGTCTACTTTATTATGTCATAAGCTTTTTTCCAGCTTCGGTTTGGCCAAAATAGTATTCATTCTCTTTCTCCCTTTGTTTCTCCTTTACTAGAAAGTTAAGCTTTGGCCTTTGGGCTTCATTTCTAAGCTGGGTTTCAGTTCAGACCTCGTTGCTAACAGTAATCTTTGTTTCCTACTTACATTGTTCCAAATATGATCTGTATCCTAGGCCTGAAAAACATTATTACTTCCATGCTGCCCTGAGGTTTTAATCTGATATCTTTTTAAATTTTTTTTGGTACCGGGGATTGAACTCGGGTCCTTGCACTTGCGCAGCAGGAGACGAAACCACTGAGCTAAATCCCCGGCCCTATCTGATATCTTTTTAATCAGTTTTTCTCCTAGTTAGCTTTCTTTTTGTGTTCTCCTTAAGAATTCGTTGTTTACCCAAAGGTTATGATGGTAGTCCTCCTAACTTTTCTTCAAAACATTTTCCCTATTTATTCACATTCATATTTAGGTCTAGAATCCTATTTTTAAATCTCAGCTACCTTTTTAAAACTCTGACTTCTTGCTCCAGTTTGTCCTCAGTTTAAGATTGCCTTTTTCCTTTTTGTCACCCACCTGCCGGCTTGTGTAGTGGCCTTCTCTTCCATTTCCCTGTGTGCTGCCTACCCCTCTCCCACAGTCTTCCCTTCTGGCAGAGGTCGCAGAGGAAATATTTAGTTACTCTCTGCCAAATATTCTGGCTGTGTTGTTTTGCTTAAAAAGACATGCAGATAAACTGTTTTTGCTTCTTGGTCTTGGTGCTTTAGGGCAGATGTTTCTCCAATAACAGAGGTATTGTGGTCAGTTGGGAAGAGCACTAGACTAGAGTTCGGAGAATTGGATTCTAATCCCTGCTGTGCTACTAATTTGTGGTGGGATCTTGTGCAACACACATTTCTATGTCCCAACTTCCGTTTTTCAAAAGGGATCTTATTTCATGATAAAGGAGACAAGACTTTCTGAGTGTGAGATGGGAAGCCAAAGAGCAAGCCTAGGGATCAAAGAGAGACTATAGGCAGGAGTCATGGTTTACCATGCCCTGGTAATGAGGGCATGATTCTTCCTTAGTAGAACTAAAAGGGAACTCAAATGACCCCTTTATATATGTAAAAATGAAATTAATAGATGTAGTCACTTTGAAGAAGTATAAAATATGATAAAATGAGGTTTTCTGACAAGGATCACTTCAGGAGATAACTGCCTTGCTCACCCCAGGCTTTGCTGGGGTCCACACCTGTTTGCTGTCACCTCTGGGATGTGGGAGGCTTGTCATTCTGTAGGTTCAGTTCCAGAATTCTTCCTCCCACCTTCTACTTCCTTCACAAGCCTAGGAACACTTGAAACTTGGCCCAGATCTTCACCTGGCTTTGATTTCCCCACCATGTGGAAAATGGTCCTTGAAAGTTGTAGCTTCCAGAAACCTTTAATGTTGTCTAACTTGTCCAACTTCTGCATGTCTTGATAGCTTCTTCTGTTCTTGGGTGTGTTCCAATTCTTTTAACCTGGAGGAGGTATGATTTAGTTAGCAAAGAAAGGGAGATTATTTGGGGGATCGTATCATCAAAACCTAGGAAATAAAAGTAGAAAAAGAACTGAGAGACGCCTCTCAAGAACTCTAAGGGGTCTTTGAGGAAGAAACAAATGGTTTAACTTCTGCTTAAAGCACAGCCTTCATTCACAGCATATAGTCTTCAGATAGAACAGCTATGCTTCTTATCCCTGTTCCCTTCTGAAATGACTCTGGGATTTAATCAGATCTCGCCTAGTGTTATGGTTTGGATATAAAATGTCCCCTCACAGGCTCCTGTGTTCAGAGATAGAGACTTTTGGAACTGATTGGATCATGAGGGCTCTAACTTTATCATTAGTCCATCGATGGGTTTATAATTTGATGGCATTATTGAGAGATGTTGAAGGTTTAGGAGGTGGGGCCTAGCTGAAGGGAGTGGGTCATGAGGGAAAGAACTTGAGGTCTATATCTCGTCCCCAGTCCCTCCTCTCTGGCTGTCATTCCCTGTCTGCTTCCTGGTTGCCATGAGGTGAATAGCTTTGCTCTGTTAAGCCCTTCCACCATGATGTTTCTGCCTCACCAGCCTCAAAGTAATGGAGCCTGCTAACTATGGCCCGAAACCTCAAACTGTGAGCCAAAATAAGCCTTCCTTCAAGTTGTTTTTATCAAGTATTTTGTCACAGCTATGGAAAGCTGACCAACACACCTAGTTTATACTTTTTTTCTTTCCAGTTAAAGATTTACATTGTTTTCCTCTAGTGCAGAATGAGGTTGACAAAGATGGTCTCCAAAGTCTTTTGCCAGCCTGTGTTCTCTGTAAGGCACAATCAGCAGAAATTGTGAGGATGGGACCAGGGTTGTACCTGTCCTTGTGGGGTTAGGGATGAGGGCATGCGATCACCATTGCTGTGCTCATCCCTGGAAGGTTCTCAGGCTGCTGAAACGCACTAGGGAAAGCCAGGGAACATGGTAGAATAGTTTTGGGGAGAAGAGTTACTTAGTTGACTCTGTGTACTTTTAAGTAGGGCTTCTGTGCTATTCTGCAGTCTTTTATTTTTTTAAGTACCTGTGATATTCATCTTATCTCATATTTTTATATTCTATCAGCCCTGACAGTAAGGGTGCCTTCTACTTTTTTGGGACTTTTAGGACTGGGCACCATAGCACTCTGGAAGAGTTTATTTACTTTAGACAGATGGGCACTGCCATCTAGACAGCTGCAAGAAAATAGGCAGTAAACGTGGCCTGTGGGTTCTGTAGTCATGTTCATTGTGAATGCCAACAACATTTGGTTGAAATGATGGTTTGATTTGGGGCTTGGTAAGAGTTGTGATCTTGTGTCTGGGATTTGGTGCTTTGCCATTTGGTCTTAATCTGAGTCGTTCTAGTCAGATGACCCAAGTGGCAACTGTCACATAATGTCTTGCTACTCTTATTCATGGTACTCATACATCTGCTGGCGTCTACATCTCTCACAAAGATAAGTAATTCAGGTAGGTATTTAAAAAATTCTACTCACATCCTCTTTAACTCTCGTCTTCCCTTTCCTTTCTCTCCTACCTGTTTTGCTTAGTTACGTCAGGAAATACCCTCCTTTTCACCATTCCTCTTTGATTCAGGATTGAAAAGCTAGCCCTAATCATAGGTGATAAACATGACAGCAAGAATACTTCTGGGGTCGGGGATTTAGCTCAGTGGCACCATACCTGCCTCGCAAGTGCAAGGTCCTGAGTTCAATTCCTGGTAGCAAAAAAAAACAAGAAAAAAAAAAAGAATACTTCTGAAAGTCAGATATTTGGGAATGAAATTAGATGGTGTGAAGAATCAGTGCCATCAGTGTTGCCCTTGAGAATACTTTAAAATCCCTGTAAATATCCATCTTTTACTTAACCTGTCCTTCTTCTAGGACTATAATTTGAAATATGTAAATATTATTTAATTTGAATTCTCGTATGTTTTATTTTAATGCTAGTATCTACAGAGTTATTGTTTTATATCTTTATTGTCTATAAACCATATTTCAGTCATGTTATTCAGTAATGAACTTACTGGGGGATTCGACCACCATGTCTAATACTGACTTTGGGAAAATATCTTCATCTTGTAAAAGTGACTGACCAGTAAGGAGTGTTCAATCAAAGTCTGTTCACCTTCAGACCCCCACTGGTGAAGGGGCTAACTATTCCAATTGGACAGAGAGGAACAAAAGTGCTTCTAAAGGATACCCAGAGTTAGGAAAGCTTGGTCTTTCCTCCAAGCCAGTTTCTAGGCCGGAAGTACCTTGCTTGACTTTCTTAAGTTCTTTTCTTTTTCTCATTGTGTCACTTCAGGAAACACTTCAGCTTAAAGCCTGATAAGGTTTCCTGCACTTTGAAAATCATAATCTAATTATGGTGGGATCACATAAGCATGTTGGTTAGTGGAGTTAATAGAATTATTCTCTCCCTTTTTTTGGTATTGGGGATCAAACTCAGGGCCTTGTGTTTGCCAGGCAGGCGCGGTGCCACTGAGCTAAATCCCTGGCCCTTATTCTCTTCCATTTTGACTAGGGAATAAAAGATTCTTTTGATAGTGTATCAGGCCATACACGGAAAGCTCCTACTTTGAATCTACGTACATTTCCTGTGGGATACATGTGCTGCTAATGTATGCAAACTGAAGATGACACAGTACCCTGTATGTAAAGTGCAGCATCTCCTTGCGGAATGAATACTTCTGGAAAATGGAATGACTTTTTGAATAAAATTCCAAACTGTACTAGGTTCCAGGTGACTGAAAATTTCCTATCAGGGTGAGAAAGTTTATCCAGATGTTCTTGCCTGGGAGTCAGTGTGTGTCATATTGTTCCAAAGAAGTACAGTCATAACTGATTTTTATCTTTCCTTTTCCTTCTTTCTGTGGTGTCCAGGGATACTCTTTTTTTAGTTCACCCCCGGTCTTTGAAAAAAAGCACCATGCATTTGGAGCCAGGTGTGGGACTAAAATCTGTGGCCATGGGGCAGGATGAAACTAATAGTTTTTATAAGTAACAAACCTTTCACCTTTGCCTCATTGCCACCAGGCTGTAAGGAACTGAAGTAACCAGCTGCAGACACTTATTGTGTAATTTTGAGGTGAGGATCGGCAAAATCCCAGGGGCTGGGAGGCAAACATGTGGCTACCAGAGGGATGACGTCAGTTAGTTTACTGGTGCTGTGGAGGAAGGGGAGATTCCAGGTGCTTAGCCTTCTTCCTGCATGTGCGGGTGTCTGAAGCCACCCGCAGTCCTATCAGCAGCCAAGGGCTCTGCCTGGGAAAAGCCTTGTCTAATTCTGGGCCTCCTGCTGTCCCCACAGGGACCTGAACTTGGAAGGGATCTTGCAGCTTTGGCTGTGGGAACAAAGCTGTGAGGAACGGACAGACATGTATGGATGGATTTTGTGTTAGTGCTAACATCTGACCAAGGTTTGTGAACTAGGGGTTGGACATGAGGTGAGAAGGGGACGCATTGTCTGGAGTTTAGGGAATTTGTATTGGGAATTACTCTTTCCTTAGAGAGGAGAGGAGTCTATGGTTTCAGTCTTTTTTCTTTTGTTACTACTGAGGATTGAACCTCGGGCCTTGTGCATGCCAAGCAAGCATTCTACCACTGAGCTGTATTTCCAGCTCTTTTTTGCGTGTGCTTTATTTTGAGTCAGAGTCTTGCTAAATTATCTAGGCTGCCTTTAAACTTGTGATCCTCCTGCCTCAGTCTCCTGAGTAGCTGGGATTATAGGCATGTGCCAACACTCCTGGATAAATTATTTTAAAATTAAAATTATTTTACTATTTTCATCTGATGCCTTGATGCAGAAACTGTAGACAAGAGGAAGCCATTTATAATGACTTCCTTTCTGTGTTCTGCTCCTTTTCCCCCCTATACTTATCCCAGAAAAGAGCCTCACAAGGCAACAAATTGGGTGACAAATTGGATAAATGACAGCCCTAGGGAAGATAATCTCTGTGCTCAGCTTTGACTGTGGAAGCTTCTAGAAACTGTGGTGGGGCTTCTTGGGAAGCCTACAGCTGACAGTAGGACGGGAAAGCTTTATGACTGTTGAAGCTTGGTAGAGAGACTACAGCAAGGTGGTGTTGGAGCCAGCAAAAGCCCATCTGCTCACCAGCTTTGCTTTCCCATCAGATGTTGGCCTCCTGCACTGGTTCCACCCTCTTCTTGCAAGGCAAGTTAGAAAATGAAGCCTTTTGCATGGAAACCAGCTGAGGCCAAAGCTTACATTAAGAGGATTAGATATTCCCATCCCCAGTCCAGCTCGGGCTTCTCTGTAATGGGATAGCTTAGAGTCTTGTAAGATCCTTGCTCTCATTCAGCTTTGGCCACTGTGTGCTCAAAGGTTTGGGGGGCTGGTTCAGGCCTGTTCTGTCTAGGCATCTCCCTACCATTGTATTTTTCTTTTTCTTTGGCCTTTTAGATATGAGGACTTTGACAGTCTCTTTTTCTGAGAGCCCAATGCCTCCCATTCTGGGCCCAGGAAGCTCTGGATAAGCTCTTGGTTTCCTTTTCAGCAGGGCACTTCTGGGAAGCTGTCTGCATTCCTTTCTGCCCAACTTTCTGCCTTGGGGCCTGTGTGGGTGCAGTTGCTTCATGGCTCTGTGATGTAAGATGCTAAGGTAGTTCTGTGGAGAACAGCCACTGAAGGTGACCCAGAATTTGAAGGTGGAACTGCCTTTTCTTGCCATTCTGGAGCCAGGAGCTAGCATTTCACCGAGTGTGGTATATTGATTCTTTTTTAAAACTCTTGCAGCTTCCCTCCCTGACGTACTGTCCCTTTGAAGTGAGGGGGTGAAGTGAAAGATCACGCTCAGTTTCCTGTGATCTTCCTTTGGCACTGGAGATGGGTGCAGCAGATGCCTTTTATTAGGAAGGAGGTTAGAGGCAGGAGTTGAGGATATATCTCCTGGCTGGAGTCTCCGCAGTCTGGCTGTGTTGGCACTCGGGATAGTTTTTGCAGGCATCCCCTTCCCCTGAAGGCAGGGGCTATCTTTACTTGTCTTAAAATCTTTCAGAGGACAGCAGCATCAGCTCCTGCTAAGCAGAAAGAGCCCAAGAGAGTATTAAAAGCACAAATTCACTGGCAAGAAGATGATCCTGGGTGGGGGAGACTTCTTGACCAAGGGTGTGTTTGTGTGCGTGCGCTTGCACGTGTATGTTTAGATGTGGAGAGTGGGGTGGACCCTTCTGATAAACAGGAAAGGGTAGTAAATCTGGAGATGGAATGGAGGAGGCTGGCTATGGAGAGTGGGAAAGCTGGGGATTTTTGCAGAGATGTGCCAGAGTGGCTAGCGGCAAGAAGCAGTAGGAGGGGGGGTTTGGGCATGCTTGGTGGTGCCTGCATTTCGAAGTACTTCAGGTATGATGGCCAAAGATGCCTTCTGGGAATAAGGCTGATCCTTCACCTGCTTTCCCCACCCTGTACCCATAATATACCTGCGTGGTTCTTGGCTGTCAGGGAGGTCTTGGCATAGGGTACAGACGTACTGTGGCAGACGGACTGGGTCTGAGAGAGTTGGCCAGTCAGAGTCCCACCTCCCAGCTTGACACTGCCTCAAGAGTAAGAGGGTTCTTTGCAACTGCCAGTCCTTAATGGCTTGGCCTGTAAAAGTGTCTGTGCCCTGCCAGTGTACAGAGCCCTTCTTACAGGTGCCTTGCCTCTTTGGGGCTTAAGGGCAGATGGATCTTAATTTGAAGCAGAACTGCCTCTAGGACCCAGAGCTGAAACGCATGTTGGAAGGTTACTACTAGTCTTGGCTCTTCTTCAGTCCTGTCTCGGCTTCCCTTTATCTTCCCATCACCATCAAGCATTGTAAGCAGCCACTGTTATCACACGGGCTGATCAGGGCATTAAGAATGGAGCTAAATATAACTGTCTGCATGCTGCTTGATGTGCTTAGCTGCATCTGTGGAGGAGAGGTTTACATATTTGAGCCTGGGATGGGCTCCTTTCTACCCTAAACAGAATGGGTGAAAGCAGAGAGGAAAGGGTGGGAATGTACTTCAAAGGTTGGTAGGGTATTGATTTTACCCCTTCCCTCTTCTCTCTTTCACTCTGGACATTGTCAAGGGCTTTGGGCAAACCAAGATCTTGCTTCTCAGCTACCAGGCAGTTAACAAGCACTTGCTGTATTTTTCAACTTAATGAACATTGTGAAACAAATATTATTCCCTCTGGCTTGAGGGAATTTATAATCTATTGGGTCAGACCACATTTGTTAACTACTGTAATTAGCGAATATGAAAGATCTTAACAGTGTTGATTACTAACTGCGAATGTATTTATAGTTAAGAAAGAAGAATTTTATGTCTTAAAACCATAGGAAAGCTTCGTGGAAGAGGCAGGATCTTTTTCTGGTCTTTGAAAGTTGGTTTGAGCTATGCATGGTGGTGCCTGCCTGTAATCCCAGCACTGTAGAGGCTGAGGCCGGGGGGGGGGGGGGGTTGTCCTCCACAAGTTCAAGGCCAGCCTGGGCTACATAGTGAGTTCAAAGCCAGCCTGGAATACATAAAACACAGTCTCAAAAAACAAACAGAAAGAAGGTGAGATGTGTTCTGAATGTGGCGAGCAACAGAACTTGGAGAGAATGTGGTACCTAGGGTCACTGTGATGAGCTGCTTTGAGATAGTAGGTCTGGCAGAACAGCCAGAAATTTGAACTGTACAAGTTCTGTCTTGGTACTAGGAAATGGGACACAATGCAGTGAAAGTGAATTTTGTGGAAATCGCTTTTGCAGAAGGAAGAAGGGTGATTTTGGAGAGGACAGAAACCCCTGAAGGGCATGAGAGATTGGCAACAGGAATACCGAGGAAGGGGGTGAATCCTGGAGGATATCTCAAAGTGAATAGGCAGGACGTAGGCATGGGAGAATTCTGGGGTAACAGGCATGCACCATTCCTGACTCCTTTTATTCTTTTCTCTGCCATTATTTTTCTTGTCTCGTTTCCCGCCTTCCGTCTCTCTCCCCTCCACTCTTGTCTGTCTTATTGTCTAAACAACTTCCTGTGTTGGAGCATCTTCCCCTCTTTTTTAGAGAGGACTATAGCAGAGCACCTCGGAATATTCTGTTTTGTCTATGTTTCCAGATGTGCTGACTGGCAGTCAGTGATGGAAGCCAGAATCTGGGAGTTGTTCTGAAGCCTTCTTCACCTCCACAGCCAGTCATCCCCCAAGTTCATGTCTTCCACTAAAAGAACTTTTAGCCTCCCTCCTTGTTCCTGTTTTCCTGGGCCACTGGGCCATGCAACAAGACCCGGGGGGTGGGCTGGTGGAGAGCGCATGCACAGAGGGGTATACTGGACTAAGAAAGAAAAACAGAGAAGAGGTTCACCCTCTGTGTCCTCAAAAGCATTTTGAGTAGTGTACAGTCCTGCTTTGTAGTCTGTGTCCAGACCCTCAGCTTCCTCACAGCTGCAGCTGTAGCTGCACTACAGCCCCTGAAGACAAACCAGAGAAATGCTGCATCCTGGGGAACAGGAAATCTGTGCTCTGCCTGGGCCTGGGCCCCTAGATGAGTCTCAGCTATATGGCCTCTAGGAGAGGAAGCAAAAGACACCAGGTTCTGTGTGTTCCTTCTAGGTTCTAGGTTCTCAGTGTCAGTCCGGCCTTCTCTTCCTTTTGGAGGTTCTGGCTCAGCAGTCTTGGTAGGAGCAGCACCCTTCCTAAAGCTTCTGAAAGGGATAATGAATACCTGGGTGTGGTGCATAGGCCTGTAATCCCAGCACTATAGGAGGTTGAGGCAGCAGGATTGAAGTATGAGCCCAGCCTGGACAATTTAGACCCTCTCAGGATTAAAAAATAAAGAAGAGCTGGGGATGTAGCATGTATCCAGTCAAAGGCCCTGACATTAATCCCCAGTGTCACAAAAAGCAAAAACAAATCTTCCTAGTGCCCTTATTTTAGTCTGAACTACTTTGGCCTGGGTGTCTATCTCAAGTTCCATATTGAGCTATTTGGGGCCATTTCTTGCTTTTTCCTTTCTCTCCTCAAGTTGATCCCATTTCTTCCTTCTTTGCTCCCAGTCTGGCACAATAGGGATTTAAGAAGGATGTAGACTACATGGTAGTAGAGGAAGGGAATTGGTGGGCTTGTAGGTTGTTTTCTTATCTGGAAACTCTGGGCATTCTCCCCTGCCTCTTGGAGCAGCAAGTGAAGTCAGTTGAGCTGTATCTCCTCTCAGCCTCCTTGGTGAAACAGAAATAGGTGGCTCAGTCTTCAGCAGCTTGCAGAGACAGTCTCGTTTATTAAAACAGCAACAAAGCAGGAGCCTCCTTGAACCTCTCAATCCCAACCACAGGTCTCCAGCTTTGCCTCTCACACCTCTGGAAGCTCTTTCTGGGTCTCTGACCCTCTGATTACTAGTGACTGTTTCTGTTGGCTGTGTGTAGAGAAGTCCAGAGTCTGAAATGAAACTGAGCATATAATTAAAGCAGAAGTAACTGGATAACCCTTGGGAGTATAGAGCCTCACCTTGCCACATTCTCTCTGAGTACGCTTCATATCCTCAGCTCCTGTGGCCTTTTCCTGGGAAGAGGCGTGTCGTCATGACTGGTAGCAGATATTATCTGCATTGACGATGAGTGGCTACAGACTCTCCGCACCTGTGGTGCTGAAATGGTTGATGGCCTGTCTGGTGTGATTTGAGGTGAGCAATTGTCTTCCAGTTACAGCCTCTGGAGTCCCACAGTCTTGGGACAGAGAAGTCTTTTGCTTGCATTTGCTGCTCTAGGTACAGTAGTCTTTAACCTTTTGGTTTTTTCACTCCACTTTCCTCCTCCCAGTCATTGGCAGCATTAGCCAACCAGTTTCATGGCATGTAGGCAATCATGTTACTGAGGGTGGGGAAGCTGAAGGAGTAAAAGGCTTTCTGAATTCTTTCTTTTCTTCAAAAGGCTAAGTGGTACTTAAGTATGTTCTTTGACATCCCTGGGAGTAATCCTCAGGAATTCCCCCAAGTGTGCTATTCTCAGACTTCCAAACAAGCCTTCTCCTGTTTTTCCCCTTCAGGATCTTAAATTACTCTTTTTTTCTCTCTACATTCCTCTGTTTTTTTCTCTCATCATCTCACCCATCTTCTCTTCCTTGAATCCTGGGGAGCTCATTTTTTTTCCTCCACGCACAGTCTTCTCTGTTGATCTCTAAGTGAACAAGCATTTACAAGTACTTCTTTTTATAAAAGTGGCAAACTAACTGTATAATCTGTGTAAATAAGATGTATCCAGTACATGCACTGTTAAAGGAGCTAATCATTGTATAGATTAGTAAGTTCTAGGTTCCTAACCTTGGAGAAAACCAGAAATTTAAAAAAATATCATCTTCTATTATAGGATGTTGAAGTTTGTAGTACTTATCTGTAAATTAGGGCCATCTTCCATGTTCCTAGGATAAGAATTGACTTTTGAGGGGCCACTGTTCTTCTTTCTTCCTAAATCTTTAGAAGAAGCAGTGAGTTTCCCGTTTGGGGAGGTAAGCTGGTTTGTACACATCCTAGCAGTGCCTGAGGAAGCTGCAGTGCTGCATTCCTACCATCTAATGTTTCAGACACAGCATTCAAACTGAGACCTTGCTCACAACAGCTATCGAATGACAGCTTAGTATAGAAGGTTAAAGAACCACAAGAATTCTCTCTGATAGTTAAAAATATCACTTTGTGATTCTGATCATGGTGAGCCATGGTTGGGGAGCATGGTGGGTAAGAATTGTTTGGATTCCCGAGCTGCTCAGTGTCCTTGCTAAAGCTCTGGAGGTCAGAGGCCCAACTGGGAGGTTTTGATGTTAGTAGCAGGAGGTACAAGGGCAGATCAGGCAGGGCTCAGCTGTCCCTTCTCACCTAGCCAAAAGCTGTCCCAGAGGTGACTGCGTGGAGACAACATTGGTGGTTTCTCCTTCTGCAGGAAGACATTCAGCCTCATGAATCAGATGTGTAATCTTATTTCTCAGTTTCTACAGAATTGATTTTCTTTCACTATACTTGCCTGAACTGTTATTCAAGACTCCATTCATTTACTCCTGGGTCTGCAAATAGACTGCGTGTCTCCAGAAACACTTTTGTTCTAACCAGAACATTGATCTCATTTGATCTGGGGTCTGTATTTCAAACATTTAAACTCTAAAGCACATCGATTCATCAGCTGACACATATTGAACCTTTCTTCAAGTCCTTTTCACTTATACATCTTCTTCATGTTGTTATGGTTTTTATTTCTTCTCTTAAACATAAAATTTATTATACTTTGCCCTTTAAACTTTTTATCTTGTTGCCGGGTGTGGTGGCACATAACTATAATCCCAGCTACTTGGGAGGCTGAAGCAGGAGGATTGAAAGTTCAAGGCCAACCTAGCAACTTTAGAGAGGTCCCATCTCAAAAAAAATTATCTTTTATATTTAACCTATGGTTCCAATTTGTGAGGGCTTCCCCCCCCCCCGATTATCTCTAATATCTTAGTTGTCTCTTCTACTTAATTTGTTACATGTGTATTTGATAGGTATGTCTTACCTAAGTCACTGATGAAAAGGATGACCATGATGGGATCTAGAACAATTGAAAAAGAAAAGACTATCATAGGCCAGTATCCCTGGTGAATGCAGATGCAAAAATCCTCAGCAGAATACTAGTTAACTGAATACAACAGTATATTCAAAGGGTCATAAAGCATGGCCAACTAGGATTTATCCCTGATGTGTAAGCGTTGTCCGATATATGCGAATCAATAAATGTGATAAAACAGATGGAAAGTATCCAAATTTCTAGGAGTTTCAGGATTCCTCTCCTGGTTAATAGCCATCCATTTCATGGCACGGTTTGGGCCCAGCTTTGCTGAGTTACCAGTCTGGCAGTTACCTGTGTGTCTGTTTTATCTACAAGATTAAGATTCTTCTAGAGTTAGGGGTGTGGCCCAGGGATAGAGAGCTTGCCTAGGATGCATGAGGCCCTGGGTTTGATCCCAGCACCACAGAACAGAGAGAGAGTGAGAGAGATTGATTGAGAGATTGAGAGACTTCTTTGAATGCCAGACAAAGTATGTCTCTGGCATACTTTGATCTATGGATGTATATTTGTATATGACATATGTTATGTATCATGTAAGTAAATGTATACCATGTAAATATGTATGCATATCATTTTAAAATCACTAAACCACTATTTTTGGCTCACTCTATTGCTGAGTATTTTACATACAGTGTCTTCTTTGTCTCTATAATAATTCTGTGGTAAATAATTTAAAGAAGAGTAATGATGTTTTATGATATGACTTATACTTCATCTCCAGTGGTCAGTGCTTCCTTCTCCAAACCCTTGCTGCTCCATATAGACACTGTGCTGGAATTTTGCCTATGAGACCACTTATTTAATAAATTGATATTGAATACTCATGTACAAGCAAGTGCTGCATTACAGCCTATTAGAAATTCAAAGATTAATAAGAGGTGGCCCTTTCCGAAGAGCTTATATGTAATTAAAAATATAAAAGAAACAACAATTGCATAGTGAGAGAAGGATGGAAAGCAAAAGAACTAAAAAAAGTAGAGTCCTAAGTGTGGATGGGATGCTGAAACTAGCCCACCCATCAAGTTCTGAATGGAAGCCATTGTGGTAGTACAGTTCTTGTTTGAATCTCTTCACAGGGATGGAAGATAGGCGATTGACTAACAGTTTAAATCCTCTTCCAGCCTCTTGTTGGAGTACCTTCCTGAGTTTGAGATCAAGGACGCAGGTTGCCGGAGGGATGACTTTGAAACTGGGATTCAGAGTTAAGGCAGGATTCCTGCTCTAAAGAATATTACAAGCTAACAGGAGACTGAATTTGAATAAGCTTCGGTGCACTAAAACACAAGGTAGTGAAGTGCAGTTGACACTGGAGTGTTAGACTTCTGGTTCCAGGAGTGCTGGGTAGGGTAAGGAACTCACTGTAGCCTGGAATCTCAGGGAGATGGGATAGAGGAGGCAACAGAGTCTGGGCTCACACTTCCACAGCCTTGCCCAGATCTTATTCTGAGGGAGTACTTCTTTCCCAGGCTCAAGGCATGTTCTTGGTTAGATGATAAGAAACCAGTCCAAGATCACATTCTTCTTTGACCCCCACTTCTGCCCCTGGCTCCCAGTTTGTACCCTACTTCTCCCTAAAGCTCAGTCATGACAAGTTAGGATCTTGGTTGAGCTTAGAGTTCTAAGTCAAGTAAGCTGGAAAAGCCCATTTGGGAAGGGTAAAATGGTTCTCTTATGGGGGTCTGGGATATTGCCTCTGTTGTCCAGAATTTCCTGGCTCCAAGCCTGTGAATATGTGGTCTAGTGTTAAAATGCTTAAAACTTTACAAGGGATGGTGGTCAGGAGCCTGAGGATTTGAGAGCTTTTGGGAAATTAGCTCATTTGTGAACAATGTGACAAATACTCCAGGAGACTGGATCAAGCCACTGAGCACCTTGTGCCCTGGGGTTCTGAGCCTTGAATTTCATACTGAAGCTTGTGAGCTGAGTGGAGGTGAATAGGGGCTAGAAGGCTGGACAATTGAAGGAGTATGGCGTCATCCCACACAAGGATATCCCTACCTGCTTCACCAAAGGCTATGGGACCTAGGATAATTAGAGCCTGAGTTCCACACTTAGGTGGTTCAGAGCATTAGGGTGGGGTGAAATAGGTTGCCTGGGTGGGTGGCAGGAGGATTAGGGCAGGAGCAAGGACCGGGAAGAATTTCCTGTCATAACAGTGTGAAGCCTTGAGCACAGAATGGGATATTTCTTTGTTAGGAAGTCTGTAAACCAAGTGTGTAGCAAGTGGTACTCATATTCCTAAGTATGTATAACAGGACAGCTCCCAGGCAGAGGAAGGCTGGAATTGCCATTTGGAAGGAGTCATTTATTTTGTTGATCCGAAGGTGGTAGTAGAGCCTGTGTAGAGACTGCTTGATTTGCAATAGACAGATGGCCTTCCAGGTTAGATATTACCAATTCCTTTCCTCTGTGCAGGCAACTTTGTCTGAGGCTGATGGCCACATAGAGTTCCAGCACAGCCTCAGTCCTCTTCCAGGCAAATCTCAGGCCATTTCCCATTCTGTGTTTGGCACTTTTCTTCTCTTTCCAGCCAGAGTCTTCCATCTTTTCCTGCAGGAAAGGTTGCCATGGTTTTCTGTCTGATCCTAGGCCGATGACTCCAAGCGCTAGCTCAGGGGCTCTGCCAAAAGGGTTGGACATACATTCTGTACTCCTTGAAAGTGAGTAGTCTTCTACTTCTTAGACTTACTCAGAAAGCAGGTGACTGCAAGCAGATCGAACTTAGAAAGACCCTTGGTGAATAGCTGGTCCAGCTTTTTTACTTTCTTTCTTTCTTTTTGGTACTGGGGATCAAACTCGGGTCCTTGCGCTTGTGAGGCAGGTGGTGAAACCACTGAGCTAGATCCCTGGCCCCCAGCTTTTTAATTATGTGGATGGAAAAGCAGAGGCCCTCAGGGAGTCAAGGACTATCTCAGGATCTCACCACCCAGAAAGCTAGGGTGCTAAGACTAGTCTTCAGTCTCCAGTCTGTGGGTTCTCTATTAACAGATTTTTCTCTCCTTACCACGTTACCACTTACAAGTAGAAAATGAAAAGTATAAAGCCCTTCAGGGCTTTTCTGTAAATGCTAGCCAGTGCCCAGTGTGGGATAATGGTGTGGGGAGCAGGGGTGCAAAGCCAGATGGCATGCTAGAGCTGGCTGTCTCCAGAGGGCTGCACCCTGATTTGGTAGGTTTTGGGACTAGGCTCCACAGAGGCACCTGAAGTTGGACCACTTAGACCTCTTTTGATGCAGCTAGCAATATTAAAACTACAGTTCCTTTGATAACAAAGTAAAGAGCGACTTTAAAAGACTTTGCTCCTATGTTTTCATGTTCAAAGTTTCAGTTGTCTTTAAAAAGCCCAGAAAATACCATCACCTCTTCTAGTGATTTAATCTAGACTTTGATTATCTTCACTTAATCTTAGCCAAAAGGCTGAGGAGCGATTACACTTTGATTATCTTATACACAAGCGTGCGCACATGCACACACATTCTGTCTCTGTCTCTGTCTCTCTGTCTCTCTCACTGTCTCTCTCTCTCTCTCTCTCTCTCTCTCTCTCTCTGTACAGTGTAACTCATTCACTGACATTCCCTTGCCTTGTGAAAATAACAGCTGTTTGTTTGTTTGTTTGGGGAGTCTTTTCGGTGATTCATTCATCCCACATACATCGATTGTCAAAAATGAGGGAAATACTAGACACCTTAAGGGGCTTGAATTTGTGAGGGGACATATGTAGAAGTAACAGTGATAAAATGCTGTATACACTATTGTAAAGGCATCTTTGAACTGCTGTGGGATAACAGAAAAGAGAAAGAATCTGCCAGGAAATCGAGACATGTTTCACAGAGGAGGTGATAACTGATTGGGCCTTGAAGACAGTAAGATTGTGTTAGTGGGGGAAGGAGAGGCACCAGGTAAAGATAAAGAGTATGAACAGCAGAGGGAGGAGAGGCAGGCAGTTTTTAAAGCACTGGTGGTGTGCTGTGGTATGCCATGGCCGTGCCCTGATGAGGTAGTGGTGGCAGGGGAGATGTGGCCAGGAGATGAAGGCTTAAAGAATTTCAGAATTTGGCAGTGAAGTAGCCTTTATGAAATGGACTGGACTTAGTATTCGCAGTTGCTGTTATTTAGGGCTTCATTATTTTTCCTTTATACAGTAGTTTTCAACAATTTTTTAAAGTAATGTAACCCTTTTTCCCCAAACTCATTTTATATCCATTTCCAGATTATAAATCATGAGGGTATTTTTGTAAAAATGTAATTTTTGTCAGCTCAGTAACCTGCACAGTGTAGGTGAAAGGCAGTATTTCAGCCCTGAGAGGGGCTGACCCCAGAGAACCCTGCCATCAAGGGAGCTGGGCCATTCTTGCCGCTCCATGGTTTGGCAGTGACTCAGTGGCAATGGAGGGCTTGTGAGTAGGCACTCCAGTAATGGGAGAGGCTGTAAAACCCTGGAGTGCGTCCCCAGGAGAGTGACCTTACGAGGAAAGTTCTGGGAAACAAACCACAGGGAGAATTTACAGGAATTTTTGGTTGAGCCCGCAGGCAAGGCTCATGGAGAAAAGAGAAGTAATTATAGCTTTTAAATCTATGAAAAGATACAATGAGTGACATGAAATAGCTGTTCTGGGTTTCTCCTTCCTGTAGGACAGGAAGAAATGGGTTTTTGTGTATTCATTCAGAAAATATTTATTGAGTACCTGCTGTGATCTGTACCCCATACGAAGTGTGGGAACTATGGTGATTAACAAAATAGCAAAGCTTCCTATTCCCAAGGAACTCTAGGGGAAGACTGACATTAAGCAAATAATCATGCAAATATATAATTACAAATCATTGTGAGTGCTTTGAAGGATAAATACAAGGAATCTCATTTAGACTGGAGGATCCCATGTGGGCACTGAAATGAGAGAGGCAGGTTGAGGAAAGATGTTCAAGAGTTATCCAAACAAAGACTGGGGTCGAGGCGTGTCTCAGGCAGGATGAAACCTGGAAATAAATCTGGCAGTTTGGGAACTAAAGGAAGTCCTGTGTGGCTACTGCACAGAGCGGGAAGGGCAGCAAGTGTGCTGCAAGGAGGCAAGAGAACAATCATGCCAGGCCTTGTAGGTCTGGTAAGAATTTAAATTTTACCCTAAGTGTGGTGGAAGGCATTGAAGTGTGTTAAGCAGGAAATGACATGATCCCATGTAAAAAGATGATTCAGATAGCTCTGTGAATATTGGATTTGTGAGAGGGTGATATTATGAAATATATATTTTGTCTTTCTCCTGTTTCCTGTCATATAATTCCTAACATCCTTGGAATCTCCAAAATGATACCTGTCTTTTTTGTATACCATTGAGTTGACTGATGGTTGGGGGCTCCTGGGTTTCCTTGGAATAGGGACTGGTTGCCAGGGAAACTAACCATGGGACTAGAAGGTTAGAACTTTGAGTCCCACACTCCCCAACTTCTGGGTTGGGGAGAAGGGCTGAAGGGAAGTTGGTCATCAGTGGTCAGTGGTGTGATCAGTCATGCTATATAATAAAGATCCCTAAAACCCTAGAGGGACTACATTCGGAGAGCTTGGAAATAGCCAGGCATGTGGAGGGGCACCCCTTCTCCCATCTCTTGCCCTGTCAGTCTCATCATCTGGGGTTATGTATCCTTTCTAATAACCTTTATAGTAAGCCAGTGAACATAAATGTTTCCCTGAGTTTTGTGAACTGCTCTAGCAGATTAATTGAATCTGAAGCTGGAGTTACAGAAAATCAGATTTACAGGTGGTTGGTTAGAAGCACAAATAAACAACCTGGCACTTGCGATTGGCATCTGAAATGGGATGAGGGGAGGCAGTCTTGGAGACTGAGCCTTTACCTTGTGGGTTCTGATCGATTTCTGTTTAGACTGTTTCTAGGTAACAGTGTTAGAAATGATCCAGTTCATTTCCACTACAAAATTGATTACTTGCTTGGTATGTGGAGTGAAACCCTTATACAAGTGTTCACAGAAGTCTTTTGTGTTGTTTGATGAGTGAGAGTATAGGAGAAACTGAGTTTGGTTTTTCCTAGAGTGGAAGCTGGGACAACGAGGAGTTTTTTTTTTTTTTTTTTTTTTTTACAGTAATTAAAGTGAGAGATGGATGGCAATGGAGTTATGGGAAAATGGGCAGTAATAGAATTATTGAAAGTAAAATTATTTGGTGTTGTCAGATGGGCTGGATATGGGAAGAAAGAGGTAGGGAGATTGGAAGATGTCTTTCAGGTTTGTGGCTCAAGTAAGCATGTTGACCTCTTAGATAGTAGATAGGATAAGCATGTAAAATCCTTCTTTCAGAAAAGGTCAAACAGCATTGATCTGAATCCAGTCTCACAGGAGTAGCAGAAGGTGGTAACTGTCTTCTGGCTCTGCCAGTGCCAGAAGGTCATACACAGCAGCACCATCCAGCAAGGACTCTAGTTCTCCCACTGCTTTGTCCCTTAACTTCTAGGACAAGCCCTAAGGAAGCTCTAATTCCAGCAAGCCACTAGGGGGAGCATGGCCTGCGTTCTGTGTCTGCTCTTGAGGGCTTTTTAAATTTGAATTACTTCAGTGACTGACTGACTTGTATCAGCTTAGTACAAGTAGCCCTGACCTCTGGCCCCTTATAGTTCTTGAAAGAATGCCTGACATGTGATAGGTGCTCTATAAATGTTGGCTGGTTTAACTGTTAGACTATGAATTTTATCTTTTCGTACCAATGGGTGTGATCACCTCTTGTTACTCAGCATGGAGACTGGACAAGAGGAATGGAATTTTCTGGACCAGGAGAAGACCAGAAGGATGGTTCTTAGATATGGGAGGAGGGAGAAGTTTAGGGATTAATGGTGTTACACTGGACCTTCCATCTTGTCTTCTTTTGTAGACTTGAGATTCTAGGACCAGCGAAGGATTCCTAAACTGTGGCTTGGGGGACATTGGGTATTTATAGTGGATGATTAGGTATGTCCCCTTTGAAGCTTGAATTGCCTCACTAAAGCAATAATGTAGCTGTTAGTTATATTATCTACCAGTCTGTCATTTCCTACTGGATTTTGTGATATTTCTCCTACCTTAGCTTATGGCACATATTTACATTTTAAACTCAAGTCAGTCAAAATTTTGTTTTGAGAATTTTGCAGTTTACTAGAAATTAATAAAAATCACAAGGATTCATTGAACATTCCATTAGGACCTCTCTAGCAGTGTTTTGGGGAGCAACATTGGAAAATGTGCGCTTTGAACCTCAGTGTCCTCATCTAGGGGACATATCAACCCCTCCAGTGGGTTTTTGTTTGTTTGTCTGATTTTTTGTGAGGATCTGCTGAGATGAGGGAAGTTCTTACCCAGTCCCTGACTTAAGGACGGTGTTTTAACATACAGTATCTCTCTCCTCCCTCCCTTCTTTCTTTCCTTCCTTTCTGTCTCTCTTCCCATCCCCTCTTCTGTATTAGAGATTGAATTTTGAGAGTGCTAAGGTATATCCTCAGCCCTTTTTATTATTATTTTTTTAAAGTTTGAGACAAGTTCTCCCTAAGTTGCACACACTGCCCTGCCCTCAGTCTTGGAATCCTCCTTGCTCTGCCTCCTGAGTAACTGGGATTACAAGCATGAGGCATCATGCCCAGCACAGAATCTCTTTTGATGCTTATCCCTGCCTGGTTGATTGCCCAGGTAATTCATTGTATAGGTGGAAAGTAGGAGGTCAAGTGTCATGCCGAATGGCAGATGTCCAGGTAGTGGTAGAGTCAGGCACTGCCAAGGTCTTCTGACTCCTGCTTGCTCCACCTAGTACTCTTGCAACTACAGTGGTACCTTGGTTCATGAACTCAATTCTCTCCACGATTCTGGTCACAAAACAATCTGGACGAGAACCGAGTCAGATTTCCCCATAAGGTCAACATTGAACCTGACCATTGAATTTGATTCAGTTCTTATCCAACTCAGTTTGTGACCAGATTCATGGAAAGAATCAAGTTCATAAACTGAGGTATCACTGTAGTTTACTTAATGTATACTAGAGAGTGGAAAGACTTTCCCTTTTTAGATCTGTTTTTTCTTGGTTCTGTGACCTGGGGCAAGTAATTTTACCTTTGTTTCAGATTTAAAAAAAAAAATCTATTGAATTAGTATAACACCATTCCTGACTTTCAGGCCTGCTGTGTTGAACAGATAAGGATAAGCCAAGATTTGGGAGAGCATTTTAGGAAAGTATAAGGTGATAGGTAGTTATAGGGTAATATATTTTCCCTCTAGTCTGTGCATCAGCATGTTCTACATCTCAGATGCTAGAAGGATGGTAGTCAGGCCTATCTTCTCAGTATTCAGAAAGATTCTCTGTCTTTTCCTGGAAACTTAATTTTGTATCTTGTAGCTGATTATCCTAAAATTAGCTGGTTTTCAAGAAGAAGGGGGCACTTTACCTTAGCGGAAAGTATTCTGAAGTAGGGGTACTTGACTAGTATTTACTTTTAGTTCTTTGCCTAAGTCTAGTAGCTGTATAACTGTGGATCAGACATCTTATGAATCTGTTTTCCTAACTATAAAATGGTGATAAACCTATCTGTCTACTGTACTTCAAAAGGTTATGAAGATCAAACAAAATAATAGTTGTAAGAGAGCTGCAGGCAGGTGTGTTCATGGGGGCACTTAGAGAGCCTGCTGTGCTAGCTTTTGCACAGCAGCTCCCAGGAGGCCTGGATTTATCTGCAGGTCCCAGCAGGGTAGAGGAGGCTGTATTTATATCATGTTGGCTGCCATAGCTGTGACTCTGAACGTGCCCAGGACTCTCACTGGTCCTGACCTAGTGTGTTTCCTCTCCATTGCAGGAAGATGAGAGACTGCTTAGGCTTCTGCAGTAGTACCATGAGTCCCTGTACTGGTTAAAGCCATCTCCACGACCTGGACAGGCAGCAAGGTAAGCAGAGGGGCCAGTCCAGGCGAGCTCCTGGGACTTGTGTGCATTTCCGCTCAAACTGCTGCCGGAAAATCTCAAGCAACACAAACAAGTCAAGGCAGTGCATCTGGGTTCCTCCTATCCCTGCTCCAGGACCCAGAGGAAGGGCTTGCTTCCCCTCCAAGAGCTCTAGCAGCTTCTTCCCCGCCTGGTGGGGATTCTTCCAAGTTATAAAAAATGAGACACTGGAGGGGAGGAAAACAAGTCGGCTCACTGTCTTCTCCCTTCTCCGCTCTGAGCTGTTCAAGCAAGTTCCCAGGAACAGTCCAGAGTCCCTGTTTGACTGGAAGGGAGGTAAGAGGCGTGGAATGCATGCAAAAACTGAGCTGATCAAAAGACAGTGCTGTTTCATAGAAGTCTCCCAGAACAGAGAGAGATGGGCGGGGGGTGGGGGGGGTGGGGGGTGGAGGGGGGGGGTGGGAGGCTTATGCTAGCTCATGGTGGAGTGTGAGCGTGCGCCCTGCGCCACCCGGAGGACAGGGTCTCCATGACAACTGGCCTGGCCGCCTCACAGTGCTCTGCTCCTTTGGCTGGAAGGAGCGCCAGGAAAGGTCAGAGGAAGGAGCTGTGGAAAGCTCGCAGCAGGTATCGGGGTTTAGGCCAGTAGATTTGGGGGCCCTGGGCTCTTTGACCGGCTGTGGAGTAAGCCAGACTCTGCCGAGAATGGAGTGGGCAAGAAAGCACCGGGACTTTCTTCAGGTAAGGGCAGCTGCAGGTTCAGATCGCTCCCTTCTTTTCCTGGCCCTAGTCTTGGGCTGTTTTCTGGGCGGCAGGCGAGTGTCTGTACTCTGCTCAGGGTTTGGGGCTCTGGAATGATGTCATGTTCCAACAGTTGGATTCTATTAGCTCCAGGAGGAGGGAAACAGCCAGTTTTTTTGACTTTGCAAATGTAGCTGATCTCACTCTTGCTGAATCTGAGGTGTTTAGGCTTTACTCTAGAAGGCATTATTTCACTTTTAGTTAGCGCAAAACCACAGGATATTTTTACAGGGAGATTCCTTTATTCAGAAAAAAAAGTATCACTCTAGCATTGTTTGTATTTCTTACATGGAAATGCCAGTTTCTTCTGAGGGGCTTAATTTCTTCTAATGGACACTGCTTTGTCTCTTGGTGGTATGTCTGACCTGTAAAAAAAATTTTTTTAAAGTCTAGTTAAGGTCAGTGATGAGCCTATGGTGAGTTTCAAGTCCTCTAGAGCAGTTATTAGGACAGAAGGACTGTCATAGGGATATCCAAGCTGGGGCATCATGCTCTCTCTACCTGGTAGCTTGGTAAGAAGCAAGCTGTCCTTCCTCATTAATAGGGTGGGTCATGGGCTTTCCTAAGTCATGTGGGATAGGGCTATCTTGGGTTGGCAGGCCTGCACAGAAGGTGTCTTATCCAGATGTTGCAGAGTGAGTTCTCAGCACCGCAGCTGCTAGGAGCTGGGGAATATGAGGCACTGTACTTGTGCCCAGTGGATTCCTTTGATTAATATTTTAATCTAATCTCAGGGCATGCAATATCTGTGCCGTGCACTCCTTTTACTTTGATTGTCTTAAATTTTAGTAAAATTTGTTCTCACCTAGAGGAGTGATGTGTTGGAAGCTCAGTGTGACCCAGGAAGGAAGACCCTCCCAAAAAAAGGTGATGGAGGTAATTCAGTCATTGGTGATTTTTTTTTTTTTTTTTTTTGGTACTGGGGATCAAACTCGGGCCCTTGTGCTTGCGAGACAGGCGGCCATTGGTGATATTATTAGGAGGATGAATGCTGCAGACAGTGCCTGCGGGAGAGACCTGTCAGATAGATGCGCTTCCCTTTCAGTCATGTTCTATCTCAGACTTACTCTTTGGTCTTAGGAAGCTTTGTAGATGCTTTTGGTTTTTCTCAGTGGGATGAGGGAACAGCTGCTGTCCTGGCTCTTGGGTTTTTCTTCTTGAACTTTATGAACAGAATGTCTTTTGTATTCTGGCAAACAATGAGGGGGCCCTCTGATTAACTTCGGGTCAGCTTGCCAATGCAAGCACTGGCCATGTCCTCGATTCTGGCTCCCCAAATGTGTACATGTATGAATCAGTGTTGTGGCCTGAGGGACCAGAAGGGTGAACTCAGTGGCCCTGAACCTCAGATGGGCCACTTCTAAAGTGAATTCTTCCTTTTAATACATCTAGGAATCCTCTGTTTGGTTGAAATCTCCATTTTACTGGAAGGATGTGGCATAGTACTGTGGGTTGGGATTAAAGATGGGGCTGTGAGGAAGAGGTCTCTGAGTCCAGTGGTCCCTTGCGGGTAGTGCAAGTCCAGAATTTCAGGTCTTCTCTACTCATGGGGACATGGTTAGGGCTCCTCCTGTTTGGTCATTCCTGCACATGTAAAGAGAGCTAGCCAAGGGTTTCAAGGAGCTGGAATTGTTTCCCTCCCCAACCCCCTACCCCATTCCTCCTCCTCCTTCTTCTACAGGCTCTCACTGTGTAGTTCAGGGTGGCCTTGAACTCACTGTATAGCCCAGGCTAGCCATGAATCACAGAAGTCCTCTTCCCTTAACTTCCTGAGTCCTGAGTTTATAGGCAGGCACCACCATGCCTGACCATGTTTCTTCTGATACAGAAGAATGAATAATGAATTGAGGTCAGAAAATGTGAATCCATGGCTGGGTTCTGCTGCTTTCCAAATGAGTACCCAACTGATATGACCTTTAGAATATTAACTGTGTGGTAGAGATAATGATAATAACACTTCCTAGGAGTGTTGGGAGGAGCAAATGGAGTGGTTTCCATGAAAGTAATTTCAAGTAAATTAGGTCCTCAGTAATGTAACAGATTATGAATTGAAGCCTAAGGAATAGTCTAACTCCCTTCTAGAAAGTCACTTTGCCTCTCTGTTCTGGTTGCCCCATTTATAAAGTTCCTTGTACTTATTCTTCTGCATTTATAAATCAAAATGAGAAAATCCTTAAAAGTCTTATTTGAGATGTTTAAGGAAAGAAACAGGGCTTTTTGGGTTGGAAAGTTTAACACAAGACTTTCAGTGTAGACTGAGTCTCAGAAATGGTCCTTCAGGGCTGAGGCTTTCTGGAGGTCGCTCAGCTCATGTGTTTTAATATAGAGAGAGGGAGTCCAAGAGATTGTGTGCTTTTCTAGTGTCCCTGAAGTTATTGTGGTGTCATGCATTTGACTGGAAGAGAGGCTACTGGTTGCCAGGGCTGGCTCCCTTGTCCTACTAGGTTCTCCTGGGGAAACTGGATTGAGTGGGCAGAGGGGTCTTTCTCCTTTGCCCTAGGTTTGAAAAGTAGGGTTCTAACTGATACAAAGTGTTCTTGCTCTGAAGACCTTCTTAGGGGCTGGGCAGCTCTTTCAGGAACTTGAAAGGCAAGCTATAGTTTAGGAGGAAATAAAAAAGAAAAACAAGGAAGTGGGAATTCCAAGGGCAGATACTTGGATGTGTCATGGGCTTGTGCCAAGGAAGGGAATAGCAGGGGTGGGGAAACTCCGGGAAGGGCGTCCTAGATCTGTCCTCTGTAGGACAAGTGGTATACTGGGGAAACCACCGCCCATCCCGGCAAGTCTCAGCCTTTACCACAGGACAGGGGAAAACCTGGCAGCCATGCCCCAGACAGGTGCTTGGACAGAAGCCTCACACAGACCTGTAGGCAAGATTGTCTTTGTTACTGTTGTTTTATTTTGCTTTGTTTTAAAAAATAGCTGTGCTCTCCTCCCAGGTGAGTGAGAGAACAATAGTGTCTAAAGCTTGAAAAAGTTGACCACAGCTTAGGTTGGGCTGCAGCTGTTCCCCACTCCCCATAGGTCTGCTTCCCAGGGCTGAGTCACAAATTGGATCCCTCTCTGTTCCTTAAGGATTAAAAAGTAACATTCCTGTTCTCTCACCCCCTTCCTCTGCTCTCCTCCCTGTACACTCTTCCCCTGGGTTCCTTCTCTCTAAAATTAGAATAATCAGTCACCCAAGGAAGTTGAAACTTTGAAATACCTTGGAGAATAGGCCAAGGGCATCCTCAGCTCTGCTGGCTGGGCCTCTCTATCCCTGGAATGAAGGGCTGGGTGAACTGTTTCAGGGAGACCCCTCAAACTCTTAAGTCATGACCTAGAGCTAAGAGGCTGTTTGCCCCTCCCAACTGCATCTGATTCTAAAAACTACTTTGGGGAGGTGGGAGAGTCCGAGTCCCTGTGGGGAGAGTGGGATTGAGGGACTGAAGAGTCTGTCTTCTTTCCTGTTGATTCTCTTAGCTGTTAGCTGTCACTGCCCTGGTGACTCCTGATTTTTTTACTGTTGGGCCCAAAAGAGTATGCTGAGGCAGCCAAGCAAAGGCAAGGCATATCTGAGCCCAGAGGAGGGAGGGAGCCCTCCCTCCCCAGCTCTGGCTCGGCCTCTCTTCTGTGCCTCTTCTACACTGGCTTGGGGGCTAGAGGGGAGGGGAAGGGGAATCTACAGGCAGATAATCGAGTCCTTTGAGGTAGAGGACCATGGAAAGTGGAGAAGGGGCCAGGAGGGCATGAAAGGAAAAAAAAAAAAAAAGACCATCTGGCAGAGTTGGCAGAGATTTCTCTTTAAAGCTGCTGGGATAACTTGCATTAGTGTGTGCGTTCTTCTGGGAGTAGGAAGGGGGTCTGTTCATCTCTGATGCTGGAAGGGAGGCATTGTGAGCCCCTGTCTCAGTAGGTGGGTCGGGGAGAAGATTGAGTGCATTTGCCTTAGGGAAATGTGCTGTATAATACTGCACTGATAGAAGAATCTGGGACCTGGGGTGTCTTTCTAGCCATATGCCCTAAAAATCTCCTGAAGATGTGCTTGTGTGTCTGTGTATGTGTATTTTGAAGAGAGAGGAGGGTGTTGAATGTGTCCAGACTACCTTATTGAAGAATTTCTCCAAAGATCCCTTCTCTCATTTTCTTTGGTTTTGATATAATGAATAGACTGTTGTTGGGGACTGTTGAAACTATCAAAATGCTCTTCCCATCTAAAAATTGCCTGAATATTTGATTTCACTGTCCCTATAAAAGGATGAATTATATGTATGTAGAGTACGAAACTGGCTTAACCGAAGCAGGCTTGTTTGTAAGGGTTTGTCATTAAACCACAGTTTTTCATAGACCCAGACTCTTCTGTGTGACCTGTGGTCACTGAAGGAGTTTGTGTGTGAGCCTGAAGTTGACTTACAAGAAGCTGCATAGTGAATGGAGGACTGTTTGAACCTGAAAACAGTGAGTTAAACTGAGGGTTTTGGGGACAAGAGAAGATTACTAGAAGGAAACAGGAGAAAGGACCCAGGCAAGGGGATTGGGGAGGGGAGGAAAAAGTAGTTCTTAGGGGCAGCAGGTGGAGGTAGGTAGGTGGCCTTCACAGCATAGAAGGCTGGCCTGCTCCCAGGGGACCCAAGGAAACAGTGTTGTTTAGGTCCTAACAGGTACTAGGAGGGTGGGGTGGCTGGCATTGAGGTTGACACCTTTGTTCATTTGTTGTCTGGCTCAAAAGCTTCTCTGGTGCCACATAGGCCCTCTTGGTCTATTTATCCATTAAGTCAGTGAATACTGAGTGTCTGGGGCAAGAGTGGGGAGGATCCAAAAAAAGTATCGAATGTGTGATTTATTCTCATATATGTTGTATTAGATGTTGTGCTGTCCTGATCACGCCCCCGCCACACGCCCATGTGCCCCTCTGTCAGTGTGATTAAAAGAGAAGAGACGTAGGCCCAAGAAGTATGGGGTTTTGGTGGGAGGGTTAATGAGCATCTCATGCTTTTAGGCTGAGAAAAAGGAGGAAGGTGCCACCCTTAAAGCTCTGTTTGAATGGTGGAAAAGAGCCAGTTAGAGTACTGGATTTATGAGGAGGGTGAGGGCTCTAGGCCCGTGTTGCAGCTTCTCTGAGATTGTCAAAGGGTGGGGGGTGGGGGAGCATACATAAGAAAGGGAAAAATTGGGGTAAAACTCCTAGAAAGTCTGCTAGCTTTTAGAGTTCTAGCTCTGCTGAGGAACTGAATTTTGGTGTCTTTACCTATAGAGTTCTGGCCATTGAGTTTTACAGATAGTTTTTAAGTGAATTAACCTGTAGCATGTTTGTTCAGCTGTCAGTACCTGTTAGATGCCCGCTGAGGGTGTGGTATTCCTTAAAGGACCTGTGGTGGAACCATCTGCACTGTAAGATGCGGAGCATCTTACATATACAGTGTGCAGTGCAACGATTAGGAACTGGCACTTGGCTGTCTCAGAGGTCTTGGTTTAGAAGGTGACCTAGTTGTATGACCTCGGGCAAGTTATTTAATCTCTGTACCTCAGTTTCTCTGAGGCATTTGTAAAATGGATATATTGACAGTACTTAGCTTGCCAGAGTTAGGGTAAGGATTAAAAGAAATGATACATGTAAAGCTATAAAGTCTATCCATGTCAGTGCCTGGATTAGTAAATGCTGAATGCTTTCCATTATACAGTAATTATTAACTTCGAGCAGCATTTTGGTTTTTTTTGGTACCGGGGATCGAACTTAGATCCTTAGCTTGCGAGGCAGGCGGTGGAACCACTGAGCTAAATCCCCGCCCAAACTTTTTTTTTTTTTTGGTACCGGGGATTGAACTCAGGACCTTGTGCTTGCAAGGAAGGCGCAGTGCCACTGAACTAAATCCCTGGCCCTTCGAGCAGCATTTTGAAGAGAGGAAAGCTGGTATCTCTCAGGTAAGGGTTACTTTACCAGGAACAAGCCGAGTTATTCATTTAGAAGTAGTTTTTACTTTGTGTTTTTTTAATTAAAAATTTTTATTAATATATATTTGCAGTATGTACTGTTTACATTCATGTTAAGGAGTAGGTATGCAAACTTAGTATATCTTAATTATTTTTATTTCTCTTCCCTTGCCCTCCACCCCCCTCCCTTCATCTCTAGATCTCCTTCCCATTTGCAAATGATCCATCTCCCTGTTTCCTATTGTCTTTTGTTCATCTACCAAGACCCTGGGAGGGTCTCTGTGGTAGTTCTCAACCCAGCTTCCTGGTTGCATCTTTATCCTCCTGTAGATACCAGCCCTCCACAGGCAGGGAAGACCTTCCAGAACTTCTTTTTGCCTGCCCCTTTCCGGCTGGCCAGTCCCTGCAGGGCCCCTGAGCCCTCCTTGACCTTGGGCTGGAGGCCTTTCACATGATAGCCCAGTGCTTTGGACACGGGCTTCCTCATCTCTCCTTCTATCAGTACTACCCATGTGTCCTGTAAAACCCAGCTTAGAGCACAGGCTTTGTAGCCAGCTCTGGAGGTTCATAGTCTGGCTTTTCCTTTTACTGTCTGTGAACTTCTGGTAAATTAACCTCTGTAAGCTTCATTGTCTTCATCTGTAAATTGGGGGTATAATCTTACCCACCTCAAAGGGTTGTTGTAAGAGTTAAATGACTTTTAATATAAGTAAAGCACTCAGTTTAGTTCTGGACCCAAATAAGCTGTCAGTAAATGTTAGCTGTTGCTGTCACTAGTGATCTTTACATCCTAGGACTTTCTTTACTAGTACCTAGCAGAACACCCTGCACAGGTAGTTAGCGGATCTGAGTTTTAGTTCTGGCTCTGTTTCAGACTTGCTGCCTGACCTTGAAGGAAGTAATTTATCTTCTCTAAGCTTTGGTTCCCTCTTCTAGAAAGTAGAAGGTATGGATTGACTATCTCATGGATATTCTGATTTGACCTTTCAAATGTACAGTGTATATTTTGTCTTTCCAACTAGGTTTTCAGAAGTTCTATGAAATTAAGTTTGTTCTTGCATACTGTTTATTTCCTCAAATGGCTAACATATATAGTTTGTGCTTGAAAAGTATTTGAGTAACTTTCTATCCTATCAGCTGGATTCGAGGAAACACTGAGTTGTTTTCTGTAACTTGGAAACTGGAAACTTGTTCTCAGGTACAAAGGGCTTGGTTACAACTTCAAGGAGGCCCCACCTTTAGTATGCCAGAAAGTACCACTTATTAAGAAAGAAGGTATGTTTTATTTGATAACCCTCGGAAAGTTTTGGTCAGTAGATACTTTGGCTACTTCTCCATTCTGCTCTGTATACTTAGAATTTGTACTGCTCTGTAAAATGTGAATAAATACTGCCATTCTGTTTCCTTCTCTCAGTGGAGAAAAATGGCATTGTTCTCAGAGTGACCCTCTCTTCTTTAGAGTTGAGTGACCAATTGGTACCCAAAGACAAATCTGTCAGTGGGGGAGCCAGCCAACAAGGGTGATGCTTAGAGTCTGGACTCTGAGGTCAGACTGGGTTCAAATCTGGCTCTGCTGCTTACTGGGTTCTCAGCTTTGTACATGTTACATGGCTTATCCATGGCTTGGTTTCTTTTCTGTAAAATCAGGGCAGTAAAAGTACTGTCTCATAGGGTTTTAGGGAAACCTGAATATAAAGTGCTTACAGTAGTACCTTCTACATTGTTGCTGAATAAAGTTAGCAGTTATTGTTATATTAATTATTCCCTTGTAACCTGTGCAGTTTCTTTACAGCTAATCTGTGGGGTTTGTTCTGCTGAGAAATGTGAGACCATGTGCCCTTTCTCTATGTCTTGGGCAGATGATTAGCATCAGCAGAATGGTAGTAAGTGTCTTCTGGTTGGCATATAGATCAGAGCTCTTGTACTTTGCTTTTGTAAAGAAATACATAAACCAGAGGGGGAATCTGGCCAAACCAAAGGAGGATCTCGACTGAGAGGACCCTCTCTGATGGGTAAGATGTTTTATGGCACTGGAGTAGGAACATGGCAGAACCCTGTGTGGAGGAGCAGGATGGAAAGTGGAAGGGCTGATGGGAGGCTGAGGCACAGTGGAAACTCAGAGTCAAAGAGATGTAGGTATTGAAGAGTAGCAGATATCTCTGGGTAAGTGGTTATGGCTAAGACAGTAAGCTTCACCAAGACATGTTCTGGGCATTGTACCTTTCCGTGAGACATCTTGGGAAGCCCCAGGTGACACATGCCCAGCAGTAATCACTCTGATCACTCCCCCAGGAGTGGGGGATCTGAGGAGGTTCTAATCTGTTTCTGAAGAGAGCGAGTAGCTCCTTATCTACGTGTAATTATAAAGAGATTTCCTTTTCCAACTGCAAGAAACAGGAACTTTTGCTGCCAAATTTAGCAGTGTGTTTTAAGTCCTTCAAATCTCCTTTGAGTGGTACCAAAGCTCTCAGCTTTGTTGTTATCTCTTGTTGAAATTTTGCCTGGAAAGGTCATATCAACAGTGCCAATTTATGGGACTGCTGAACCCAGGCAAGCCTACGGCATAGTAGGGAGTTGCTAGGAATAGGTGCTTCACAGATTTCCTCTTTCAGTGAGGCTGTGTATATATAATTTAAGGTTCTTTTTGGTTTAGAAGACCAAACTCTGTAGACTAAGGTCAAATATTCTACTGCTTCTGTAGTCTTATTTTGGTAGACTCCCATAGGCAAGACTCAGATTCTACTATAGTTCCCTGTAAATCAGAAAAAATCTCAGCTTTGATGAAACTTATAGGTATCAAAACCAGGCCCTTTACTCCTTATTAGAGGTAAGTAAGTTTCTTTGGCACAAAATCACGGCAGAATTGCACTCCCATTTCATTTATGAGCAATCTGTGACTTATCATATGTTCTGATGGAATAATTAAAAGATGGTGAAGACTGCAGGGGTATAGAAACCACACGAGAATCATTATCGTCGGACAGCAAAGTCGGACTCATGTGTCTTTATACTATGTTACTTGTCAGAAAGGAATGGAAATAGGGAAAGGAAATTAAAGAATGTGACTGACCCTAGCAACTATAAAGAACTGTATGTGGGTGTGGCAGGAAAATACCTAGGACAGCCGAGATGATCCTGACAGTCACAGAGACCTTGGTTTGCACTCTTTGGCTTGATTGACTCAGCTGCTGTGTTCAGACTTGAGACTTTGGATTCTAGAAAGTACAGAAATTCCTTATATTCTTTGCCTCCCTTCCACACCCCCCATTCACTCATACCTTTGAGTTGAGATGTAGGAATGGGTAACATTGTCCACCCTGGGTGTGAGTCATCACTGCTATTCAGGGTCAAGCCCAGCTGTGCTGGGAGAGCCAGCTGTGAGGATACTGGTGGTAAGAAGGGCTGTAGTGTTGTTAATTCCAGTCTGAATAAGTGTCCAAGGGGAAGTGGCAGGGATCGAGTTAAAAAGAACACAACTGGAAATTTGTGTTTTATTTAAATCTCATTAAATGGATTTTTTTTTTGGTGTTTTGAGACAGGGTCTTGCTGTGTAGCTCAGGCTGGCCTTGAATGCAATATGCATACCAGGCTGGGCTCAAATTTTTAGCAATCCTCTTGCCTCAGCCTCCCATGCACCACCATACTTAGCAAATGGAAATTTTAAAGGCCTTTTTTTCCCCTATCTCAGAACCTACAATTGTTTGATAAATCTAGGAAGGTTTTGAAATCAGTGCTGTACAGACTTGTTTTCACATGAAAAATCTAAGGTAGATTCCCATCTGCACGGCCTCACTGAAAGAAGTATAAAGTAGAAAACCTTGGGGACTGCGACATCTGGGAGCCTCTGGAGCCCCTGTAGCAGTCAGTGTTTTGTTAATGGATGGGGCTGGGATGACTATTAGTTGGTGTTTCATAAGGGTTTATCCTCAGCTTTTTCTCTAATTTAGTCTTTCCTTGGGATCTCATCCTCCACTGTCACTATTAGTTGACAAAAACTAAGAAGAATCCACCTCTTCCTCTCTTCTTTCAGAAACTGAATTTATTCAGGAGGCTGAGGCAGGAGGATTGCCACGAGTCCAAGGGCCATCTAGGCTCATAGTGAATTCAAGACCAATCTGAACTACACAGTTGAGAGTCTGTCTCAAAAAAAAAAGGGAAACTGAATCTGTCCATTCAATAGATGTACACTGAGTGTCCATTCTGTTCTAGGGATGTAGAGATAACCAAGATAGCAAAGACCTTGTCAAGAAGTTTAAGTATAATGGGGAAGTGGTTCAGTAAACAAGTGAGATAAAGATAGTGAAGAAGTGAAGGAAATAATGATGATGTAAAAGAGAGAGAGAAACAGCAACCTGAGAGGTTAGAGAAGTCCTGAGAATATGACATTTGAGCTATGAGCTCCAGGGTGAGAAGAAGCCACAAATGTGCAGATTTGGGGAAAGTACATTCCTGGAGAAGGAAACAGCCAGGGTCGAGCCCTGACATGGGAAAGAACTTGACAAGCTGAGTGAACATAAATGGAGTCATCATTGTTAGGATTTGGGAGCATGTGGATGGAGGGTAGAAGATATTGGTGGGGGCTTATTCAGGTGGAGCCTTTTGGCTATGTTGGGGGCTTGGAGAACCAGCATAAAAGGTAGATATTCTCCATTTGTGGCACAACTTGGAATAAAGTATGGACATTTGGGAGCTATGGCTAGCAAAGAGAAACATTGCATCTGATTGAAAAGAATCAGGAAAAAGTATGGGTAAACAAATGATCTTGTTTAAGGACAGGCATGTGACTGCTCAGCTAACAGGACTTGAGTGGATATATTCTGTGTAATTCTTGGGATTATGTGTTTTACAGTTTTCTGCATGTTTTAGGGTTATGGTATATTGTTAGTAGAATGCTAATTCTATTCTAGGCATCATGTTATACTAGGCATTTTTGTGTCATTTTAACAACCCCCCCAACAATCTGTGAGTGAATTTGTTGATGTCCTGATGTCTGCAGGAACTCAGAGTAGCTAACTTGCTTAAAAATCTCAATCTAAAGTCTGTGAGATCCCAAAGCATGTGTTTCTTCTATCCCTGCACTCTGATTGATATACCATGTGCAGCTCCTCCTAGTTATCTAAAATACTGGATATAATGAGTCCTCCCCAGTTGTTATGTGTTATTTACTGTCTGGTGCTCCTGCCCATCCATTGGAAGCTAGAATAGATTTTGAATGTTTGTAGAGTTGAATGAATTATTTTCAACTTTCTCTGAAAGGAGAACCTGGTTAAATACCGATTTTGCTGGTCCACATAAAAAATAGGATAGAGGATAAAGTGTGTGGCAAGACTTAGAGCAGATAACTCAAGTCGCTGTTCCTGATCTGGTCAGGAAGCACGGTGATCCTTCACCTTAGCACTCCATGAGCACTTAGATGTTTCAGGTTATGATTTTTCCTATTTTATGTGGCCAAAGAAGGCATTTTTGGTACTGGGGCTTGAACTCGGCTCCTTGCACTTGCAAGGCAGGTGGTGGAACCACTGAGATAAATCCCCAGCCTCAAAGAAGGCATTTTTAATAGTAAGAAGTCAGAATTTGTTTTTGGAGAAATTAAGTCATTTGTCAGTGAAAAGCCCTGATCCCCCTAATTTTGCAGATCTTTTCTAGAGTCTCAAGATTGTTGGGAATGTTTGAACAAAGAAAATTGATCAGGCCACAATTTTGACTTCTTGGAAATTGAATAGTGACTAGTTTCTATTTGTATGTTTGATTTTTTTGTTTTTTGGTACCAGGGATCAAACTCAGGACCTCGCACTTTCAAGGCAGGCGCTGAAACCACTGAGCTAAATCCCCGGCCCTAGTTTCTATTTGTAGATAATTCTTTTTCTAAAGGGATTGTTCCTGTTTGGAATCTATAAATCAAGGCCCAGGATTCTGAAATTAAAATGCAGAGTATTTATAAGCTCTCATTCTTTGGTGTGCCTAGTTAGCCCTCTGAGATAGAATAGTTTGTGAAGGACAGAGTGGGGTAAGACTGAATTTCAGATGTAGCATCAATTCTTGATGGAAGTAATTGGACTCTACTTTGCTGTCTCTCCACCCTCATTTGTTTTAGTAACTACCTTGCATCTGAAGGAAAATCAGGGAAGATTCCTTGAGAGGATGTTTTTCAGAGTATTTTTGACACTGATTCATTGTCCAGACATTCAGTGGTCACTTACCATGCTTACAGGCACACAGATGAGTTAGGGGACAAGACTGAAAAGATTGGCTGAAGTCGCATCCTAAGGGGCCTCAATCATGTAGGAAATGGGGAATCACTGTGCTTCTGAAAGTAGGAAAGAAACGCAGTTGGATTTGTTTTGTAGAAACCTGTGAGACCATGTGGAAGACACAACTGGAGTGGGAGGAATCTTGGCTGTCTCATTGGATCTAATTGGAGAGGAGATATTCCAGATCTGCAGAATTCTTTTAGAGCAGAAAATAAGGGAGTCTAGGGCTGGAGGTCTGAACACATGGCAGAGCTCTCTGGAGCCTTACAGGAGTGGTTTTCAGACTCGAACATGCGCCACACTCACCTGGAGACTTTCTTTCCAATTCAGTTACGTCTGAAGCAGCGCCTGAGAATTTGTAGTTTTAACAAGCTTGCAAGTGATGCTTCTGCTACTGATATGGAACCCCACTTTGAGAACCAGCTTTTAAGAGGCTTGTTAGCTGAGATGCAATAATGATTTGAGAGCCAGCTGTTAATTGGCTTGCTTTCTTTTACTCACCTAGAATTTCCCATCTACAGGTGTACACTTTAGAAGTTCTTTGGTGGCTTGCTGTAAAATATCAACATAGTCTGGTGAAAGTCTGTGTTTTCACGCACAGTGACTCTTCTCACGGTATCCATATCACTTCCGGGTGAGAGTTCCAGGTGTGTGCTTATTTCTAAACAGCTGCTTGTTGAGTTTTGGAAAATGCCCATTCTGGGCATTTGATTGCATTAGGATAGGTGACATTTAAGCCCAAAACACTCCCCGCTGCCCTTGTCACAGCCTTCTGGTTGGCAAGCCTGTTTTAGGAATTGCAAGCAGGCCAGGCACTGAGTGTGTTCTGTTGATTAGCCAAGTTTACACAGGACATGCCTGGGAGATTATCTTTTTAGCTCAGGAGTTGAATTTCAAGGACAAAGTCCACAGTTGGCAGTTGAAAGGCTGAAAACACCTGGAAGAGAGGATTTTATAAAAAAAAAAAAAAGAGAGGATTTCATTTGGTCTTCACTTACCTAGGCCTCAGTGCCTCTTCCCACAGAGGTCAAGTTTTCTGCTTGTGGCTTGCAGCCCAAGCAGGTGACCTTGGGATTCTCTTGAAGCAACATGGCTGCAGGCACTGTCCCTTGCTGTCTACTTAGGCACCTATGGCTTCAGGTGAGTTGGTAGATCTAAACCACCTTGATTTCCTTGGCATGTTTGTTTCTTGAATCTCTTTCTGGACTAGCTTTTCCTTTTTGAGGAGAGGCTCTTTGTTCCCTTTGTGGTCAGTGACTTTTGGGTTTTCCTCATGATTCTCCTTTTCTTTAGCTTCCTGCATTAGTTTAGCATAAACACAGTATTTTGTTTCCATGTAGAAAGGGGTAATAAAGGTTACCTGACCCAGTGCTGCCCAATCTAATCATGTAAGACACACTGGGATAAAAGGAGGCAGCTATTGGTCCCCTGAGATAAGCGGCCTGGGGCTCCCGTGGCTTCAGTGCTGCCCTGTGGTTGGAGGAGTCACTATGTCCACCTGACTATGGCCCATTCTGTGTATGCCAAAAGCTTGGAGCTTGGTATGCTTGGTAGCTGGGAGTTCAGGACCAGTCCCAGGCGCCTGGAAATTCAGAAGTGAGAAAACTGAGTGCCTGTGGCGGCAGAGCTAGGACTGGAACTCAGGTCTTTCAACTTCTGCTGATTTAGGACCTTGTTTTGTACCTAACATAAGAACTGTAGTATGTTTCAGATTAGCAAGCATGCATGAAACTGTCTCAGGCTAATTTTTTTTCCTAACACATTGAAAAAAAATAACAAAAGCAACACATGTTCTAAAAATTTTTATAAAAATAAAGAATATAAAAGGGAGAATATGAGTCTCTGCTATAACCCATGCTCCATGTATTAGTCAGTGCTTACAAGAGCTTGCAGGGCTGGGACATGTCTCCTCAAAAGACTGCACATGCTCTGTATCAGATTTAATGCAGGACACAGAAGTTTACAAGATTGGCCTACAGTGGTCACCCACAGAGACAAATGTAGCAGAGTGCAAACGTCTGTCCAAGTATTATAAACAGCTAAGTTAGGTAAAAATATTATAGGCAGTCAGATAGGGCTAGCTCCTCGAGAGAGTCAAGACAAAGGTGAAACACATCACAACTATGGCTGGAGACACATCTGTTGGAGACAGGGTCTCAAGATAAAGACAAGATGACCAGACCTGTATACTTCCTCAAAAGACAAACACTAGGCCTAATGAAGTCTAGATAGTCATCAGTGACCTTGGTGGGTGACCAGGACCTCTGCACCCACTATTTCCTAGAAGAAATCTTTGTTCTTTCCATCCATACTTGTTACGTGACTTGTTCCCCAGTTGGACCATTATTACCTAAGTGACTATACTTGTAACCTTATTGGTTGATCATGGCTGTGGTTCACTTTCTACCCACCTGGGTTTTATTCCATAAAACTCCCCTGTAGAGTGGGGTCTCTGGCTACTCATTCGGGACTCCTTCTGCCTCTCAGGAGCTATCCTATCAGTAAATATCTTCCTACTCTTAACCTCCGTTGATCTTAGAATTCATTGTTCAATTTTTAGAGAATACGAGCTCAGCATATGAGACATCTAACAGGTTGGGAGACAAATATTTTGTATTTCACCTCCAGTATCATTTCCTATATCACCTGTACTAGAGATTTGAAGGATTAAGCCAAGGGTCTGGAGCCCATGGTAATGTCCCATACAAGTCCCCATCAGGATGGCAAAGGTTTCACAAGGGAAGACCGAGGGGTCTGCACGGGAGGTTGAAGGGTCAACGCTAGAAGCTAAAGAGTCTGAGGTGGCAATCTGAAAGGCTGGTGCTGGAAGCTGAAGAATCTGCATCGAAAGCCAGGAGACAAGACAAAGGCGAAGACCAGAGCTCCTCCAAACAGAGCAGTCAAATCTCCTCTCCTCTGAGAACAGTCGGCAGGCAGCAAGGAAGCTCTTCCAAGGAAAATCAGCTGAAATCTTTCCCTCCGCGCCTCCTTTTTATACCATTCCAACAACAATCCTCCCTAAAGTGGGTCTTCCACACCCAGAACCATACTGACTCAATTCAGCTGGGCGTTCCCACTCAAGATGACAATCAGTTAACCAACACCCTCCAGAAACAGAGTCATTGATTGTTATATTTTTAAATGATACGTTTGTATATTAATTTTTATAAAAACAATTTACTCTAATAAGAAATGGAAGACAAAATATGTTGGTGATGTAGAGTTAGAGCCTTCGTACATCGCTGCTGGGAAAGTAAGTGGCATAACTGCTGTCAAAAAGTTTGGCTATTTCTCAAAAAAATCTAAAATTGCCCTGTGACCCACCAATTCCCCTCTGGGTGCATCCTCAGAAAAATTGAAAACAGGGACTCAGGGGCCAGGAATGTAGCTCAGCGGCACTGCGCTTGCCTGCAAGTGCAAGGTCCTGAGTTCAATCCCCAGTACTGGGGGGGAAAAAACCAAAACAAAACAGGGACTCAGGTACTTGAATGCCAGTCTTCACTGCAACATTATTCATAGTGCCCTAGAGGTAGAAACAACCTAACTGGTCACCGCCCAATGCGTGGATAAACAAAATATGTGTACCTATAATGGAATTTTTTCCACCATAAAAAGGAATGAAATTCTGATACATGTTACAACATGGATGAACCTATAAAATATCTAGAAATGGAAAATTCATAGACAGAAAGTAGATTAGGGGTTACCTGGAGCTTGGAGGGAGGAGAGAATGGGGACTTACTGCTCAATGGTTGTAGTTTCTGGAGTAGTGAAAAAGTTTTGGAAATAGTGGTGATGATCTCACCACTATTTAATAGGAAAACTCTGAGTTTCATTGACTCCAGTCAGTCTTATGTTATTCTTCTTTGCATCGTCTAGCAGCTGCTGGATTGATTTCTCGTGTTCCTTTACAATTTTAAAGCATTTTTTCTTTTCCTGGTCACTAATTGCAATCTTTTCTTCTATATCTGAAATTCTATCCTCACATTGGTTCATTCTGCTGTGCAGACTTTCAGTGGAGTTTTTAATCTCCTGGAAATCTGTTTGCATCTGTTTTATCGATTCCATTTGTTTCCTATGTTGGGATTCCATCATGTTCCTCAGATCCTCTATATTTTTATCTGTATCCTCTTTAGATTTATTAATCATGTCTTGCACCATGAGCAAAATCTTTGCTGTTATCTGAGTAATTATTTCTGATTTCATTTTTCCCAGATCCTCTTTTGTTGCCAGTTCAGAGAGTCCAGGTGGTTGAATATGAGATTGTTCCATCTCATTTCCCTTTGGGGTTGCTCTAGGTGATCCAGAAGTCTGTTTTTGAGGCTTGTTTATGTGTCTTCTCATTTCCACGGGGTGTGTGGGGGGGGTGCTTCTGGCACCTGTGCGGCTCACCTTTTCTGCCCTAGGAGCTTGGGATGGCGGCGGAGGAGCTTCCTTTTGGGTTCTGGGACTGGCTCAACTTCTCTGCCCTAGGAGCCGGAAAACTCTGAGTTTAATTAATGCCACTTACTGGCTAAAATGACATGTTGTGTAGTACATATTTTCCCACAATAAAGAAAAAGTATAGATACATTACTGAAATGTATAATTTACTTATTTACTGTGGGTATTTTTCCTTATTCTTACATCACTTTTTTAACAGGAACATTGTATTTCTTTAGATAGATGTATCATACTGGTTTCAACCAAGCCCCTAATGATGGACATTTGAGTTGCTTCCAGTTTTCCCCGTTATAAACAGTGCTTCAGTCAACAGCAGCAAACAGTTGTCTTTGCCCAAATACTTTCATTTCCCTAGGCTAAATTCCTAGAAGGGAAGATTTGCTGATCAAAGGGTATACTCATTTAAAATGTTAATAAATATTGCCAAACTGCTTTCTAAAGAAGTTGCATCAACTTAATTCTCATTCAATGCTATGTAAAGGTGTCTGCTTCAACCACACCCTTGCCAACGTGGGTATTATAAATCCTCTTAATTTTTGCTAATCTGATAGGTAAATAAATGACTTCTTTATTAGGATTTCTTTAATTATTAGTGAAATTGTGTATCTTTATATGCTTACCAGCACTTGTTTTCATTCTGTTGTGTTTTATTCTGCCAAAATATGTTGTTCATTTTTTTCTTATAGATTTGTTAACATCTTTTACATATATGTAATGTGTGTTGGTGGTATTTTCCCCCAGTTTTAAAATTTTTTACTTTGTTTATACTAGTTATTTACATTAAAATTTTTATGTTATGCAAATGTATATATTTTCCCCCTTCATACCTTTTAAGTTTAATTTTGTGTTATACTTTGAAAATTTTTCTTCATTTCTCAGAATTACAAAAATTCTTGGATTCTTACAGTGTTTTTTTTTTTGGTACCAGAGATTGAACTTGGGTCCTTGCACTTGCCAGGCAGGCGTCGGAACCACTGAGCTAAATCCCCAGCCCCTTATAGTGTTATGGTTCCAGTTTTTACATTTTAACTGTAACTAATTAAAAACTAATAACCTTTTTCCTGTTAAATTCATTCTTTATGTAAAATTTGTAAGCTTTTAACATCATTGTTTTTAGTGAATTGAGGCTACTTACATTCAAATTCTTTTGATATTTCCCATTTAGAATATATCATAACCATTTAAAACATTTCTTATAACATTTATAAAAGAACATATCTAATTCAATTTGGAAAGAAAAAAAGCCTTTAGTGAGAGAAGCAGATTGAAAATTGTATCCATTCTTCCCAATCTTCGATTCTCAATAGTGATTTTTTGTTTGTTTGGGTGCTTGCTATTATCCTGTACCTAGTATAGCCAGATTCTTTTCTTTTTAAACATTATGTTTGTTTCTTTATTTTATTGGTGTAGATTCTTTTTCTTAATGTCTGGGGACAGTTGCATCAGTACCCCTGGGAAAGCCTTACAGTGAATCCACTGTGCGATTGTATGAATGCACTAGACCTACTCATTATGGCACAAAAGCCGCTCCCTTAAATCATACCTGACTGAAGCTGGGCAAGGTAGTGAGTGTCTGTAATCCCACACTTCGGAGGCTGAAGCAGGAGTATTGCAAGTTTGAGGCCAGTCTGGGCTACACAGAGTTCAAGGCCAACCTGGACTAGTGTTTTTTTTTTTAAATCATACTTGGCTTATCCTGTCCAGCATGTGTGGTAACTAGTGTCAGTGATATAGTGATGGAGAGTCAGTGGGCCAAAGTCCCAAGGAGTGTCAAGACCCAGAGAGGGTGTGACTTTGGGAGGGGAGCAGCAGGAAGACGTGGGGAAATGTGGCTGCTTAGAAGACAGATTAAGGAAGATTTCTGAAGTGAGAGACAGAAGAGGAATAGAGTTTATTCAGGACCTACGTATGTCCTAGACACTAAATTAATCAGGTTCTACCTAAATATATTTTTAAAGGTAGCTTTCGTTCTGGGTCAGCGAATTCAGAAAAGAAAGCCTCATTAAATGGTCAGAGTGTAAGTCTGGAACTGGCAGTGAGGGTTTGGGAAACTGAGGAGAAGAGGATTGAGCTGGCATCATTTCTGCTCTGACAGCCAGGAACTCAGACAGAAATGTTTGTGGATACAGGCTAAGTAAGGAAGCAGGAGAAGAAAGTATTCAGATCAGCATTCATTATGCTCTGCAGCACCAGGTGTGTGCAGAAATATAGTCCACACTCTCCAGGAACTTCATAGTGTGGTGGACGAGGTGCATCCGAGGCCAGTATGCTGCAGTGGGATCTGCACCACTGCGGATGTGCCCCTGGGAGCAGAGGACCACAAGGGAACCGCTTCACAATGGTAATGGTATTGGTGGCGAATTTGAAGGATGCATTTTGGGGGGAGGGTTCTGGGGATTGAACTTGGGACCTTGCGCTTGCGAGGCAGGCGCTGGCCCCACTGAGCTAAATCCCCGGCCCCTAAGGATGCGTATTTTTTAAGTGGACAAAGCAGAAAGGGACATTCCAGGTGGAAAGAGTAAACCAAGCAAGAGAGAAGCAGTGAGTGCGGAGTATCCAGGGAAGTATGCAGTGGTAGAATGTGCTGTCCTTAGCTGGACAGAGTGAGCAGAGTCAAGATGAGATCACAGGTGAATCTACTAGTGTCTTGCCTACCAGCCCCTACCCCAAAATATAGTGGCTTAAAAACATCAAATTATTTTACTATTATCTCATGACTCTGGGTGTTTTCCTTGGGGTCTTCTCATGTCGTCTCATGTTTGAGTTAGATAGTGGCTGGAATCATCTGAAGGCTCCCTCACCCACTGTGTGATAGGTGGGCTGGGAAAACTCAGTTAGCTGGAGATCCTCAGTTTGCTGACTCACTCTTAAGCACTCTCACCCCCACCCCATTTTTGCTCCATGTCATCCCTGGCATGGCAGTCTCCAGGCAGCTAGGGTTCATACAAGGTGGCTCACAACTTGAAGGTCATTGCCGCTGGAGAGACCTGCTGGGAGGTTACAGGACTGGCCGATGTTGCATGGCTTCGATCTCCCCTAACCCTGGAAGTTATACATCCTCACACAGCCCACATTCCACTCCTTGAGGCAGTGATAAGGGCCTGCATGCTTCAAGGAAAGAGGAATATGATTTTCCAGACATGTTTTTGAAATCACCAGGACCATAGAGAGAAACTTGAATTTAAACCATAGAACAGTTTTTCCAAGATTTAATTCACTGCTTACCATCTTCATAGTATTACTATAGCCTCTTAGTAATACCTCTTAATAAGGTGTATAATGCTTAAATCATGTCATTTTCTAGCTTAAATTTGTTTTGAAAGGCAACATTATCTCACTTTATTAAAGTGAAAAATCAATGTTAATTGCCCTAAACAGAAGGTGATTTTTAAAGTAAATAGAATCAAAACAGAAGATAGTTAAACTTTCAGTGAATATTACTGCCTGTGGAAAGTCCTCTCTTGTTAAGAGATTATCAAGTGTTGGAGAAATAAAAGCAGCAAGTAGAGACTTTCTCTCTAATCTAATGAGGTTTGGAAGAATCAAAAGTGAATGAATGACTATCATGTTATAGCTCCTGCCACTTTACTATGCTGGAGTTTGGTGTCCCATGTCAGGTGCCATGTGGTTCCTCACATCTTGGGAAGCACTACTCGGGCAGTGGAGCTGCTAAAAAAATTTGAACACAGGAATGACGTGGTTAAATGTGCATTTTAGAAAGATGCAAAGAAAGAAAGGTAGAGGACAGATTTTTTTTTTTTTAGATTACATTTATAATGGAGAGAATAGATTTGAAGAAAGTAATACTGAAGCAAGGAGATGGGGTTTAGGGGGTTACTGCTTTAAGTCATGCAATTGATGATCAGGTCTGAGGTAAAGAGCAACAGAGACTGGAGAAACTGAGTCTAAGACATTGAGGAGGCAGGATTTGCAGGCTGTGGTGAGGTGTTGATTTAGAGCAAGAAGGTGATGAGAGAAAGTCAGGAATGACTTGTAGAAACTTGGGTGACTTTGTGGAAAAAACAGAGAAGAGGGTAGTGTTTTATTATGGTGGAGTGGGAAATGATGAGTTCAGTTTTAGATATTGCCTTTTGTTTTTAAACATGAATTCACTTTTCACTTTATAGATTTGACTGATTGTTTCTTTGGATACTGTTTGGGTTGTTCCTCTTTGCCCTATATTTTCTATGAAGTATAAATTAGATATGGAGCTTTGTTTAGATTTAGGGTAAACATTTTGAGAGGAGCAAAATCTTTTGCAAATGATGCAGCAGATAAAAGGCATTTAATGCCTGGTTGTCCCATTGTTAAATGTGGCTACTGGTTAAAGTAGTCTAACCACATTTCTTCATTGTAAAATTACAGTTTTTATTTTGTAACTATCAGGTAACGTATGGGTGACCTTTGGCATGATTCCCATTAAGTCTTTCATGTGAGTAGTTTTATTCTTTATTAGGGAACATGTCTTACATACCCAAAATAGAGCCAATAGAACACAAACACCCCTGTACCCACCATTCAATTCAGCAGTTACCAACATATAGACTAGCTTGTTTTATTTCTATCCTTGTCTATTCCTCAGCCTTCTCCGCTGGATTTTTATCCATAAATGATTCAGAAGGCACCTCTGAAAGACCTTATGGATATGGTTTAGACATGTTGATTTTTAATCACCAGTTTTTCTGATCAGCAACAAAAGAATGGAGAATACCAGTGGTTGAATTGATTCAGAGTTAAGGCTTCATGAAAGAGGGAGGGGCTGTGGCCTTGAATGTGATGATGAATCATGAATTCTAGCCTGAAAGGAAGGGATGGATGATGTAAGCTAGGAAAAAGAGGGAGAATTTAAGGGAACAGAGAGCTGGCCAAGGTCAGAGAGCAGTTGTTGATTAGTAAGAAGGTCAAGAAAGATAGGCAGGAAGGGAAATAATAGTCAGAGTAGGATTTTTGAGATGTATAGTTTAGAACGAGGATTAGGTTTCAGATTTGTCCATAGATGAGGGTGACTAATGTGGAAGTGAAATTGAAGCTAGGGAGTCGATCATGAGGTCAGGGTTTCCAATGGTTGTAGGTACTGAAGTTGCAAGTGAGGAACAAGCTGTCAGAGAGAACCTGGTTTATGTTAGTGCAAGAGATGGTTTGTGGTTCTCTGGAGAGTTTGAAGGTAGGGCTGGGACACACTGGAAGGTTGAAAGCCTGGTCAGTGGTAGAAGAAAAGAAAAATGCGTAGCATCATTTTATACCTCTATTAAGCCTGTTGTATTCTGTGATAATGCTGCCCACTGGATAGGGTTGGAGGAGAACAAAAGGAGTGAGGGATTAGTAATGACAAGGAAAAGAAGTGTGCTGTGGGGTGGGCTTGGAGCAGGAGACCTTTAGAGGAGGCATTCTTGATCAGTTGAGTCATGCCAATGTTAAGCAGATTGGCCAGAGAGCCCCTGCTCACTGCTTTATCCCCGAGAGATCACTTTGGTAGCCTTGGATGCTTTTTTGGTTGGGGTGTGTTTTGCTAGCCAACCTTTCTGAAGATTTGTGTTGTGTTCATTATACTTTGCTTGTAGGATTTGGATGAGGACAGGTAGAGGGGGTGCCTATCCCTGTGTTTCTTGCTGCTAGTGACTACTTGCCTGTTAAATTTCTAGAAAACCACTCAAGTGCAGGACTGGAGAGGGAGTGATACCTTTTCTGAATATATCTTATTCTGAACTTTTTTTTTTTTTAGCGTGGCACATATTGGGGATTGAGCCCAGGGCCATTGCACTGAGCTACATTCCCAGCCCTTTTATATACTTATTTTTTATTTTTAGATAGGGTGTCACTAAGTTCCATAGGCTAGGTTTGAATTTGTGATTCTGCCTGAGGCTCGCAGAGCACTGAGGTGTGTGCCGTTATGCCCAGGGCTTATTCTGAACTTTGTCTCTAAAGTTCCAGGGAAGGTGTTATGTGTCTCCTAGGTAGTAGCCAGCAAGTTTGTTGGAAAGAAACATAGGTTTCAGAGTCATAGAGAACTTTGATCTGAGTCATGGGTTTTTGGATGAGCCAAACATGAAAAGTTGACAGGATAAGTATTCCTGTCAAAGATTGTATCTCTTGAAAGAACGCTTTGAGGATGGTCATTGTTGAAGGAGAAGCGATGAAAAAGGAAAGGGGAGAAAACAAGGCTGACTTGGGTAAATAGCAGCATCTTCTTCATTGTGAAGCAAACAGGGGTCTGTGCCCAGGGAGCGTGCAAGTGGGTTGATTTCTCACTGTCTTGCTGAACACCTCTGTGTGAGGGAGCAACAGAGCCATGCACTTATGTAGCTTTTTGAGTTATAATATATATATATATATTTCTTTGTTTTTCGTACCGGGGATTGAACTCGGGACCTTGTGCTTGCAAGGCAGGCGCTGGAACCACTGAGCTAAATCCCTGGCCCTTTGAGTTATAATATTGAGAGAAAAGTATTAGGGTTAAGCCATGTTTTTGGAGTTTGTTTCCTGTTGACTTTGCCAGAGGGTGTGTGTGTGTGTGTGTGTGTGTGTGTGTGTGTGGTGGTAATGTCAGCTTGGCCTTAGGCATCTTCTGGAGGACAGTGGTTGCTATTTACACATGAGTATTTACAACATATAGAATATTTTCACATGTGCTTTGTATTGATATTGTCTTTTCAGAAGAAGAAATGAAGTGACTGACTACCAAAATAATAAAAACAACCCCCCATTCTTTCTATGGGACAGTAGAAGGAAAGGAAATTTTGAAATAAGACCTAATTTGAATTCTGGCTCCTACTTTTACTAGCTAGAGCACTTTGGGCTTTTTCTTACTTAAAATTGTTAATATTTACCTCATAGCATTATTTCAGAGTATTAGATGACTTAACATAATTAACACATGAGAACAATGCTTGGGACATAGTAAATGAGTGGTATGTGGAGGCCCTAATTCTGTTAATAACAGAGTAACAGATAATTGGCACCAAAAGAAAAAAGAGCATGCCAGTGTCCTAATCCTGCTCATTACTGAGGTTGCTTCCACTCAGTTTCTGCTTAGCAGTCTCTTAGAGTAGGTAGTTTTTGTTTTTTTTTTCAGTTTCATATTGTAATAAAATTTATATGGATATATAAGGTGATGTTAAATGATATATTAGACAGTAGTTCTCTTTTATTACCCCCAGATTATTTTATTTTCTTGTTTTTCCAATCACAAGTTTCCTTATCATTTTTACACCAAATGCCTATGTGTGTTTCCTATAGCTCTCTTATAAAGATTGCTGATAAAATTAAAATGCATTACATACAATTGGAACTCAGTTAAAACTACTGTATAAGGAGCTGAGTTAATGGCGTTTGGGTTTCTGGTGACCTAACAGACAAACAGAGCTTAAAATACCCAGGGGCATGGACATATATCACGTCTCTTAGATGGTCTCCCTTGGAATTTTGTTATGAGTTGGACAGTAATTCAAGGCCTTGAGCTCTATATTCAATACACAGTATTTCCAGCTGAGGGCAAATCCATAAACTTTGGGAAAAACATGAAAGGATTGGCTCCAGCTAACAAGGTAGAGCCATATAACCTGTGTTCTTGTAAGTATTAAAGCATTATTTTGTTTAATCTTTATTGTAGTCCTGGGAGGGAAGGGGACTGACCTAACATGTAATTCCTTAGATACCAGGTATTGGGCTTTTCTTTTTTTTACATGCTGGAGGGCCACTCAGTCCTGAGGGGTCAGGTGAACAAGCCCATCGCACCCCCCTCCCCTTAGACCATGAATGCTGGGCAGACTGCTTCATCTGTTTGACTTTTTCTGATCTGGACACGACTGTCATCACTCCAAGATCACACTAGCCCTAGGCATTTGCTGAATGAAGCTTACATCACAAATAAATCATTAGCTTGTAGTTGGGAGGGGGTGATGTTCCAGATATTGAAAAACAAGGCAGGGCCAGGGATTTAGCTCAGTAGTGCTGCCAGCCTGCCTAGCAAGCGCAAGGTCCTGAGTTCGATCCCTGGTACAAAAAAAAAAAGGAAAGAAAGAAAAACAAGGCAAGCAGTGCTCTTTTGTCTCTTATCTTTGTTAGATAAAATAAGGAGGATTTGAGCCACAGAGTAATTTGCATGTGTGTCCTTTTGCCCTCTGTCTTTTCTTCTTTGTAGCAGTGATCCTAGAAAACAGGAAAAGCTGCCATCATCTCAGGCCATTTTTAATGTGTAGAGAAGCTGGTGAGTTTTTCACTGCTGTGGGAGCATACTCAGGCTTTGGGGCTTAGAGATGAAGTTCACTAGAAAGGCAGGCAGCTGCTCCTCGGATGAGATCCACAACCTGAAAGTGGCTGGGTAGCTTAATTTCAGTGGACACTCTCGGCATCTCTGGTGATGTGCCTTCCTTTGGTTTCTAACAACTGCTCTGCCCCTGTGGGCTTGGGTGATGGGGGCACCATACCCAGAAGGAAGACATGAATCCCAGTGGAATGGCTGTGCTGCTTCATAGATGCCAGGCAGCCATTACTTCTTGATTAGGTCCAAGTTTTAGATGTTTCATATTTGCCTAAATGCAAGAGTGGCTTGTGATTACCACCTCCCTTACCAGCTTTCTTTGCTCGAGGCACAGAGCTCAACCTAGAGAAAAAGCTTTAAGCCTTGCTATTCCTTCAGCTCTCATTTTCGTGGAAGTTTTGTTACACTTCGGCCTACACAATCTCCCTCTTTTGCAGCTAACCTTTTTTCATTATTCCAGATAAAACATGTGCTATGGCAGAACAGCTTGCCTTTATTTCCTTTTCTTTTTTCCTGCAAAATAAACTTTATTGATTTCTTAATGACAGAAGAAATACATGATCATTGAAGAATATATGTATAATAAAAATATTAGAAAGTAAATATCCTATAGTATTTAAGTTTTGTATATGTTGCCCTTTTGGATCTTTTCATGTATGTTGTATGCAGTGTGGTCAAAACGTGGTAAATGTTTAAATAAAAAATGTATTACAGTAAAAGACACATTGCCATCAATCCCCCCTCAAAATACCTTTACTTTGAACACATTTATTCCCATTGTTCTTGGCAATGTGTCTTTTTTTTTTTTTGGTACTGGGGATCAAACTCAGGACCTTTCGCTTGCAAGGCAGGCATGGTGCCACTGAGCTAAATCTCCAGCCTGGCTATGTGTAATAAGTTTTTAAAAAATTTAAATATTCACTTAATATTTTGATCACCCAGTGTATGTATTTTTTCAAAACATGGTATTATTTTGCACTTATGTTTTATAACCTACTTTTTCAACTAAAATTTTTCTCAAATATATTCCACAAACAGTACATATAGAACTATTTGGTAATGTTTAATGCTTTGTAGAATTCCATTGTGTGGATGAATCATTATATAATGATCTTGTGATGATAGATTTTTAGGTTATTTTTGTTATTTCACTATTGAAACCTATGAGGCAATAAATATCTATATCTGTATAACTGTGCATACATATTTACCTTCATGATAGTTATTTCTAGAAGTTCTTATGAAAATGAAAAAAATATATAAAATTGCCTAACGATGCATTTCTCAAAATGTGTCCCTGTCACTGATACATGACTCTGTATAGGTATGTGTGTGTGTTGCTAAATTGTCTTCTAGAAATAATTGTATTGGTTTATGGAACATCCTAAATTGTATGAGAGTGCCCAGTTTGCCACACTCTGCCTGCCATTGAGAGTAGTTTTCTTCATCATCTTCTCTATTATAATAGACAACAAGTGGTATTGCCCCCTTGTTTTTTGCCTTTTCTTTAAACAGTTCTACTTCAGTATAGCTGAGATCTGGCTTTTCCCTGATGCTAGCTGTGGTCTCACCTCCCTGTGACCCTCTCCAATGAAGCTACTTCACCCCCTCTCCTGACGGTCACTGTGTGTCCCCTGGCTTGGGTTCCAAACCCTTCCTAGTGAGCAGCCTTTCCTGTGAGAAGTTAGTCCCTCCCCTCCTTTCTGTTTCCTCTCCTCATTCTTGGTGCTGTTGCCTGTCTACCTGTCTTTTAGCTTCACATTAATTGCTTTCAGCCTTTTTCATATGTCCCCTTTCTAGCATAATTAGGACTTGAGAATTAATACTGAGAAATCTTCTATGCTCTGGCCTCACAGTCCTTCAGTCTTTTTCACTCTAAGGACTTCATTTTCATTCCTCTTAAAGTACCTGTAACATGACCATGCCTTCACCCTCATCACTTGGAGCAATTCTCTTTTCAGGATCCTGAAATTCCCTTTCCTCTCAGTTCTGTATGTGTACACCTCCTAAGGAGTTCCTTCATCATCCCCTCCCAACAGCCATTCCTTGCTTGGCCAGTCTCTAAGCTGCCCTGGGCACTGGCTACCTGTTATTATTATTATTATTATTTTCGTACCAGGGGTCGAACTCAGGACCTTGTGCTTTCGAGACAGGGGCCGAAACCACTGAGCTAAATCCCTGGCCCTGCTGCCTACATATTATTCTGTTCAACCTGAATCTCAAAGATAAGAATTCTTGTCATGTACTTGTTAGTTTTCTCCTTTTCTTTCCTGATCATGATCAGATTGTTCTGCTCTAGCCTCTAGATTTGAGTACTGCTTCATTTTTTACGATAGTCCCTTATCCATCATTTCTTTCTCAGAAAGCTTCTGATTTCTCAGAGAAAAACTAAGATGCTTAAGTTGGATCCTGCAGGCCTCTAAGATCTCCTGTTTCTCTGTCTCTCCAACTGTCTTTCCTACCAGTCTGCTTTTGGCTAAGCTTCCATCAGCATGAACATCTTGCTTTTATTCATATGTGTTCTGCTTTCCTGCCTCTAGCTTTTTTTGCTCATGTAGTTCCATGTAGTCTCAGGAATGCTCGTTTATTTTATTACCATTTGATCTTCCAGGTCCAGTGCAAGGGTCAACCTCTCTATGAAGCCTTCTTCTTCCTTAGTTGAAAATAATCCCCCTCTACCTGACCTACAACATTTGGTCTCTCTAATGGTATATCCCTAAGGGCACTTAATTCATCTCTGTAATGGTACTTAAAATCGTCTTCATCGTTTTTATTAGATTTGTGCATGTCTCTGTATCCATCTTTAACAGAGTGTAAGTTCCTGAGAATGGACCCCATGTCCAGTGCATTTGGTGTGTGGCCAGCATTAAGGACATTGGCGCACACGTGCTTGATGTTTAGTATGTGTGAGTTGAATGCAGGTATGATTGTTAAGCATGAATGGAAGGAGGAAAGACTGTTGCCCTGACTTATCAGGAACTAATAGTGTCCGCCTCTTCCCGTTCTAGTGAGTAAAGAACCAGACTCATAAATTGGCCTGACCAGGTAGAGGAATAGTCCAAGTGCCAGTCCTGCATTGCTGCTGGGGGAGCCTGAAGCTTGTCCTACTGTGGCAGTGGGAGTCTCGAGTACCAAGAGCTTTACCAGTGTGATTGTTGGGCTTTGGGGCTTAGGGATTTAGGCTGGCTACACCCTATGCACTCCAGGGCAGAAGTTTCAGAGTAGTATAGTGCAGAAAAAGGAAACACTGAGCATGTTCTTGGCCAAGGTCCGCACAGGGGCTGACTTGCTGACTTGGAGGTGAGGGTTTTATTTTCATCAAGTGAGGCCAGTTTCTTTCCTCCTTACCTCCAGGGGCTGTGGCTCAATTGGACATGGGAGGAAACACTACCGGGATGATGTTTGGCATTTTTCCTGCCTTGGGACCTTGACTTACAGTCTAACTCTTCATTTCAAACAGCCTTCAATCTCATTTTCGGCTAGTGTTTATCCTTTAAAGCTTGGCTCACATATTCTCTCCTGCGGAGGTCCTGCCCTCTACACACCTTGCTACAGCCCATACTCACTAACCATTGTGCTTTAGCATGCTTTTAGTCACTATCCATCACATGAGTTGTTTGCTATTGTGTCTTGTCTCCCTACTTTGGTTGGTGAGCTCCTCGAGTGCAAGAATTATCTGTGTTTTTTTCTTCTCTCTGCTGAAAGCAAAGTAGTGATCGATAATTTCTTTTTCTTTTCTTTTTTTTTTCTTTCTGGTACTAGAGATCAAACTCAGGACCTTCCACTTGCCAGGCAGGTGCAGTTCCACTGAGCTGCATCCCAGTTCCCTATTGATTAGTAATTTCTATTGATTTTATTGGCAGCCTGATAATGGAACTTGGGAGATAATCAGTAGCAGAAAAACTAAAGATGGGAAAGTATGTGAAAGTGAAACTTAGCTTCAGCTGCTCTCCAGAGTAGGTCTAGGGAGGCAGTGCCCACTCCTCTTTCAGTCTCCAGGTGTCCAAGGGAAGACACTGGGTTTCCTGAGTTCTGGGTCTTAAAGATCTGCCTCCCAGTAGTAGCCAGTGTCCAGGCAGGTGAGGCAATGAGATGTTGAGGTGTGGCCTCCAAAGAAGAAGAGGGAGGCATAATGACTGGGGCCCCATGCAACAGTGACTAACTTGTGGTGAGCTGGGATATGCCTCACAGCCACCTAGGACTTGGGAGCTGTAGGCACACATAGTTTATGGGGGCAGGAAGGATCCTTCACTAGCCCCTTTCCTGAGTTGGAAGCAGGATGGGGAGCAGCAAGCCAGTTGGCAGACTTGCCTTTGTGCCTTAAAGTACTTTGTTTCTGTTGCTAACAACAGACATGGGTAGTGTAAATAAAACACAGACACACAGGCATGTCGACACATATGTGGAGACTGAAAATTTGAGTTGTCGACAGTGCTTGCACCAGTCTACACTCCCACCAGCAGTGTAGCAGGGTTCTACTTTCCCCCACAGGCCCGCCAGCATTTGTTATTGGGGTTGATTTCATGATAGCAGCCATTCTTTCTGGAATGAAGTGGAATCTCAGTGTTATTTTCATTTGCATCTCTCAAATGACCAGTGATGTTGAACATTTTTTCATGTATTTATTTGCTGTTTCTACTTCTTTGTCTGAGAAATGTCTGTTCATTTCAGATGCCCATTTTTGGATTGGGTCTTTAAATATGGGAGGTCTGATCTTTTTAAGTTCTTTATAGATTTGAGATAGCAGACCTTTGTCTGAGGAAGAGCAGGTGAAGATTTTTTCCCACATTGTGGGTTGTCTTCACACTGCTGGTGGTTTCTCTTGCTATGCAGAAGCCTTTTAATAAGAAGAGATCCTACTTGTTGATTGTTTGTGCTAGTTCACGGGCTCAAAGAACTAGGACTGGAAGTCCCATTTGATCCCGCTATTCCACTGCTGGGGATCTTCCCCAAAGAATTAAAAGAATCATACCACAGTGATATATGTGCACCCATGTTCATAGCAGCACAGTTTGTAATAGCTTAAACTTGGAAACAGCCCAAATGCCCATCAACTGGAGACTGGATCAAGAAAATGTGGTTTTTTTATAAAATGGAGTACTACTCAGCCATAAAAAATGAGAAATTAGAGACATTTATAGCTAAGTGGATGCACATTGAGGCAATACTCTTAAGTGAAATAAATAGGACACACAAGTATAAATACCAAATAGTTTCTCTAGTGTGAGAAACTGAAAGTGTAAATAAGAACTAAATGTATAATAGGTAATGTGAAATAGGAAGAAAAGGGGCAAAGGGGAAGGAAGTGGGAGGGCTAGGGGAAAGGATAGAAGGGAATGGGATTAATATGAGAAAATGGAAAAATAGGAACAAAATCTTTGTAAATAGGGAGGACTGGAGGGGTTGAAGGGAGGGCTGGGCAAGGGTGAAAAATAAGAACCAAGAGAGACTATGTAAAGGTGCAGATTTCCAGTGATGAATGTCATTATATTGTATACCTAATATGTACCAATGATTAGAATGAATAATCGATAATGTAAAATAGGAAGAAAAGGTCCAAAGGGGTAGGGGTAGTGGGAGGGACAGGGGAAAGGAAAGAAGGGAAAGGAAAAATGCTGAGAAATGGAAAAAATGGAAATAAAGTCTTTGTAAATAGGGAAGGGTGGAGGGGGTGAAGGGAGGGCTAGGAATGGGGAAAAAATAAGAACCAAGATGCATTATGTAAAGGTACAATTCCCAATGAGAAATGTAATTGTGTTGTATACCTACAATGTACCAATAAAAGAATTTAATTTAAAGAAAATTTGAGTTGTCGGGAAGGTGTGGACTGAGATGGATTCAGCCTCTCTGCAACGGTGGTCTTAGTAGCGGAAGGCTGAACAGTTTGTGCTTATTCAGAGGCTTGAGATTCAGGTAGTTCGCAATGAGAATGGTGATGAGGAAGGCTGTAAATATCCATTGCTGGAAATCTAAATAGGGATGGGTTAAATGTTCTTCCTCCCCCCTACCCTGGGTCTTTTGACAAGTATCTGTGATTATGTGTAGAGATTCTGAGGTGGGGGACTGTGATGGTATGAACTTACAGCGTAGCTTTGAGCACTTGGTCTACAGAGCCTCTGACACTTGGGATAATTAGTTTGAGGATATAGGTTATTTGAGTTTTGTTTTTTTGTTGTTTTTTTTTTTGGTACCAGGGATGGAACTCGGGTCCTTGGGCTTGCACAGCAGGCGGCAAAACCACTGAGCTAAATCCCCAGCCCTGATATAGGTTATTTGACATAGCTCTTACCTGGGTTCTCTTTGCCGTCTCACTGCCTTCTTGGACAGAAATGTGTAATAGTCCTAAGGAATGTCTGACACATCCGTACCAAGTCAATAATAGTTTCAGTCTTTGAGAAGCAGTGAGATTCCACTCAAGTCCAGGGTGAAATGTGAAGAAATATGGGACTTTTTGCCCCAGGCATTGAGGTGGCAGCATTTGTCTCCCCTGGGTAGGGAAAAATGGATTAAGATTGTCCTCTGCATTTAGGCTTACACATCTGCCTTGGGGTTTCATTTTTATTTGGCAGTGCTCTTGGCTCTTTAAAGTAGGCAGTCATTGACAGCCCTAGCAGCTACTTCTATCCAGGGGCTCTAACTCACTGGTGACTTGGGACTAGATATGAGCCATATATCACCTGTCATTTCTTACTACAGGACGTAAAGGACCAAGATCCATGTGACTGTGTTACCTATTTTTATAATTTAGAAAGTGTGCAAGATTCTCATAAGTTTTCTTGAATAGGAGAGAAGAAGGTGGGATTACTATTAGAATCTGAGAATTGCACCTTGTCCTACAGTGGCCCAAGGCAGTTGCCTCCCATGTGATGAGACCCCCATCATCTCTGTAGTCACCGTTGTGTAAAAGTCTGGGAACTCCTAAAGACAAGATTGTTCATTCTCTTCTCTGTTTCCTGGCTTAGGGCAGAGGTGTGAGGCCTGAGTGTGGTCCTATGGAGGGGAGGAGATTGACTGGGACTGTTATTGAGTGAGGTTGGCTCTAGCCAGCTTAAATTTTATCTAAAGCTGATAAAGCCCCACTGCAGGGTTGATGCATGTTATATCAGAGACATCCGAATGGTGGTTCTTATTCTGAATCACTAAGGGCAGGTGATTTCCTGGAAAGGCTGAAGAAGAGGCAAGAAGACTTTATCCAGCTGGATTTCATCTCCTTCCATCCAGTCTTAACCCTCACAAATGTCATAGCAAGCCTTTGAGTTCTGGTGGTTGCCTTGTTATCTGCACACTTCAGGTAAGCAGGCAGGTTCATGTTGAAGCTCCTCCCACCAGTTAGAGCAAGTAGAACTGTGTTATTTTCCTTACTGTGTCCTCAGTGACTGGCCTAGTGCCTGGCATAGAGGAGTTGCTTGGTCATTGTTTGTGGATCAAATGTTTTTCCAGCTTGAGCTTATGGGGAGCCTTGGACTGAATGCAGTTTGGATAAACAGAGAGGAAGGAGGAGAGCACTCCAGTCCTGGCAGTGGTTTGGGCACAAATACATGGGAGCAGAAATGGATGTGTTTGGAGCAGGAGGAGTCTTTCCTGGATAGAGAAGTGGGAAGGAAATGGGGATGAGGTGGTAGGCTGCAGTATGGTCAAAGACGAAAGGAGGAAGAGAGAAGTGAGACTGGTTGGAACTGGAAGAAACTGGTTTCTGCTAAAGGGCAGTTAGGGACCCACAATGCTAGGATGATACTGATGTTCCAGGATGTTTACTCTTTATGAGCAAAGAGGACTGAGGATGTGAGAATTAAAGGGAGATAGCTGACATAACGGTAATACTTAACACATATTTAGTTAATGTAGGCTGTCTGGACTGTCACTCAATTGTTTAAGTGCATTCTGTATAACCAGAGACCATTGCAGTAAAATAGGTTTGAAGAATGGCCTGGAGAAAAATTGTAAAGATGATAACGTAGTTTGCGTCTTCATATTTGGCTATATTTGGCTTTTATTTGGTTAAATAAGAAATGGTTCCAAGGACATCTTCTTCTTAGGCTCTGTTTCCTAAAACTTGTCCTTGATGCCTCTGGGGCTGTTATCTGGCTTGGTTGGGGCTGCTGAGCTTTTTCAAACTCCCTGCCAAGAACTAATGTCCTTGGGCCTCAGCTGGGGTGTGTCCCCAATCCAGCCAGCTGGAAGGTCAGAGAAATTAGCCACTAGAATGTGCTCATTAGTGCTGGGAGGGGTTACAACCTGTCAGTGGAATCCTGAGCCTGGGAACTGCTTCTCTCACAGGGCTTTCCACAGTTGGAGCAGGATTTTGTAGCACTGAGTGCTCCCTTATTTGGATACTCAATTTTCTGGGTGAGATTTGACTTCTTTTTTGTTTTGAGTGATTTTTTAAAGCAGCTAATATCCTTATGAGTGATTTTCAAGGAAATAACATGACACCAGAGCCGAAACTTTTTTCACCTGATTCAGAATTTCCAAGCCTTTCACCCATCCAGTTATAAGTCCCTGATGAGGTTCTTAGACCATCTGTCCACCCTGGTCTCCTTAGGGAAGAAGTGTGTAGCAAGCACATCATGAGTCCAAAGGCAGGGTGGCTGAGGCTCAAGAGTCTGTCTCTAGGGGTTGGGGGCAACTTCATGCTCAGCCCTGGGGACTTAACTCTTGGGGGTGAGGAACTTGCTGTGTCCATTGACTCGATGGATTTTTAGTTTATCTGCCCAGCCTCATGTGGGGCCAGGGTGGAGGGAGGAACAGGGTGGAGCGGGGCATGGGCAAGGGTATAGGGTGGTGGAGGATGATAGTGGTGCTGCCAAGGGTGAAGAATCTTGTGCAGCAACTCTGAGAGCACACACCTCTCCACCCCTGGGCCAGCTAATCCTACCACAAGCCCAGCTCTGTTGACCTTTGGGTCTGGTTGAATCTTGCAAACCTCAGGGAAGTAGTTAAGCTAATGGCAGTGACATTGGAGTCTGACAGAAGAAAGGACAGCAGGAAGGAGAACATGTTTCTGTCAACAAAGGTGAAAGGTGTGCTTTTACCAGTTGGAACTTGCTCTGAGGCCGCCTTCATTCAGCCCTTTGAGTGATTACTCTGGGCTTAACAGAGTCTTGCTGTAGGTGAAAGAGGCTGTAAGTCATAAAGACAGGGAGGGCTGAGGAGTGGAAGTTAGGGCTTCCACCTGCTGTCGTCAAGAACCCAAAGTGGAGGCTGCCTCAATTGAGAACTGTTACTGCCCAGAAAGAAAGTACTTTTAGCAGTGGGAAGTCCTTTCTATACAGTATCTTATTTAATCCACACAAAAACACTTTGCGGTTGGAACTGTCATCGCCATTTAACAGATGGGGAACTGAAGCTTAGAAAGATTAGGTGGTTCATCCAAAGCTTTAGAGCTGGTGCAGGCAGTTTTTTACTCTGTATTTCATATTCAAGAGTTTGTGTTTTTCCCACCATTCCTTATAGAAGAAACCATAACAATCCCTTATTTAAAAAAATTTTTTTGTTTTTTGGTACTGAGGATTGAACGCAGGACCTTGCAGTTGCCAGGCAGGCACAGTGCCACTGAGCTAAATCCCCAGGCCCAATCCCGTATTTTCAATAAACTTTTTATTTTAGAATACTTTTACATTTACAGAAAAGTTGCAATGATAGTACAGAAAGTTCCCATAGGCCCTGTAAGCCATTAGGGTTTTCTCCCCACTTTTCTGGTCTGTTTTATGAGGGTTCATCGGGGTGGGGAACAGATTTGGAATGATGACATTTTTTCCAGCTTGGTGATTTTTTCAGCCAGAATTTTTTTGAGTCACTCACAGTATATTATCTCTTCCCCAGTCCCACTGTCTCAGCATTGCGGGACTGGGCTAGACCTGCTTCGCCATGTAGCTTCAGAGTTGAATACCCTACTTTCTGAATCTTCTCGTGGAGTCACATGGTAATTGAGTTTCGGAGAGTTGGGGCAAGCAGGTAGCGACAGGAGAGTCTGGAGCAGCCTCGCTTCTGCACTTTCGGCTGTCTGAGGGGGTCTCAGTGGGGACTCTTCATGTTTTCAGCTGGTGTCCTGTGGCCCGGAGCCAGCGCCCTCCTGAGGGACAGAGGGAGCATCTGTGTGGGGAGGCCTGTTTGCTTGCTGCTCTCTTCAGCCTGTCCTGGTATGGTGCCAGGGTGGTCTGAGGTGGTTGCTGCTCTGGGCCCAGGCTGCAGCCTGCAGGCAGGGTAATATCTGTGGGCAGCTCTTGCGCTTCGCTCCGGATCCCAGGCACATTCTCCATTTAAGGGAAAAGGGTCTGCAATCTTCTGGGCTCTGGGTGTGAATGGGTTGGCCTGAAGTTTGCTCATGGCCTTTGCTGGATGTGCTTTTTCAATGAGATCATTCCAGAATTACATTCCTGTGAAATTATATTTCACTCAAGACATGAAGTTGGATTTGTATAAATGCATTGGCATAAAATGCAGGGCTCAGAGCGGGGCAGAAATGAGAATAGGGATAAACAGTTCTTTAGAAGGAGGGGGAAGACAGGAGAGAGAAAACAGTTGCTAAAGGGTTTTGCTTAAAGCTGGTCCACTGCAGCACATCCAGGCGACCCGATTGCCACCCGGCTCCTGGAAGACAGACTTGATGTTTGTTGTCCTGATGCCTGCTACTCCCAGGCAGGATGGATTTAGAAAGGGCGGGTGGAGGGGGAGGAAGATGCCCTTGAGGCTCCTGTCTTTAAGGTTGCTGGAAAGCTCAGGTGTCTCCTTTCTTGGCATTCAAGACCCATTCTCTCCAGCCTCATTCTGCCCAGTTTCTCACATCCAACTTTTCTTTCTCTCATTCTCATTCATGCTGCTTCTGCTACTATGATCTATTTCCACTCACAACTTCCCTAACACCAAATGTGAGAGCCCCCCCCCCAACAGCCAGTTCTCCATAATATCACAGAAACACACACACACCCTGCATGCTGGCAACATGTGATTATTTTACTCTCTATGATGCTTTGTATCCCTCTATCTTAGCTCGGAATGTTTGGCTCTCCTTTTTTGTTTACAGAGAGAACTCCAGTTACTGTAAAATTCATTTCAGTATTGCCTTCTCGGAAATCTTTTAGGCTGCCATCAGACAGTCATTTTCTGGTCTCTTCATGCCTTCACTGCCCCTGTAGTTCCTGCACTTTGATTTGGTGTGTTTTAGAGGACAAAAACTGTTTTCCCCAGGACCTAGCTCAGGGTTCGATGAACAGTTAGTGTCTATGAAATGGTTGTTGTAGGAAAAGCTAGATATAAATGATTCATGTATTGCTACCTGAGATAGCCAGAGAATGGTGGCTAACACAGTGTAAGTAACATCAGAGGCCAGGTAGATTTGCAGAAAAGATGGTGCTGCGTATTTCTCCATGCATGCGAGTATGGTGTAATTTGTGGAGTGAGGCGATAGCCCTGTGGGTCCTGTGTTTTACAAACAAATTATAGAGCTTGGGCCTGTACTCACTCAAGGTTAGATGAAACTGTACCTGATCAGTCTTTGCAAAGATGCAGCAGAATGGAGGAAAAGAGCTCTAGATTTGGAATTGGGGGTTTTGGGTAGTAGTATTGATAATAATGCTCTTACAGGTAATAATGATAGCAATATAGTGCCTACTGTGAAGCTGACACCATTCGAAGCTCTTTACAAACATTAACTCATTGACCTTACAGTAACCCTGTGAAGTAGCTATTATGAATTGTTGACCATGAAGAAACTGATCTTACACTACAGTCAAGCAGTTCTAGACCTGGGTCTGCGTTTTTTAGTTAAGTGACCTTGGGGAAAGACGCTTAGCCTCCAGAGCCCCACCCTCCTATGTGAAAAGAGGAAGATTCTTAGTGCATTTAACCTCCTAGGCTTGGTAGACTCAAATGAGATAAAACGTGAGAGTGTATTTGAAAAGTCTATAGCACTCTGAAGTACTTTGAGGCCCTCCTTGCGGGAGGGACCAAGTGAGGAGTGCCTCTGTGAGAGCCGGGGCAGGACAGTGTGGCATAGCAGCACATTGCTAGCAGTAGTCTCTGGACCGCCTCAGAGCTAAGTAAGCTCCTCCATGTGGTCTGAGCTCATAGTGCCTCCAGGCCTGACAGTTGTCTGGATTGACCATGATGCCTGTGTGAATAATTATAGGTCACCAAACAGAACCACTAGTCAATTACATCCCTCAAATATGCCTAATTGTAGGCTACAAATATGAAAATATACAAGGGCTTAGATACATGTCATACCGCATTACAAAGAGCGGTGACATGAGTCAGCTGTGACTTGGGTGGCTTTTAGTGTTTGGGGAGGAGTTTGGTGAGCATGCTTGGCTGAAGAGGATGTGGTGGAGCACACCTGTAACGCTGGCACTCTTGGAGGCTAAGGCAGGAAGATCACAGGTTCAGGCCCAGCCCGGGCAACTCAGAGACTTAGCAGGACCCTGTCTCAAAATAAAAAATTTAAAAAGGGGGTGCTGGAGTTATAGTTCAGTACAAAGCCTTGGGTTCTATCCCCAGTACCACAAAACAAAACAAAACAAAACAAACAGAAACAGAAACAGGAGGGCAGGAAACCTGTATGCCAAGCTTCACAGAGGGAGACTGAGGACTTTGGGAAAGCGTAAACTGTGACCACAGCCTGTGATTCACACCTGTACTTCCACAGCTGTGTGAGCCTGAATACCTGCAGGAAGGTTTGACTCTTCTGGGAATTGTGTCCAGAAGCAGTTTACAAACCATTAGAAAATACCTCGTTTGCGTGGACTCTTAGCATTTGTGAGTCTGACATTTTTGGATTTAATTATTTCACACACACCTGGAAGCCCATGGCATATAGTAGTTTGTAAATGGCTGACATCCGATTTTGAAACATAGTGCCCAAGACTCAGGGAAGCTGGGTTGCTGCTGGCAAGAGAGCCCCTCTTAGTGCTAAGCATTGGCATATCTGCTGAACTGTACACTTCTGCTCACAATTTCCTGGATGTTTGTGGGGAAGGTAAAATGGGTTAGGACAGGGATCTATGGAGGAACTTTGGGAGCTTGTGAACCCTCTAAAATGGCAGACAGCTGAGTGTGGTGGCATGTGCCTTCATCCCAGCACTCAGGAGGATGAGGCAGGAGAATCACTGTGAATTCAAGGGCAGCCTAGGCTAGCTTGTGAGTTCAAGACCAACCTGAACTACATAGTGAGACCTTCTCTCGAAAATGCAATACAATACAATACAATGGAAGACAGAAACTTATGCACATGTAAATATTCTGTGGAGGTGCATGGAGTTTATTAGATACTTAAATGGGAGGCCGGGGATTTAGCTCAGTGGTTTCGTTGCCTGCTGCGCAAGCGCAAGGACCCAAGTTCGATCCCTGGTACCAAAAAAAAAAAAAAAAAAGATAGATACTTAAATGGGTCTGTACCCTCAAAGTGAATATTGTTAATATACCCAAAAGTATGGAGATTTGTAACAGTTCAATATACATTCCCTTTGATATCAAAGCATCGCAGTATACCTGGTGGGTACTGCATATTCTGCCCTAAAATGGTATTCTTTCATTTGTACCTTTTTCATCATTTGGCTCTGAAGGAGTTAGCATCCATGAAGGGTACAGATTTTCCTTCAGGGAAGATTCAGATAATGTTCTAAAATTTGAGGGCCGTTTCCAAAGAGGAATTTCAGAAATGTTTTGAGAATGTATTGGAATACATGTGAAGGCCTCTAAGGACTACTTTGAAGAGGATAACTATTGGTATATTTGTTAATAACATTTCATTATCTTCAGTTATATTCTCATGCCCTCAGCAGGTAGAACCAGGCCTGTAGGCCTAGCCCAACCTGGGTTGAAGATCTTGGAATAATGGTTTCTTTGCAAATTGCTCTAAAGCAATTAGGTTGTCATTCGTAGAGCTCCTAGCAGGATGGGGAAATTTTAAGTTCTTTGAAAAGTGAGGACTGGAATACCTTATATCATCTAACTGGGCCAGAGTTATTTATTGCTGGGTTGAGGGAGCCCAGGTTCCCATGATGCCTGTGTTATCTTGTGGGGGTGGGGGTGGGGTTGACCCTTGCCCAGCCTGGTTGCTGTACTCCAGGCTATCAATAAGGCTTCTGCATGAGGTCTCTGGGAAGAAAGCCATGACTCAATGCAGATTTTTAGGCCTGTGAGTGGTGGTGGTCATGGGAAGGTTTGCCTAGAACTGTAAAAATCAAGGAATGGTGGAATGTTAGGTGTCACCCATGCCAGTCTACAAAGAAGAGGGGGATGGACTTACCTTTTCTGCCGTGTGTGTGTGTGTGTTTGTGTGTGTGTGTTTGTGTGTGTGTGTGTGTGTGTGTGTCCTCCCAACTTGCTGAGATTATAGGGATGTACCGCCACACCTGGTTTATCTGCCTTTTTCTCTGTTGTATTCCAAGCATGTAACTGAGTGAGTAGCGTGAAGTAAGGGGTTCAAAAAATATTTAAAGAGTCTCTGTAAACAGTAGCTTCTGCAGACTATTGTTATTTGTTCGTTTCTTTGACACCTATAAATAAGCTCCTGTTATGTGCCACTTTAAGTTCTGGGATACTGTAATGAACGACAGTCCTTATCTTCCAAAGTGTAGCCTGTAATTGAGACATAAGGAATTAAAAAGGAATTATCATCTGAAATTAGAATTCAAGGATAAAAAGTTCTTCCTCAGTTTGGCCTCTCTGTATCTTCTCATTGTCTGCGGTCCCTTTGGGGAACTATAGAAAACACATGGAATCCCTTTTTCACATGAGAGCCATTCAGAATTCCCAAGGCAGTTGTCACCCTCCCCCATGCGGGCCTTCTCTTCTCCAGGGTAAACATTCTCAGTTCCTTTAGTCATTTCTCGTGTGACATGCCTCTGAGTGCCCTCTCCATCCTGGTCACTATCCGAAGGATGCAGTCCAAACTGACAAAGTCTTGTCCCACTGCCAATGAGGGTCCAGAACACAACACAGTATCTCAAACATTCATTTCCAGGGAGTGTTCTAGCCTGGAGCTGTTCCTGAGTCTTCACTTTTCTCTATTTTCTCTGGGCCCAGGAAAAGAAAAAAAGGCCTTGGATTTGGCTGAACCAAAAATATTTCATATTTGGCCAATCCAGGAATCGAAAACTATTTTCTGTCCCCTCTGTGTCTCTTTCCTGCCTGCTCGGTGTAGAGGAATCTATACACAGCCTTTCCTTTTCTGAGTCACTAACCTTCATTACCAGGAAATTAGCATGAACAAAAGCAAATTCCAGTTCTATCGCTGTATTCTGTTCTTGCCCTTTGTCACTTTCTCCACCTAACCCCCAGCTAAAACAGCAAAATTTGTGTCCTGTGACATCACAACAGTTGGCTGTTGTATCAATAGCTGTGATGTCACCAAGACAGGATTATGACCTCAAGGAAGAATGGAGGGAGGGAGTATAGCTGGCAAGATACCTCTCAGGAACAAAGAGGATATTATCATGCAGATTTTCACTTGAATTGTCCTTTTGGTGTCTGGGTGTCAGTGGAAGCCCTCTTTCTGTGGATTAAAGGGTTGGTTTAGGGACACTGCCCAAGTCTGAGCATGTATGGAAGTCTCCTGCTGGTCAGCAGGCTTCTGGGCTGGCTTTGGGTTTTATTCATGAGGTTGGTGCTGAATAGAGCTTTTCAGGGAAGGAGTTCAGAGGGGAGCCTAGGAGCCTAGAGCAGATGTGCATGGGGCCCTTGGACTCAGAGGAAACTGCTTTCCAGCCACTTCTGTTCAGGCCAAGAGGCTGTGCTGTTCCCTGCTGGCTTTGAGGCATGATTGGGCCTGCGCAGGAAACTCCTTCCTGGCTCCTTGACAGAGACTTAAAAACACCTGCTGCAGAGGCTTCCTCACTTTTAGTTCATGGGCCTTAGTGTTTGAATGTTTTGTTTTGTTTTTTTTTTAACAGTGCCCATAGACCCAAGGAAATAGCTAAGTTTCACTTATTAAGTAGTTAGGTTTAAACAATTTAGTATTTTTGTATCCTTATCCTAACATACTAAGGAGCCATCTGAAAAAATTATACACAGAAATTGAAAGGAAAATATTTTTATTTCATTTTTAAATAACCACAGTTACTGCGACACAGTGCCTCAGTACTGCCACCCGCCTTTCTGAGTCCATATTGGTTTTCATATGATATTTGCTTTTTATCACAGCAACTGTTGAAAACCCAGCTTCACAAAGAAATGACATCATCAAAAGGAATGTAATGCAACCCAGTGTTGAAACTGTGAACTTGTAGGGTATCTGACAAATGTTTCATGTTGCTCTTTTTCCCTCAAAAATTTAAAATATCTTAGCAGTACCTCTATGAGTTGACCACAGTGCTCTTGGGCACTTTGGCATACAGTTTGAAAACCGCAGATCTACAGTAGCACTTGGTTTGTTTGGAGGAGGAATATAAGGCAAATTCTGGCCCCATCATGACCCTTAAGCTGGAAGCTGGATGGACTGACTGTCTATCTGCTTTCTCATCTCCAGAAAGACTGTGCTGTTTGGCCTTCTTAACCAGGGCCTTTGTTTGTGAGCCCATGTTCCTAGGTAGGGAAGAATGACTATGAACATTTCCTATCTGTTTTGTCTTGATTCAGAGCCCTCTGAACTAGGTGGCTTGAAGGAAAATGAGATTTAACACCAAGAATTCAGGAGCCAGGCACTGGATCTTCTGCCAATATACTTTTTTACCCTTTATCTAGATAAAGCTGGGCTGCAGGTACACACTCGTGATGGAGTGTGGCTCCCTACCAAAAGATATGACAGAGACTAATGTTCCCGGGCATCAGTTACAGAGCTTAGTGCCAACCTTTCTAGACCTAGGTTCTGCCACTTAACAATGAAACTCTGGGTAAATTTCTCAACCTCTTTGAGCCTCAATTTCTTCATCCATAAACTAGAGATAATGACAGTATAGTTATTACAGAGATTGAGACAGGCACATGAATAGAATGAGCAGAGTGTGGCCACACAGCTGTACTGTCTTCTGCTGCCTTCTACAGTTGAAGAATCAAGGACTTTACCCCAAGAGGCAGGTGAGCCCTGATGGTCTAAGACTGTGATAGCAAACCTTTTAGAGCTTTCAATGATATAAGCAGCCCACTGCGGCACATGTGGCATAGGTTTGCCACCACTGGTCTAAGACCTGTAGTTTGAAAGTTACTCTGTACTACTTCTTGGTAATCTTGGCCTGTGAATCTAATGTCTCCAAATCTGCTGTGCTCTGCAACATGTGTTCTATGTTAAAACATTTTATTGAAGTGTCTGTGTATCTAGCTCAACAAATTTTTACATCTGAATCCACGTAACCAACACCCAGACCCCAAGACACAGAATATTACTAGTATCTCAGAATCCTCCTCTAGTCTCCCTATAGGTAACCTGCCCCCTCCATGGTACCCACTATCTTGACTTGTAATAGCATAGATTTGTTTTACTGGTTTTGTAATTTTCTACAAATAGAATCATGCAGTCTGTACCCTTGATGTCTTTTTGTTCCACACCATGTTTCAGAGATTTATTTATGTGTATGGCTATATTCATTTTAATTGTTATACAGTATTTCATTACGTAAGTGTGCCATAGTTTCCTTTCCATTCTTTTGGTGATGGGCATTTGGATGGTTTTCAGTTTGACCACTCTTATGGATGCTGCTGTGTGTATTCTTACACTTGTCTTACATACACGTGTGTCTGCATTTCTGTTGGGTAAATCCCAGGAGAGGAATTGCTGGGGCATAGGGTATGTATATGTTTAGCCTTGGTAAATAGTACCCAATGTTTTTCCCAAGTGGTAGTATTCATTTATACTTCCACTCTCAGTATTTGAGAATTCCAGTTGTTTTGCATCCATACCAACACTAGGCATTTTCTATATTTTTCATTTTACCTATTCTGGTGTGTGTGTTAATTATATCAAATTATGATTATAATTTGTATTTCCTTGATGACTAATGAAGTTGGATACCTTTTCATGTATCTTTTGGCCATTTGGATATCCTCTCTTATAAAGTATCAGTTCTAGTCTTTTGCCAGTTTTCTCTTTCTTATTGATTTGTAGTTCTTTATACATCCTATGCATGAGTCCTTTGTTGGGTAGATCTACTGAGAATTTTCTCCCACTCTGTGTTTCCTTTTCACTCTTCAAATGGCATTTTAAGAATGATCACATTTATTATTAGTGTTTAATTTATCAACATTTTCCATTATATCACTTTTTGTGTCCTGTTAAAGAAATCTCTTCTTACTCCAAGTTTTTGTATTTGGTGTTTCTTGTTTTATGGTTTTTCTTCCACTTGCAATATTCTTCTCATGACTTCCTTATCTCCTATAAGCCCTGTCACTTCCTGCCTCCTCTAGCAGCCCTCCACATATCCATCCTGTCCACCTGGTTAGATGTCTTTCTCCTTGCTCCAGAGCTCTTTGATTGCGCGGCTATCACAGCTTATATTACATTGTACCAGATTTTTACTTGCCTAGCTCAGGCAGAATGGGAAGCTATTCAAGGCCAAGGACCAAAGCATAGCACAGTAGCGTGGGGCCCTGGTTGGGAAGACACTCTCAAAGGTCTTGAGTAAGTAAGAAATGAAAGCCTGAAGAGCCCACAGCTGTTTGTCTTTATTTTTCCTGCATTATTTCCCAGTCTTTTGTAATATGTGCCCCTTTATGGTGAGCATGAAGACTTTCTGCACCCAGAAGCTATGCCTCAGATTGAGAGTTAACTACATCACAGTGCTTTAGGAAGGGCTGATCAGTAGTGTCCAGAACCCCAGGCATCAGTAAAGGAAGCCTAGAGAAAAGACCTTTGCATTTTATAACAGGAAAGTCATTGCAGTCTTTTCAGAGAGCACTTTTAGTTGAGTCTTGGGCTGAAGCCACCCTTGTCTATAATCTTTCGAGTGCTTAGAGGGCCTAGTTTCCTTTTAAACATTCTGGGCGGGTGTGGTTGCTGCAGGTGGGTCAGACCCTTCCCTGGGAAGGCTGGTAGGGATGGAAGATGGGCCCAGGTACTGGAGCCCAAAGCTGTCCACCCTGCCTGAGGAGTGCCATTCTGGGGGGCTGGTGGCAAATGTTTTTTGAGGGCTTATTGTGTACCAGAGACTCTTTCAGGCAGTGAGAGTACAGTAGTGAACAAAGACAAAAATATTTGGCCTCATGCAACTTACATATACATAAAAGTAGAAAAGTAGTGTGTTGGATGGTGATAAATGCTACCGAGAAAAATAAAACAGAAACAAGGGGATAGAGTGCTGAGGAATTAGCAGAGTAGGGAAAGGTTTTAAATATTTATAGTGTGGTCAGGAAAGGTCTCACTGTAAAGATGACATTGAACAAAAAATTTGAAGGAGGTTTGGGAGCCAGCTCTCTGGAGGAATGTGTTCAGATACAGTAGGTGTGAAGGCTGTAGATAGGAATGAGCCCAGTGTGTTTAAGGACATAGTAAGGAGGCACTGTGGCGGAAGTGGAGAGTAAGGGAAGGGTATAGTTGAAATGAAGTGAGAGGCATAAAAGGGACCCAGATGATGAAGAGCCTTGTAAGTCATTGTAAAGATTTTGGCTTTTACCTTGAGTGAATGGGACCTACAGTTTTGAAGGTTTTGAGCAGAAGAGGAACAAGATCAACACCGGTGCTGGTGGTGGGTAAATGTGATGGTGTAGCTTGTTGAGGGCCTGTTCTGATTGTTTCTATTTTCTCAATGAAGTTGGAAGCAAAGTCACCTAAAAGTGAGGATGAGTGGGGATGTGTTAAAGTTGAGAGTTGGGAAAGCAAAACCTCTGGATTCTGGGTATCCTCAGTGCTTTATGGATGGCTTCTCATGGGTTCTCATTATAGATGGAACATTTCCTCTATGCTACAGGTGAGAAAACGGAGGCATTGAGACTTGTCCAGTCCTTCTTATTTCCCAGTCCTCCTCCCGAGAAGGTGCAGCTTCTTGGTGGTGTGCTTCTCCAGGGTAGAGGAGGCCCCTTGCCATCAGTCAGGGGAAACTGAACCAGACTAGAGAGCATGTGGAGCTTGAGAACGAGGTCAGGACTTAGGGGCAGAAAGGGTTCAGAACGATGTTGACATTTGGACTGGCTATTTAAGAAAGAATGGGGACAGAAAACATTCAAGACAGAAGGAGCTGTTCAACAAAAGATTGGAGGCATAAACATTCCCGGCATGTGCAGAAGTGGCTACTGCAGTAGTTTGAAGTTGCTGATGTGAGATAGGACTGTGGCCTGGCATCATCACCGTTGTGGTCATGTACCCATCATGCTGTTCTTGACCAAATGAAAGAAGGCAGTAGTAACCCCAGGAGCACGGTCATTTGTGAGACAAGCCTCCATTCTGCTTTCTTTTTTTGAAGTGGTGACAAGTTACTAGGCCAAGTAGGCTCCATCTCCCAGCAGAACTAGGTTTATCTGCTTGCTGAGAGGTAGAGTGTTTGGACTGGCAGAAACAGCTAGGTCTAGGTATTTGAAACTATCTTGGAAGCAAACAGATTTCCTTTGGCCTGAAGTTCCCTAACAAGCTTTCACTCTACTTCGGGTTTTCAGGAAGTGTTTAATCCCAGCTGAAAACCTCTGCAGAACCTGTGCTGAAGTAGAGAAGGACCATCTGGCAGAAAAAAGGGATTGAAAAGTAGTTGAGTTTGAAAATACAAATTGAAAGGGCTTTCTCTGAGGAGGAGGGTTGGGAAAAAGGATGTGGAAGTGATAAATGGACAGTGAAGGGATAGAAAGAGTTTTAAATTTTTTTCCTGAATATTATTCAACAATAATAAATTTATCTTTTCCTGTAGCTGGTTGAAGGAGATTTCGGCCTCATAAGTATCTTTTTAAAACGTGTAGCAGGGGCCGGGGGATTTAGCTCAGTGGTTCTACCACCTGCCTCAAAAAAAAAAAAAAAAAATAGTGTAGCAATGCTGACCTCCCAGTAGAATCGACCTGGGTTCCCTTCCACCTGATAAGGAGTGTTCTGGATGTAGTGTCACAGAACTTGGGGCTGAAGTGACAGTGATCCAAGGTACGAGGTATGCAGCAGTAGTGAAGGGAGAAAAGGGGTCTGGCATTTTGCGAGGAATCCTTCCTGGCGTACTTTCTAAAGCATCTGATGCCTACCTAATCAGCCTGGTGCACCCTTCGGTCTCCTTTCCTTTGTAATCTTAGGCACAACAGAGCCAGAATTGTTCTAGTAATAGCCTTGGCCGGGTTGTGTGTAGGTAGGTTAAGAGGAAGTACAGCAGAAAGAGAATGAGGGGGAAGTCCAGGGAGATAAAAAGAAAAGGGCCACAGCTATTTCTCAGGTTCTGTGCTTAGTCTGTTTCTAGGAGCCTTCCTCCCTTTGGGAACCAGGCAGGTGGCTGGTTGGGAGAAAAGGCAGAAAGGAACTGGGCTTAGCTGCCCCCAGGGAGCAGGGGAGCTTTTCCCTGGAGCATTTGGCGGAGGCCTTTCCTGCTTTTGGAAGAACAGAAGACTGGTGAGCACGGTGGCTGAGGGTGAAGTACCGTGGAGAGAAAGATCATCCTGATTTAGTTGTATTTGTTAAGCCCTCTATGATATGAGTGCAGTGTTGGTTCCTAAGAGTCTTAGAGGAAGACGTGAAAGACCAGGCCCTCCTCGGGGGAGGAGGAAAGGAAGGTAGGGCAGGGACAGAACAGAGGAGACAGCCTTTCTCATTGGGTGAAGAAAGGTGCAGGAGGGAGTCAGTGGCTACAGCTGCACACTGAACAGGGAGGGACTACTGTCTTTGTACTAGGTGCAGTGTCCTGGCTGTACCCAAGTTCTCATAGCACACACACTAACTCAGTGCCCTTTGCCACCTTTTCTATCCCTTTGGGTTGCTTTTGAAGCTGTAACTTCCACGGGAGCAAATTGCTTAGGAAGAGTAATGTGGATGTCTGCAGAAATTCTCTCAAATACTTGAGAGGGTTTCTTTGTAAGGTGTTGTGACTTCTGACCTGGACTAGTAAAGAAGAGTGCCTGGCAGTGTTTCTGTCTCCCCTCAGTAGATCTCAACCCCAGCGAGATGAGGCTTCCCTCCTCATTACTCTCAGGGCTCTGCAAAGATTGTTGTCACACCTACAGTTATACCTGCACAAGGTACAAAGGGACATTTACCTAAACAAGGGAAAACAGGGCTTTTTTGCTGTAGGATTGAAAGATGCATTCTTAGAGGCACTCATGAAACTGACTCCCAGTTTGTCCCTTCTTGGACCTTTGGGAAAGCGTCTGTGAATCAGGTGATGGGGGTGGATTGCATTGCCAGAGGGGGGTTGGCCTGAACAAAAGCAGGGAGCCTTCCGAAGGGTCTTTCTTCCTGCAGCAGTGAGGGGACTGGATGGGGCTTTCCAGCAGCTGAGAGGCTGTGCCCTACACTGCCACGGGCTCAGTCTGCAGAGCTTCAACCTCACCCGCTCACTGAGGGAATCAGGTCATCACCAGGTGAGGGTGGCCAGGTGGAGGCACTGGGCAGGGAGGGTCAGCCCTGAACTGAAGAGGGCTCACCACATCTAAATGGACCACCGGTACCCAGCTCTGGCCAGCTGTTGTTGTTCAGAAATGCAGACCAAGATGGCTTATTTTTCTAATTCTTCAAGAGAAGCTAGAATCTGAATTAATTTCTTAAATGTTTGTAAACTAATTCAAATTGTTTAAAAATAAAGGAAAAAACAAATAGGACATTTCTTTGCTCTTGTGAACCATGGGTTTACAGCTTCTGGTTTAAAACTCCTTTTCCCAGGAGTTTGGAATTGAGGGCAGAGTGAAGAGATTGTTAGCCACCTGGGTGGGAGGAAGAGTTGTTTTGAGATACAGGAAGCCTGAGCACTTTGAAGACTGATGGAACTCTTTAGATGAGATACGAATAATGCTTTCGCTGGGTCCAGTGATGTACCCACTCCTTTGTCATGGAGAGCCCGTGGCTCTGTGCAGAGTGAAGGAAGCTACGGGGTGGGGAGGGGAGGGGGAAGAGCCACATGTCCACCTTTTATTTGCTCACTGCTGAGCTACCTCAGGGCCACATGGTGAGTAGTGACCTCTCATACCTTTCCAAGTCCTCAGCATATTTCAGGACACAGGTTTCATACTTACAGGCATATAAGACCAGCCTGAAATGCTTACTAGAAATGCAAGCAACTAGTCCTCAACCCATAGATTCCCACTTACGAGGTAGAAGTGGGGCTGGGGACTCTGTATTTTTAACAAAACTCCATTGATGTTAAAGGAAGTAGATGGAAACCAAGTGTGGTGATGCACGCCTGTAATCCACACTCTGGGAGACTCAGGCAAGAGAATTGCAAGTTGGAGCCCAGTCTGGGCAACTTAGTGAGACCCTGTCTCAAAATAAAACATTAAAAAAGGGCTGGTTCTATTTATTTCAGTTGCTTGTTTTTTATATTCTTGTCCATTAAAATGCAAATTAATTGTATCTAATGTAATAGAATTGATTATTGCTTCATAGATAGTTCCATTTTGCATCTACAGTATTTATAAATTTATTACATCATTCATTTGCCTTTGTAATGTGTGGTTCTTTGAATGTCCCTTTGGACCAATTGTAATATCTTACTGGTTCATTCTTTAATTAATGAGTCAAATAAAATCTTGCTAGTACTTGTTATTAATCTGTCTATTAAAAGTTATTATAGCTATCCTAATGGATATAAAGCAGTATGTCACTGTAGTTTTGATTTCTATTTCCCTAATAACTTATGACATTGAATATTGTTGCATGTACTTATTGGCCTTTTATATCTTTGGATACTATTCAAATTGTTTGTCTAATTTTTAATTGAATTACTTGCCTTTTGTGTGTGTGTGTGTGTAGGTACTGGGGATTGAACCCAGGTCCTTTGCACTGAGCTACATTTCCAGCTCTCCTGTATTGTTTACTTTGAGACAGGGTCTTTTTTTTTTTTTTTTTTTTTGGTACCAGGGATCGAACTCAGGACCTTGCGCTTGTGAGGCAGGCAGTGGAACCACTGAGCTAATTCCCCAGCCCAGACAGGGTCTTGATAAGTTGTTCAGGCTGGGCTTAAAGTTGTGATTCTCTTACTCCAGCTTCCCAGAGGGCTGGGATTACAAAAGTGCTTTTTAATATTCTGGAAACAAGTTTAGTAGCAGATACATGATTTGCAAATAATTTCTCCCACTCTGTATGTTGTTTATCTCAATGGTATTTCTTACATCATAAAATATTTTTATTTTGATACGAACTATGTCTTTCTTGTTTTCTTGCTTACACTTTTGTTATTGCTAAGAAACCATGCTTAATACAGTGTCACAAAGATTTATTTCTATGTTTTCTTCTTAGATTTTTTGGGGTATATTTTAGCTCTTATATTCAGGTCTATGAATTACTTAATAATTATGTATAGTATGCGATAGGGTTCCTGCTTTATTCTTTTGCATCTGGATATCCAGTTTCTCCACTTGTTGCAAAGATTCTTCTTTACCTTCTGACTTGTCTTAGAATCCTTGTTGAAAATCAGTTGCCCATAAATGTATTTATTTCTGAACTCTATTCTATTCTATTCATCTCTCTTTATATTGCTATGCCAGTACCATTATGTTTTGGCTATTGTAGTTTTACAGTATGTTTTTAAATTGGCAAGTTTGAGTCTTCTGCCTTTGTTCTTTTTCAGGATTGTTTTGGCTTCTCTGGGTCCCTTGCAGTTTCATTAAATTTTAGGATCTACTTTTGAATTTCTGTAGAGAAGCTTGCTGTGATTTTCATGGGTATTATGTTAACTCCATAGATCAATCTGGAGAGTATTGCCATCCTAAAAACACTGAGTTTTCTAATACATGAACATGGGATATCTTTCCATTTTTAAAATGTCTTTAATATCTTTCAATGATGTTTTATAGCTTGCAGTCCTCAGGACTTGTTAAATTTATTTCTAAGTGCTTTATTCTTTTTTCTCCTGTTGTTAATGGAATCGTTTTTTGTTTTTTCTTTTGGTATCAGAGATCAAGTTCAGGTCCTTGCACTTGCGCAGCAGGCGGCGAAACCACTGAGCTAAATCCCCAGCCCTGGAATCGTTTTTTAAATTGGATTTGTAGATTGTGTGTTGCTAGTGCCTAGAAATAAAGTTGTATTTTTTAACATTGATGTTGTATTCTGCAAACTATCCTGAACTCACTGTGTTAACCACCTTTGTCACTGTGACAAGATACCAGATGTAAACAGCTTAGAAGGAGACAAGGTTGACTTTGGCCCTCAGTCCGTGATTGGTTGGCCCTGTTGCTTTGGGCCTGTGGTGGTACAGGAGATCGCGGTTCCCACTGCATGGCAAAGGTGGCCTGTTCACTGAGGCCAGGAAGCAAAGAGACAGGCGTCGAGGGGGCGGGTCCTAATACCCCTTCAAGGGCAGGGGCCATGACCACGAGGCCCCGCCTCCACTATTAAGCGGACGTTTGAGGAACAGGGCACTCACTCACTAGTTTAGTAGTGTTTCTGTGGAATCTTTAGGATTTTCTACATATAAAATCATGCCATCTGGAAACAGAGATCATTTTACTTCTTGCTTTCTGGCCTGGATGTTCCCTTAAGTTTTAGCCTTTTTCTTCCCCTCATTATTATTATTATATTTTTTTATAAAAATACTACTTCCAAAAGGATGCTGTTTTTATTGTAGGTAATAGACTACCTAACAGTATATAGTATGTAAATGAATTTTTTTGCTTCATAGATATTTAAAAATCTTCATGTATATTAATTTATTGTAGCATGTTTTAGAAAAAATATGATTGGCACTTCTAGCTCACAATTTTATATCTACTCAAATGTCTTTTTTATCAGAATGGTCTTCTCTGAACATCCTATTTATAATACTACATCCTCTTCACTCTTTCCCTTTCCCTTGCTTTTTTTTTCCAAGCCCAGGCTGGCCTCAAATTTTTGATCTCCTTGCCTCACCCTCCCAAGTGCTGGGATTTACAGGCATGCACCACCCTTCATACCACTTCTCACTGCCTAATATGTTATATACAGATACTTAAGTATCACAGACATGGGATACATGGATGCGCATTGTCTGCTTCTCCCTACTAGGATGTAATGCCCATGAGGACAGTGAAAGTGTGTTATTTTTTGCTAGGTTGCATTTGCCATGAATGTAGTTGCTCAGTAAACAATTCGTTGATGAATGCATGGCTTATTGTTTAGAGCAGGATTAAAGTTTTTAAAGAAAGGAAGTCAGTTTCAAGTTTATTCACACAAAAAACACTGAATAAATAGTAGCATAGGAGGTGTCCAAGTGTGGGAAAAAGAATGCTGTATAGACGTTTGAGAGACTCTTGAGAAATGAGAAGAGGTAAGATTGAGATGGATTTTTTTTTTCTTTTTCTGTTTCCTTTTCTTTCTTTCTTTTTTCTTTGTGGTGACCTGGGATCAAATCCAGGTCATCGTACATGCTAGGCAAGCACTCTACCACTGAGCTACATCTCCAGCCCTGAGATAAGAAATTTAAAAAAAAAAAATCATTTTCTGTGAATTGATAAATTATCTCTTACTCAGACTCTTCCCCATCCCAGGCCAGGGGTCTCTTGAGGCTCATAAGCTGTAACACATGGAGTGGAGCATATGTGGGAAAGTGTTTTCTATCACCTGCCACAGAAAGCCTCTTGGCAGTTTTGGAGGTCATCTGGAAGATGTTGAGGTGCTTCTGACTGCCTGTGGAAACTTGGCTTACAGGCTTGTCTTCTTTGCAGGGCTCTGGGTTTGCAGAGAGCCGAAATGACCATGACTGCCAACAAGAATTCCAGCATCACTCACAGAGCCGGAGGCACTAAGACACCTCGGGAGACTCTGAGCAGGTGGGTAGGGGAGAACTGCCAAGGGATGGTGTCATGGGACAGGCGAATGGCCTGGGTTCTGGTTAGGATTCTTTCCAAAATGTTAAGAGTGATCATCATGACTCTGACAGCCATCCAGGTAACCTGTCTGGGTCCAGCTTCCCTGTTAGGCAGCATCTTCCATAAGATAGACACCATTTTCTAGTTCTGGAAGTCTTCCTAAGACACAGCAAACTGTAACCTGAAAACAAGCTTTGCTTCATGCTGTTGGAGGACCCTAGTATTCCAGGGATGGGGCCAGCAAGCTTTTCCCAAGGTGCCTGGGCCTGGGCCTGAGCTGCACTGTGCTGTTATGAGGAGCCCAACCACTTTTGGATAGGGGTGGTCAGCAGTTAGTAGATTAGCACAAGCTCTAAGCAGAAGTCTAGATCCTATAAGAATTTAGGCTGGGCTGAAAACAAAAACAGCTTGGGCAATTTTAGTCAATGTAAGCTGAAATTTACTTTCCTGTTTTTAATCTTCCTTTTAAAAATGGGAATGTAGGGCTGGGGATTTATCTCGGTGGCACTGCCTTGTAAGCGCAAGGTCCTGAGTTTCATCCCGGGTACCAAAAAAACAACAAAAAAGGAATGTATAACTACAAAAACCCCGTAAATTTTGGAATCCTATAGAACTGGGTTTAAATCCAAGTTCTACTTACCAAATAGTGAGATCTCATCTTTAAAATTACAATAGTAATGGTACGTACCTCACAAAGTTGCTGTGCAGATCAAATGAGATAATATATATATATATATATAGTGCTTAGCATAGTAGCTGGCACGAAGCTGCTTATTAAATGTTAGCTTCCTCCCTATGAGATAAAAACTTTCAGAACCAGCATTGAGATGTACAGTGCTCCCATTAGGGTTTCTCAAGTCTTGGCCAAGGCTGCCTATGATGTCCTGGAAGAACCTCCAGGCAGTTTTACTAAAACCACATAGTTTTCACAGCCCCTTCTGCTTAATCCCTAGTGGGACAGAGTTGTCTTTTGGGCTCTAAGCCACTAGGATGGACAACTATGCGAATGCTTAGCAGGGGTTGGGATAGGGCTAGCTCCTTCCTGGATATCTGGGCTGTGTAGTGCTAAACTAAGCTCAGTAGGGTGTGGCTCACTCAGGTGTGGCAGAGGTGGTGGCAGATATTTATTCATTCAGAGCTGGCATCCAGATGCCAGATAGGGTGCAGGATGTAGCTCCTAGGGATGTACCTCCTGGCAAACATGCAGGGCTTGGTGCTGGTACAAACAATCTGATGGGCCAGAAATGGTGGTACATGTCTGTAATCATAGCTACTCAGGAGGCTGAGGTAGGATGATTGCAAGTTCAAGGTCTGTGTGGGCAACTTAGCAAGACCCTATCTCAGAATAAAATAAAAAGGGCTAGAGGTTTGTCTTAGTGGTAGAATGCTTGCTTAACATACATGAGGCCCTGGGTTTAATCCCGAGGGCCAAACACATACACCATAATACAGAACAGTCTGTCAGCCACACAGGGCTTGGTAGGTGCTATTTTGATAGCTATGTAAGAGCTTGGGATTTAGCCAAACAAGTTGAGTATCCACAGCAAGACCAGTAAGAACTGGTCTCTGAACTGAACTCTTCCAGAGCATTTGTTGGCCAAGACATAAACAGGCCTAGATACCAGAGTCTTTGCCTCCTATTGCCTGCTTCTGGAAACCACTTTGCTGGGCTCTTACCAGCCTGGTAGCGTGTCTCACTCCTCACTCTTACCATGACTGATGTGGCAGGTGGAGACTGGCAATTAAGGTTCCCTTTTTTTTTTTTTCATTTTAAAGGTATTTTCCTTTATTCCAAATATGCTTTAAAATATTTATTGAGCAGAAAGAAAAGGAGTTAAAAGATGAAACAGATGTTCAGTGAACAGTTTTCTTCCAAGTTCTGGTGGGCTTCGGAACTTTAAACGTGGGGCTCAAGCTTCTGTTCTCCAGTTGGACCTGATGGAGCGATTCCTTGTTGTGACTTTCTTTGTTCCATTTGCTGTACAGCCTGATGATATTCCTGCTTCTGAGCCTCCAGCTGGTCATGCTGACACTGTAGCTCTTCTTTTTGTTTCTGAAACTCATCTGCCTTCTTCTTAAGCTCATTTCCTTGGAAAGCAATAATATTTTCCTATTCTTTTAGTTCTTCCTCCGTGAAGAGTTGTTGCTGATCCGATGTCTCCCAGGTATCTGGCTCCAAGAATTCCTTTTTTTCCCGTAGCTTTCAAAAATTCTTCCAGAGTCACCAACCGGTCTTTGTTTGTATCAACCTCATTCATTACATGTTCCTTCATTCTAAGCCTTTCTTCCTCCATTTCCACCATATCATCCTCTTCATTTTGAGCATCATACACTTTCTCCAACTCCTTAGTAAACAGGGCTTCTAATTCTTGTTCATCCAGGAATCCATCTCTATTGACATCAAGTAATTTGAAAAATGTCTTGGGGTCAAAGTCATTAGGGTCCAATCCATCAGTCTCTTCCCATACCTCTTTTAGTTCATCTTTGCTTCCTGAATGATTAACTTTGGGATGATTTTCATGCTTCCTCTTCATACCTTCAAATTTAGATTCTTCTTCTTTTCTCTTTTCTTCATCTGGTGTTTTAAAATATTCTCTCCGTTCATGTTCCTTCATCATTTCATATTTTTTAAATTCTTCATGTCGAGTTTTGTCATACTGTTCCAAATCTTTTGTTGCCGCTTTGATTCAAGGTTCCCATTTTTTAAAATGTCAGGCTACTGGTGTGGGCAGAGCTGCACGAGCAGAGCTCCCCGGGCTGACTGAGCCCAGCTCTGTCTGGCAGGCAATGCCCACTTGTGACCAGGAGCAGGTGAGGACCCCCCCCCCCGGGCATGCCCACCAGCCTCCCGTGGAGCCACGCTGGCACCTGCAACAGAGCCCCCCCCCACAAGCCTCTGGCCTCTTGTCTGTGCTGCTACCTGGTTCCACAATACAGAGGCACAAGGGTCATAAAGGCCATTGTCTTGAGCTGCAGAAGTGAACAACAGGGAGAGAGCCTCTCTCAGACTCCCTGATGAAAACTGAAGCCTACTGGAAAAGTGAAGAGAATCTCTGCAATAAAGGCACACCAGACCACCGTACTTGGTAAGTTGGAGGGATCATCACCTCCCATCAGAACCTGGACTATCTTTAGGGGAAAGGCAGCTGGAAGCTGCAGTAGAACCTTGCAGAGTTCAACCCTGCAGGAGAACAGGGAACTCAACTTGGGATTTGCAGCCACAAATCTGCCTGAATCTCAGGGGTCTGCTGCTGGCTTGCTGAGACTCATTGACTTATAACTGCACACTGCTCCCCACGGTGTCTATTGTGACAGCAGAGACATACCCTGAAGGAGTCCCTTCACTTTTTTATTTGTTATTTTCAAAATTACCACTATTTTTTTTGCTCTTATTTTTAATTTTTTTTCTTCTTTTTCTGCTCTTTTTTTCCCCATTGTTTATTGGTACATTTTAGGTATACAATACAGTTACATTCATCATTGGGATCTTGTACCTTTACATGATGTACCTTGGTTCTTATTTTTTCCCCTTCCCCTGCCCTCTCTTCACCCCCTCCTCCCTTCTTTATTTACAAAGGCTTTGTTTCCATTTTTTCCTTTTCTCATATTTTTTATTTTCCCTTCTTTCCTTTCCCCTACCCGCCCCACTTCCCCTACTCCTTTAGACCCTTTCTTCCTGTTTCACAATATCAATTATACATTTTGATCCTTATTTACACTTTTAGTTTTTCACATCCAAGAAACTATTAGGTATTTGCACATGTGTGTCCTATTTATTTCTCTTAGTATGGCCGCAGTGTGCATCCACTTAGCTATCAATGTCTCTCTAGTTTCTCATTCTTTATGGCTGAGTAGTAGTCCATTTCATTAAAACACACACACACACACACACACACACACACACACACACATCTTTTTCCAGTGTCCAGTTGATGAGCACTTGGGCTGTTTCCAAACTTTAGCTATTACAAACTGTGCTGCCATAAACATGGTTGATCATATATCACTGTGGTATGATTCTTTTTATTCTTTTGGGAAGATAACCACAGGGGAATAGCTGGGTCAAATGGGACTTCTAATCCTAGTTGTTTGAGGTATCTCCATATTGATTTTCACAGTGGTTGCACCTGACTACACTCTCACCAACAATGAAGAAGAGTTCCTTTCTCCCCACACCTCCACCAGCATTTGTTACTGGTTGATTTCTTGATGGCAGCCATTCTTTCTGGGGTGAGATGGAATCTCAGCATTGTTTTCATCTGTATCTCTCGAATGACCAGTGATGTTGACATTTTTTCATATGTTTATTTGCTGCTTTAACTTTGAGAAATGTCCGTTCATTTCAGATGCCCACTTTTGAATTGGGTCTTTAAATATGGGGGGGGTCTGATTTTTTTGAGTTCTTTATATATTCTAGATAGTGGACCTTTGTCTGAAGAACAGCTTGTAAAAATTTTTTCCCACATTGTAGGTTGTCTTTTAGCTCTGTTGGTGGTTTCTCTTACAGTGAAGAAACTTTAATAAGATGAGATCCCAGTTGTTGATTCTTTATACTAGTTCCCATGCTACTGAGGTTTTGTTCATAAAGTCCTTTCCTATGCCAATGTCTTTGAGAGTTCTACCTAATTTATCTTCCAGTAATTTTAGTATTTATGTTTTAATTTTAGATCTTTAATCCACTTGGATTTTAGTTTAGTGCATGGTGAAAGATAGAAGTCTAGTTTTAATCTTTGGCAAGTTGAAATCCAGTTTTTCCAACACCATTTATTAAAAAGGCTATCTTTCCCCCAGTGAGGATGGTTGGGTCCTTTGTCAAAGATGAGGTGGATGAGTGTGTCTGGAGTTGTTTCTGCATCTTCTAGTCTTATTTCACTGATCTTCAGGTCTGTTTCTTTCCCAGTACCATGCTGTTTTATCAAAGTGGCTTTGTACTATAGTTTCAAGTTGGGGATTGTGATACCCCCTGCCATGTCTCTGTTGCCTAGAATTGCTTTTGTTATTCTAGGTCTCTTCTGGTTCCAAATGATTTTTTGGGTTGTTTTCTGTAGTTCTGTGAAATATGCTGTTGGGATTTCAGTTGGGATTGCATCGAATCTGTATAGCAGTTCTGGAGGTATGGCCATTTTCACTATATTGGTTCTTCCTACCCAGGAACAAGGGATGTCTTTCCATTTTCTTATATCCTCTTCAATCTCTTTTTTTCAGAGTGCTGTAGTTTTCAGTGTAGAGGTCTTTTGCTTCCTTCGTTAGATTGATTGCTAGATATTTCATTTTTTTGGATGCTATTGTGAAAGGGATTGTTTCCTTAATTTCTCTCTCAATGAATCTGTTATTTGTGTATGAGAAGGATATTGATTTTTGATTGTTGACTTTGTATCCAGCTACTCTACTGAATCTGTCAATTAAGTCTAGAAGTCTTCCGGTGGAGTTTTTTGGGTCTTCCATGTAGAGTATCAAATGATCAGCAAATAATGACAGTTTTTCCTTTCCTGTCTTTATTCCTTTTATTTCTTTCTCTTGTCTAATTCCTGTGGCTAATGTTTCCAAAACTGTGTTGAACAGGAGTGGTGATAGTGGACATCCTTGTCTTGTTCCTGATTTTGACATGAAGGTTTTCACTTTTTGATCATTTAGTATGATGTTGGCTGTTGGTTTTTCGTAGATAGCCTTTTTCAGGTTGAGATAAAGACCATCTATTCCAATTTTATGCGGGATTTTTTATCATGAATGGGTGTTGAATTTTGTCGAATGCTTTTTCTGCATCTACTGAGATGATCATATGGTTTTTGTCCTTGACTCTGTTAATATAGTGTATTACATTTATTGATTTACGTATGTTGAACCATGCTTGCATCCTCGGCTCTTGCCGCGCTGGTGCCGGCCCTGGTCCGAGTAGGTCTGGTCCGCGGTGAGCGCTGTGTCACTGCCCGGCATCGTGCCATCGCTCACGCCAGAAACTTTGCTTCTCCCGCAGCCGCCGCCCCGCCAGCTCTTTTTCTACTTTTCTAAAAAAATTTTTTTCTCTTTCTTCTTTCTTTTCTCTTTTCTTTCTCTCCCTCCTTGCTCCCCTGCTGTCTCACATTGTTCTTCATCTCCCTTTGTGTTCCTGTTCTGGCCCTAATTCGTATTTCTTCTTTATTTCTCTTTCTTTCTCTTACCTGTGTCCTCAGGCCTTACTGCTAACCTTCTGCTATCCTTCTACTTACCTATTCCTCCCTCCCCAACACCTTCTAACTCCCCATCTTGAAGGGTAAAGTTGCTATATTGAAGAGTTTATTCACTATAAACACAGGTTGGGTTGGTCCTTGATTGTGATTTAATTCACATAGTTAAAGGTGATAGATTAATAACTACCACAAATTGTCATTTTTCTAAGAGGTACTTGATGCTATTGTGTTGCTAATTGTATCACTTGGGCTAAGGTGTGTGATTGATCTAATCAGTGGACCTTACTGGTATAATGAAAATGAGACAGCCTCAGAGCCATTAGAGACTCAAAACCTAAAGACCAGCTATATCTGGAAGACATCTCTGAGAAGCAATCATTCCATAAGGTTTCGAAATACATCAACAAAGATACTTACAAAGCGACTTCAAAGTATCAGGAACTAAACCAAGGACAGTACCCAAAACAAAAATGAGAAGACATTTAAGGAAGGCACAAACTCAGACTTCCACCCAGCAAAAGGCAAATTCTGGGGGAAACGAGGTAGAAAAGTCTGATAATCAACCACCTGGACACCCTGAACTGATAGCACAGGAAGTAACAAAACGGATGAATGAGGCTCTAGAAAAATTCAGAACAGAAATAATCTCCCAGATAACTACAGAGATGGTAAGCAGAGTGAAAGACATGATTAGAGGCTCTAGAATAGAAACAGATAAAAAAATAGATGCGCTCAGAAATATGCTGGAAGCCATGAATGCCCAACATAAGAAAGAAATGGAATCCATGAAACAGATTCAAACAGATATTCAGGAGATTAAAAACTCCATTGAAAGTATGCAGAGCAGATTAAGGGAATCTGAAGATAGAATATTAAGAAGACCAGATTGTGGTTAAGGACCATGAAAACAGAGATCTCTTCAAAGTAGTAAAGGACCACGAGAAATCAATCCAGCAGCTGCTAGATGATGCAAAGCAGAATAACAGAAGACTGATAGGAGTCCACAAAAAACAGGAGAAAGTACAATTGACATTAAAAAACTGTTGACAGAAGTAATAGTAGAAAACTTCCCAGACAGAGGTGGAGAATTGGACATACAGATAAGTGAGGCATATAGAATTCCACCTAGCCATGATAAAAAAGACCTGCACCTAGACATACAGTAGTCAAAATCCCAGAAACCCAACAGAAGAACAAAATCCTACAGGCAGTTAGAGAAAAGAAACAAATCACCTACAAAGGAAAGCCCATCAGAATCACAGAAGACTTCCCAACACAAACCCTCAAATCAAGGAGAGCCTGGAGTGAAGTATTTCAAGCCCTAAAAGAAAATAACTTCCAACCTAGACTGTTGTATCCTGCAAAACTATCTTTCAAAATCAATGGGGAAATTAGACAATTCCATGACAAAGAACACCTGAGAAATTTTATGAACACCAAACCAGTACTCCAAACAATTCTAAGCAATATCCTAGAAAAAGACAATGAAGGTCACAACTCCATGAGGCCCCACAGAGGGAAGCCACCAGGCAAGGTAAGACACTAAAGGGAAAGTGGGGAAAAAATAAGAAATAAAAGAGCCAACAACAGCAAAACATCATGACAAGGATGAGTCAATATCTATCAATTATAACTCTCAGTGTTAATGGGCTCAATTCACCAATCAAAAGAAAAAGACTGACAGAATGGAATAAGAAGCAAAATCCAGCAATATGCTGTATACAAGAAACACACCTAACTGAAAAGGAAATTCACGGACTGAAAGTAAAAGGATGGAAAACAGTTCTCCACATGACAGGAGCCCAGAAAAAAGCAGGCGTAGCAATCTTATTTGCAGACAAAGTAGATTTCAAACCAAAACTAATTAAGAGAGACAAAGATGGTCACTACATCCTTGTGAAGGGAACAATCCAAGAGGAAGAGATGACAATCCTAAATATTTATGCACCAAATACGAATGCCCCCAACTATACAAAACAAATATTAATAGACATGAAAAGCCAAATAAACACTGACACAATTATAGTGGGGTACCTCAATACCCCACTATCACAAATAGACAGATCATCTAGACAAAAAGTTAACAAGGAAATTCTAGAACTGAACCAAGCTATTGAACAAATGGAATTGATAGATGTTTACAGTATTCCACCCCACAAAATCGGAATACACATTCTTTTCAGCTGCACACAGGTCATTCTCCAGAATAGACCACATGCTAGCTCATAGGACAGGTCTAAGTAAATGTAAAATAATTGAAGTTACCCCCTGTATATTATCAGACCATAGTGCAAAAAAATTGGAGATCAATAACATAAGAAACTGCAAAACTCCCACAAACACATGGAAATTGAATAACACCCTCCTGAACAACCAATGGGTCACAGAGGAAATTAAAGAAGAAGTCAGACACTTTCTACAAGTAAATGACAATGCCAGTACCACATATGGGAATCTGTGGGACATAATGAAAGCAATTCTATGCGGGAAATTCATAGCAGTGAATGCCCATATAAGGAAAACAGAGAGAAGGCAGATAAATAACCTAATGCAGAACCTCAAGCTCCTAGAAAAAGAAGAGCATAACAAACGCAAAGCTCGTACAAGAGAGGAAATTATAAAGATCAGAGCAGAAATCAATGTAATGGAGACTAAGAGAACGATACAGAAAATTAATAAATCAAAGAGTTGGTTTTTTGAAAGAATAAATAAAATCAATAAACCTTTAGCCAACCTTATCAAAAAAGGAAAGAAAAGGCTCAGATCCATGCAATTAAGAATGAAAAAGGTGAAGTCACAACAGACCGAGCAGAAATCCAGAGTATCATCAATACTTGCTTCAAGAAACTGTACTCTAAAATGGGAAACACAGAAGAAATGGACAGATTCCGAATACATACGAATTGCCAAAGTTAAATGAAGAAGATATAGAAATTCTAAACACCCCAATTACAATGAGTGAAATTGAAAATGTAATAAAAAATTTACCAACAAAGAAAAGCCCAGGTCCTGATGGCTTCACTGCTGAATTCTACAAGACATTTACGATCACCATTACTCTTGAAACTCACCAAGGAAATTGAAAGGGAAGCAAGGCTTCCAAATTCATTCCTGGAAGCAAGTGCTACTTTTGATTCCAAAACCAGGGAAAGACCCAGCCCAAAAAGAGAACTACAGGCCAATCTCCCTAATGACCATAGATGCAAAAATCCTGAAGATACTGGCAAACAGAATACAGAGGGTCATCAAGAAGATCATACACCCTGACCAAGTTGGATTTATCCCAGGGTTGCAAGGTTGGTTCAACATTTGTAAATCAATAAATGTAATACGCTGTATTAACAGAGTCAAGGACAAAAACCATATGATCATCTCAATAGATGCAGAAAAGGCATTCAACAAAATCCAACACCCGTTCATGATAAAAATGATACAGAAAATTGGAATAGAAGGTCATTATCTCAACCTGATTAAGGCTATCTGTGAAAAACCAACAGCCAACATCATACTAAATGGTCAGAAACTGAAAACGTTCATGCTAAAATCAGGAACAAGACAAGGATGTCCACTATCACCACTCCTGTTCAATATAGTTCTGGAAACATTAGGCACAGCAGCTAGAAAAGAGAAAGAAATAAAAGGAATAAAGATAGGAGAGGAAGAAGTTAAGGTGTCATTATTTGTTGATAATATGATACTTTACATAGAAGACCCAAAAAATTCCACCAAAAAACTTCTAGAATTAATTGACAGATTCAGTAGAGTGGCTGGATATAAGGTCAGCACTCAAAAAACAATAGCCTTCTTATACACAAATAGACTCACTGAGAGAGAAATTAGGGAAACAATTCCTTTTACAATAGCATGCAAAAAAATGAAATATCTAGCAATCAATCTAACAGAGGAAGCAAAAGACCTCTACACTGAAAACTATAGCACTCTAAAAAAGGAGATCGAGGAGGATGTAGGAAAATGGAAAGACATCCCTTGTTCCTGGGCAGGAAGAACCAGTATAGTGAAAATGCCCATACTTCCAAAACTGCTATATAGATTTAATGCAATGCCGATTGAAATTCCAACAATATACTTCACAGAACTAGAACAGTCCAAAAATTTATTTGGAAACAGAAGAGACCTAGAATAGCAAAAGCAATTCTAGGCAACAGAGACATGGCTGGGAGTATAACAGTCCCCAGACTGAAACTATACTACAAAGCTACTGTGATAAAAACAGCATGGTACTGGCAAAGAATCAGACCTGAGGATCAGGTTAGAAGATGCAGAAACAACTCCAGACATACTGAGCCACCTGATCTTTGACAAAGGAGCCAACCACCCTCACTGGAGGAAAGATAGCCTATTTAATAAATGGTGTTGGAAAAACTGGATTTCAACCTGCCAAAGATTAAAACTAGACCCATACCTATCACCATGCACTAAACTAAGATCAAAGTGGATTAAAGGTCTAAATATTAAGACAGAAACACTAAACTTGCTGGAAGATAAGTTAGGTAGAACTCTTGAAGACATTGGCATAGGAAAAGACTTTATGAACAAAACCTCAGTAGCACGGGAACTAGCACAAAGAATCAACAACTGGGATCTCATCTTATTAAAAAGCTTCTGCACTGCAAGAGAAACCACCAAAAGAGCTAAAAGACAACCTACAATGTGGGAAAAAATTTTTACAAGCTGTACCTCAGACAAAGGACTGCTATCTAGAATATATAAAGAACTGAAAGAAATCAGACCGCCCAAATTCAAAAACCCAGTTCAAAAACGGGCATCTGAAATGAACAGACATTTCTCAGACAAAGAAGTAAAAGCAGCAAATAAATATATGAAAAAATGTTCAACATCACTGGTCATTCAAGAGATGCAGATGAAAACAACACTGAGATTCCACCTTACCCCAGAAAGAATGGCTGCTATCAAGAAATCAACCAAAAACATATGCTGGCAGTGGTGTGGGGAGAAAGGAACCCTTCTCCATTGTTGGTGGGAGTGCAGACTGGTGCAATCACTGTGAAAATCAGTATGGAGATACCTCAAAGAACTAGGACTAGAGGTCCCATTTGACCCAGCTATTCCCCTGTTGGGTATCTTCCCAAAAGAATTAAAAGAATCATACCACAGTGATATATGTGCACCCATGTTTATAGCAGCACAGTTTGTAATAGCTAAAGCTTGGAAATAGCCCAAGTGCCCATTAACTGGAAACTGGATAAAGAAGATGTGGTTTTTTAAAATAAAATGGACTACTACTCAGCCATAAAGAATGAGACACTAGAGACCTTTAGAGCTAAATGGATGTATATTAAGGCCATACTCATAAGTGAAATAAATAGGACACACATGTGTAAATACTGAATAGTTTCTTTAGTGTGAGAAACTGAAAGTGTAAATAGGAATTAAAATGATTAAAATGAATAATTGATAATTTGAAATAGCAAGAAAAGGTCCAAAGGTGTAGGAGTGGTGGGAGGGTAAGGGGAAAGGAAAGAAGGGAAAGGAAAAATTATGAGAAAAGGAAAAATTATGAGAAAAGAAAAAAAAAATGGAAAGAAAGTCTATGTAAATAGGGAAGGGTGGAAGGGGTGAAGGAAGCACAGGGAATGGGGAAAAAATAAGAACCTAGATACATCACGTACAGGTACAAGCACTCAATGATAAATGCAAACGTATTGTATACCAAAATGTACCAATAAAAGAATTTAAGGAAAAAAAAATGTCAGACTACTATGGGGGTGAAATAAACACATGTGATTGTATGGTGCTTTTCTTAATTTTAAAGAAATAGCTTATTTAATAGTAAATTTAGAACTTGGAGATTACCGTACCCAGCAAGCCTCAAATACTTATAAATATTCATGTTTCATCTCATTTCCACTATGTGGAGGTTGGGAGGGAATGTGCAGTATTTACATTAAGTTGCAAAGCAGAATCAAGTCTACTGACAGGTTCCCAGTTTCTATTTGGAATAAACGCCCACATGTTTCTAAATGTTTTCAAAAATTGCTCTTTCAATGTGCTTCCATCAAAACATGCTGGATGGTGTTTGTAAATCTGAACTTTGCATGTGACTTTAAAAGTATCTTTCTAAGTATTTGCTTCCTTTTTGCCACATTTCTGTTTTTCTCTTTATCTCTTTCCTCCCATCTTTTCTGGAAATTTGGCCTTTGGCGGGGAATCTGTGACTAGCTGTACCCTTCCCTCACAGACTACCTCTGGGCTGTAGGTGTTAGTTAGAACTTGTAGGCTGGTGGTTTCTCTGGTTCTCTCAGCCAGGACCTGGGTGTATTCTTTGGGGTGGATAAGGCAGGAGATCACTGATTCATTTAGAAAGTCACTCTCTGAATGGTGAGGGTTCTCGTTGGCACCAGGCTCTGTGCTGGTCATGGGAACAAAGAAAAAGAACATGACTCGCTCTCTTTTCCAAATCATCTACAACTTGGATTGATAACCTTGCTGTCTGAATTTCTTTTTTTTTCTCCTTTTTTGGTACCAGGGATTGAACTCGGGACCTTGCACTGTCCAGGCAGGCGGCAGAACCACTGAGTTAAGTCCCTGGCCCTTGAATTTCTTAGTCTGACCTTTCAATAGATGTTTGGCTGTGTCTGGAAGTTCTTTATCATTGCCAGCCCAGGAGTCCAAGTAGGAGTAGACACCTTGGTATGGACCTCCACATTATCCACACCATCCTAGTGGTACGAAAAGCCATTTGTATCTAGTTTTGAGGAGAGAAGGAGATCTGGGGCATGGGAAACTGGTGGGGATGAGCAGGTGAGACCTGGTAGAACTTAAAGATAGATAAGTATTTGTAGGGCTTTATCTTTAATTTTCATAAGAATACACCTGGTGCTACCACAAAGCCAGTTTGGGTTAAAAATCCTAGGTTTTTATGGTGTTTTATTAATTTCTTCCCTTTGTTTTCCTTTGCAGTCCAGTCTTGTTTAGGCAGGAACTTACAGGAAGAGAAAATCTGAGCCTTTTCATTTGACCGCCTAAGTTTTGTTCTTTGTTGTGTCTTTTCTCTTGGAACAGACTTCTTTTCCTCTTGCTGGTGAAGCTGAATGGATGGTTGCACTGCTTCACCCTTACCTGCCACACAGGCTATTTTCACCCCAGCTCACATGACTTGGCACTAGCTTTGGGAGTGCAGGATGGGGGAGGGGTGGGATTCTCACAGCGCTTCTGAATTCCAGCCTTACTGTGTTGGTACTGATGACCTGGGGTGGGACTAGAAGCAGCTTGTGATTTGCAGACAAGGAGGTATTATGTTGGAGCTAATTCAAGTGCTTCCATGGGGGTGAACTTGGCCACTTGTTGCTCTCGGGGGATTTCACTTGGGCAGTCAGAAGTGGCAGGTAGCAGGGGAGGAACTCCTCTCAAAAGACCTGCCAGGCCTGCGGGTTTCCTCAACAGCTTCTTCATTGTGGAACTGTAGCACCTGGGTCATTGCTACTTGGAACTCTCAGTCTTGTGTTTGAGAACCTTGCTTCTGGTTGTAGTTTCAGGAAACCTAAGTATCTGTAAGAATGTAGACTTCCTGAGGGCCAGAACTTTGGCTTCTTTCTGTGTTTCTGGAGCCTGGAACAATGAATGCATGGTATGTAGAAAACATTACTAGGTGGCTGGGAGAACAACCTTTTATGGAACATAATCTACTGCTCTACTTGAGTCCTTGTCGTACCTTCGTTTTAAAGTATATTCAAGCCGGTATACTTTCTTTAAAAACTGCATGGGTATGCCTGTAATCCCAGCTACTCAGGAGGGTGCTGCAGGAGGATCACAAGTTCAAAGCTAGCCTGGTTGATTTCTAACAGGTTCTTTGTGGTGGATTCTCTTTCCATCTAGTCCATAGATTCTTAAAAATGCAAGCTGAAAAGAAGCATTAGAGTTCATTCAATCTAATGAACTTGATTTAAGCTTAGGAAACTGAGGTGCAGAGAGGAGGGAGTATTCACCAAGGATAAAGTTAATGTCTTTCTCATCCTTCTGTTTTGTACCACCACATTCATGTCTCCATAAGCATTACGCATCTCCCTCCTCAAAAATTTTTGCCATCCACAATAAGGTCAAACTTAACTATGTTTACAAGGCTTCCTGTGGTCTGAGCCTGGCGTTTCTCTGCAGTCTTGCTTTTCATTACTTTTTTTTCCTTTAAATTCTTTTATTGGTACATTTTAGGTATACAGTATGTTTACGTTTATCATTGGATGCTTGTCCCTGTGCATGATGTATCTTGGTTCTTCTTTTTTCCCCATACCCTGTGCTTCCTTCACCCCCTCCACCCTTCCCTATTCACAGAGACTTTCCATTTTTTCCTTTTCTCATAATTTTTCCTTTCCCTTCTTTCCTTTCCCCTTCCCCTCTCACTTCCCCTACCCCTTTGGACCCTTTCTTTCTATTTCAAATTATCAATTATTCATTTTAATCTTTATTTACACTTTCAGTTTCTCACACCAGAGAAACTTCGGTACACGTGAATGTTCTATTTATTTCACTTAAGAGTATGGCCTCAATGTGCATCCATTTAGCTCTAAATGTCTCTATTGTCTCATTCTTTATGGCTGAGTAGTACTCCATTTTATAAAAAACTACACCTTCTTTATCCAGTTTCCAGTTGTTGGGCACTTGGGCTGTTTCCAAGCTTTAGCTATTACAAACTGTGCTGCTATAAACATGGGTGTGCATATGTCACTGTGGTATGATTCTTTTAATTCTTTTGGGAAGATACCCATCAGGAGAATAGTTGGGTCAAATGGGACCTCTAATCCTAGTTCCTTGAGGTATCTCCATACTGATTTCCACAGTGGTTGCATCAGTCTGCATTCATTACTTTCTAATGCAAACCTCATCTTTCTGTCAGTCCAGATGCAAATGCTACTTTTTTTCCCAGTGCTTTCTTTCACCGCTTGGCTAGAAAGGAGTCCCCTGTCCTCTGCACTCACTCTTAGAACTCTTGATTTGGAGCCTCCAACTGGCACTAATCATAAAGTACCAAGGGAAGGGAAAACAGTTCCTACCACCTGTGAAAGTAGTATTAACATCTCGTTGTAAGAAGGATGAGTGGCAAGGGAGTACATTGCCATTGCTGTCTTTGGAAAATACAGTGTGCCACAGTCTGCCCTTTGGTCACTCCTCACATCCTTCTCAGCTGCAAAATGCACTCAATCTCTCCCTTAAGAGCCGGGTCTCAGAATATTAAGTGAAACAAAGCAGACACATAAGCTTAAATATCACATGGTTTCTCTTACATGAGCAACCCAAAGTATGAATAAATTAAAGAGCAAAATAAAAGATAGAGAATAGGAAAAAGGGAGGCAGATCTTTTATCTTATCCAGACTACTTAGAGCGGGTAGCACTCACACCCATAATCCTAGTGCCCTTGAGCCTAGCATTACACCATGAATCAATTTGAGTATTACACACTCTGGATCCAGCCACCTCTGAAAAATGCCCCACCTATGACCACATGAGGCTTTGGGGGACATCTAAACACATTCCATAACAAGGATTTCACTTTAATAGCATCCCACTTATGCATACCAAAATCTGTTATTTGTTGCCAAATAATCCTCCAAAATTCAGTAGTGTGACATAGCCATTTTATTATGTTCCCAGATTCTGTTTATTAGGAGTTCACACAGAGCTTTGCAGGATGGCAAGTTCCTGTTCCGTGATGTCTGGGACCTTGCTAAAAGACTTCAAGGTTTAGGATGATCCAGTGGCCAGGGACCCATGTCACCTGGCTGTGTTGAGAGGTTGACCCTGGCTGTTGCTGGGACTTTCACCAGAACACCTACATGTGCCCTCTCCATATGGCCTAGCCTTGTGTGTAGCATGTGATACAGGAATTAGGAGCTGCTAGTATCTTGAGGCCTGGGCCTGAAAGGTGGCCCATTGTCATTTCTGCTGCATTCTATTGGTCAGGCAGTTATAGAGCCTGAATTCAAGAGGAGGGGACATTTTGATGCAAGACACATTGAAGAATTTGGAGACCGTGTTCTAAAACCACTACAAATGCCTTTGATATGGTTTCTTAGGAGTGAATTTGTGTTCCTCTTTTGCATAATGTCTAGCTCTATTTGTACTGTGCAGTAACCCAGTTTGTACTGGACCAGGGGTTTCCCCATCAGGTGTCCAGACTCTTGGCGAGGGCTTCTGCACTGTAAATGCACTCTATATTCAATGTTGCCACTCCTTAGAATAGCTCTGGATTCCTACCCAGAGAAGAGCTCACCAGTCCTCTTTGTGCTTCCTTGGAAATCAGCTGGGGGACAGACAGTATGGCTTTGGTAGAATCTTAGAAGTACTTTCTGGAGTTGAAAAAGCTACTCCACGTGTTCTTTGACCCCAGCTACCATTCTGTTCACCCTGGCAAGCTGTGATTGACCTTATAGGTTTCTCTGGATGGTGGCTTGAATGTAGGCCATTCAGAGGCTGAGGCTGCCCTGAACCCTGTTGGGGACTCTTAGGCATTTGAAATGAGGTTGCTTTGGGAAGAGGAAGGCCAAGTTGTGTCACGCAGTCTCTGGCTTTTTATCAGAACTGTTCTGGAGTGGGATGTCAACAGAAGTTCCTGGGCAAGCCCCTTCTCTTTGCTGGGAAACAAACTCTTAGTCTTGCTGACAGGACTCAGGCTGCCTTCCTTCTTTCTTTCCTCCTCTCTGCTCAGATTGTGGCCTTGACATATTTGGGGCATCCTTTAGTAAAAATGCTTCATACAGTGTTACTTGAGAGAGGGCCCACACTAACTCAGGGTTTGGTCATATTCATTTGAAACAACTGGAGCCAGTATTTTGCACTTTAAATTTCTGTCTGTGCATGTTCCAGCAGGTACACACGTTGCTTTCTCTTTACATTGGTCTTGCTCTGTGTGTTTGTGGTCCTCTGTTTCTTTTAAATTTTCTGTGTACCCTCCCCTTTCTTCTGTTTATCTTACTCCCTGCCTCCTGAAAATGTTGGTTTTGGCAAGTTGTATGCCATGGAGTTGGCATTGGTGCCTGTGCCCAGCAGCCGAACTGGCTGCCACTGACAAGCTGAGGCACACCAGGCACCCGGTTGCACAGTGGCCACCTCCCCAGGGTCACATTTTGGGATTGTAGAGCAGAGTGAGAGATGATAAGAGCAGAGTCTTGGCTATTTACTTTGAATTTTCTTTTACCATTACAGAATTATTTATATTATTTACTTTTACAAATTGACATCATTTTAGTCACACAGCTAGTATCAAAGGATACCCAGAGTATGTGTTTCCCCCATTTTATAAAGAACTGGAAGCTCAGAATTTAGGCAGCCTCCCATGAGTACACCTAAGAAGTGATATATCCAGGACCCAGATCTCTAGACTCTTGGTCTGGTATACAGTTTTTGCCTTATGGGAGAGAAGTTTGGGGGCTGATAACTATACTGGGGTTGCTGTGTTGTTCTTCAAATCATATCACAGTGGGGGAGGCAAGTCTATAGACCTTGCCCTGGGTAGGCATAAAGGAAACCTAAGTTTTCACTTTTTCTTTTAATTGTTCATTCAACACAAATATATTAGTTTTTACTGCTCAGTTTTAGGTGCAGTGCAAAGTACAAGGGATATCAAGATTAACAAGATGTTGTTGCTGGCTTCAAGTAGGTCCACTCGTGGTCTAGTTAAGGAGACAGATTAGGAAACAACATGATGGAATAAAGTGTTATACGTGTCATAATAGACACTCTTCCAAGCACAGTGGAGGCATCCAAAATTGCTCATCTCCACCTGGATGAAATGGGTAGAGTGGGAATGGGAATAAGCTTGGAGTTTGATGTGCCAAGGGTGGGATACAGGATTGCAGTGAAGGGGCAATGTAAGGTATTGAAAGGAAAAATGAGTAGGGACCAAATCAAGGGGTCCTTGTCAGACATTCCAGTGAACTTGCAGTTTTTTCTGCAAATAGAGGGGAGTTTCAAACACAATCAGTTTTGCATTTTAAGAAGATGTTAGAACATGAGAGAATAGACCAGAACATGATTAAGACTGAAGGCAAAGAGAGAAATTAAAAAACTATTTTAATAACCTTGGTGAAAGATAAGATCTGAACCAGGGAAGTAGCAGTAGCAGTGGGGAGGGTAAGGAGGAGAAAGATCTAAGAGATGTTCGAAAGCAGAATTGATAGGAATTAGTCATCAAGTAGGCCAGGGATGGGCTAGATCCAGATGTTTGGAGGAGAGGAGGAAACCCTGACCTTTTCTCTCTTCTATGAAATGAGTTGAGAATACATGCAGCAGTAAAGCCAGGGAGAAAAGAAGCATAAAGCAGCATAGGGATGAGACCATGTGATAAGACACCTGGTTCAGGTGGATGCAAAAGTAGGGTTCTGTCATCCAAGGCCAGTCATTTTAGATGGGCATTGGCTCCCACTTCCCTCCATTCCTGCTCAAGGCCATTGCTCCTGCACCTGTGCCCTCTGTGTCTCCCATTGACAACTTTTCTGAATCTTGTAGATCATTCCAGTCATTATTCAAACATGCTGTAATGTCTCCTAGCCCAAATTATCAAGCCAAATGCTTCCGTTCACCCACATTCCCCTTCTAACTACCACCACATTTTCTTGTTCCTTTTCTGAGTTGCCTGAACTGTCCTCTACTTCTGCTCCCTTTCCTTCCATTTTCTTGAATTCTTTCCAGTCAGGATTCCCTTTCTACCCCCAAGAACTTCTCAAAGTCAGTGACTTCCATATTGCCACATCTCATGATCATTTCTGTCTTTCTCTTGCTCAGTTGTTGACAGATTTGACTCAGTTGATCACCCCCTATTATTTCTTCAAGGTCTCAGGACATCACTCTTCATGGTATTTTTCTTTCCTCACCAAAGGCCCCTCTTTATCTCCTTAGCTAGTTCCTGTTACTAATCCTGACCTCAAAACACTGAAAATCCCAGGATTCAGTCCTTGGACTTCTCTGATTGTGTATACTCTTTATATCTTGTGTAGTTCATGTAGTCTAGAGTACTATGTATATACTACTAATGACTCCCAAGTTTGAATGTATAGTCTGAACTCTATTCCACCAAGTGCTCAGGCTAAAAATCTTCATATCATCTTTGACTCCTCTTTGGTTTCTCATAGCCTTCATCCAGATTTTTCAGCAAATCCTATTGGCCCAACTCTCAAAAGTAGCTCTATCTCTACTGCTACCATTGTAAACAATCATAGTCTTGTCTGGATTGTTGTGGTAGCCTCCTGAATAGCATCAGTGCCACTTTTCCTGCACTCTTATACTTCATTCTCTGATAGATTGTGTCAGTCTTTTCTTACATCCCTTCAGGAGCTCCTTCTCTTGCAATGTGCAAGCCCAAGTCTTAGCAGCAACCCACGGGCTTCTCTGTGATGTGGCCTTGGTGCCTTTCTGACTAATCTTCAGCTCACTCCTCCTCTTCTCACTCCATCCTGGCCACGGTGCCTCCTTGTTGCCCATATATACCATTGTTTCAAGCTTTTGCCTTACTGGTGTTGTGCCCTGAACATTCTTCCCCTGGATAAACAAATTGCTCACTTCATCAGGTTATGTTCATATGATCTCCTGGCAGAAGGGCCTTTCCTAATCTCTGTATATAAAATAGTTACTCACCCTCACTGTTAATATTTTATCCTTTTACTATTCTTTATTCTGTATTGGCCCCATAACCATCTCACAGAGTTGGTTTGTTTCTTATCTACTCTAAACACATGAAGCAATACTGTGTCCCTCCACTAGAATGTGAACTATAGAAAAAGATTATTTTTAGCCTGTTGATCCTTAAGGCTTAGAATGGTACTATATTTGGAATATATTTGATGCTCAGTATATATTGGCTGAATGGCTGAGGAGTCAAGATGTGTCTCAAGCTTGATGGGGCTGACACACTGTGGTCTGGGTGATAGGCCACTTCCTTGTTCCTTGGTCCAAGTTCAGAGGTTAGCAAGGAGCTGTCCTGGGAACCCCCAAGAAGTGAAGCTAGACTGTCAGTAGCAGACCCAAAAGAAAGGTTTGCTCAAGTGGTTGGCTTCCTGAGACTGCCTGGATCCAGTCCCTGCCATTCTCTTGACCATTGTTTCCTTTTGCCCAGCAGGGGAAAATGATCTTATTACTCTTATTCTCAGTCTCAGTTTGAGGACTAAGAAACAATTAGAGGGATTGAAACTGACGCTCAAGACTGAGCATGCTCTCTCACCCATGCCAGGAGGTTCCACCTGCATGTAAACTCTTTGTCAAAGAATCAATACATGATGACACCTGGCCCCCATTTTGGCCCAGCTTAAGCTTTTCTCCTGGAAGTGTCAGCTTTTACTGATCCCTTCCCTAACCTGGGAACAGAGACCGATAGAGGCACCTTCTGTCACTTCCATTTGAGAAAAATTAAAATATAGTCCTTCATGGATCCAAGCACTCATTTGCTTAGGGCCTGGACTGATGACCTTTTGCACCTATGGTTCTGTAAAATAAATCCGAGAAACCCAAGACCTCTGTTGATTATGGATAAGTTAAGATCTCACCAGGCTTGAGCCTGGTGCACTGCCCTGCCACTGCCTATCCCAGGGAGGGCTGAGGCTTATTCTGTTCACACTCCCTCACTGAGCAGTCTCTTTGGTCATGACTTGGCTGGGCACTCGTCTGTGCCCATGTACACGTGGGAGGGCTCTTTTTGATTTGCCGTTTTAAAAACAACTTCAGCGTGTTGAGGTTTCCTGTTGATCAGGGGCAGCCAGAAGCTATGACCCAACAGGGAATTGTTGGCCAATCCCTGACTCACCCGAGTTTTCTGTGTGTGAGTGAGCAGTGACAGCAGTCTGGCTGAGGGGCAGTTGGCTGCCATCCTTTGAGTGGCATGGCACTCTGGAGCCTGTGAAGCTGAACAGCCCAGTGTTGATGGCTGTGGCATTATGATCAGGTGGGTTTTTGCAAGGTGCAGTATTGGCAAAATCCTGCTGTCTTTAAAACTGTTTGGACAGAATTCTTAAAGTTGGCAGTGATCGTCATAGTAGACAACCAGAAAAGCACTCTGAAGAGGAAGTTTGTTCATGATTCTCTCTGGTAAGCTCACTCACCTTTATTTTTTCCTTTCTTTTATATTCATTATTCACTGAGCACCTTCCAGATACTAACCATGTGTGCCTTGACCTAGAAGAAATCATCTGACAGGGAAGATGGAGAGAAGGTCCCTTGATACTGTGTTCTAGACTGGGGAGGCCCCTGGGGCCATGAGCTATATTTGGGGGCCTGAGGGTTCAGAGGGATAACAGTTGTTACTTCTTACTTGTTACAGAGGCAACATTGTGTAGTGTAAATTCATGAACTGTCTTCACCACTTTGCCCCTGAATGACCTTGGATGAAATATTTAACCTTTCTGTGCCTTAGTGTCTTTCATTTGTAAGATAAAGATAATAATACCTGATAATCTCAGAGAATTTATGTGAAGATTAAATGAGTTGATACATGTAAAACCATTTATTTAGAACTATTCTTGGTATTTGCTGAGATCTGTGTATGGATTTGGAGCTGGGGAATGGCTAGGGCTTACTGGATATGATGTCCCTACTGTACTGTGGAGTTGCCTAAGGAGTTGGTGTCCCGGCCCTATTGGCCTCCTGATGGAGTGGAAAGGATTCTTTATTGAGGGACCCTCTTAACCTTTTTAAGACACTTGTAAATCCTAATTCTGGTCAGTACCCAAGCTGAGGGAGTGGGTTTTGTGTCCAGTAGCACAGTCTTAGGGGAGAGAGGGAGTGGTTAAGGGGAAAGATATGGCCCATATATATTTTAGGCCACTTCAGGAAGCTCATAACAGTTGATCATTAACAGCTCTTCTCAACTTCTATTTTCAGTGATAATCACATTGCTTCCTCAGACATAATAGAAATCGGCAAATGGGCAACACTCCCAAGCTCTGCTTTTTGACCCAGAGAGGCAATTGTTAGCCGTTTAGGAGCACATTCTTCTTTCCACTCTTCTTTTGTTGGCAGATACACAAGGAGTAATTGAAAATACAGTGATTGTTTGAATATTTTAAAAACATTATTAGAATAAAAGACACGTTGCCATTAATCTCTCAAAACACCCTCCACCCTGAACACTCTTACCCCGTCATTCTTGCTGTTTTCTGAAGCAGTTCTGGAAGTGCTCTTTTGTGAGTGTCTATAGGGGTATGATAAGAAATATAGTGAATGCTGCTTCTGAGTGCTATCCGAAAAAAAGGCAGGCTTATAAAAACACTGCAGTGTGTCCTCATCTACCTTATTCACCAGATCTGGCACCATGCAACTCCTGGCTCTTCCCCAAATTCCCAATGACCAAGAAAGGTAAAAGTTTTGAATCAATTCAGGATATTAAGGCAACCATGACAACTAAACTGAAGACACTCATGAGAAAAGTCTTCTAAAATTGCTTCAGAAAGTGGCTAGAATGATGGGGTAATTGTGTTCACAGCTTTTGGGGGGATTAATGGCAGTTTTTACTATAATAATTTTTTAAAAAATTTAAACGTGTGCACTATATTTTTCTATCACACCTTGTAGACTTTTTTTTTTGTATCAGGGATCAAACTGAGGACCTTGCACTTGCCAGGCAGACGCTGTGCCACTGAGCTACCCCCCCAGCCCCCATAGACTCTGAGGATACTGCATCTTGTCACAGAGGAGGCTTCTGCCCCAGGCATTCCTCAGGGTCTCGGACTGAGCCAAGCAGAGAGGCACACTGAGTTTGGGCTGCTATGGCTAAGGAGCTGCTTCTGTCCCTGAAGCCTGCCTTGAAGGCACATAATATGAACAGAGTACTTTTGACTTTGAGAATACTCAGGAAAGAGACACTGAGCTCTCTGAGAATAGAGCATGATGCTTCTGGTTATTAGATCACTCATTACCATTTTATTTTCCTTCTTTTCTTTCTTGCTCCCAGGTCTCAGTCAGTCTCTCCACCTCCAGTTCTGTCCCCACCGAGGAGTCCCATCTACCCCCTCAGTGATAGTGAAGCCTCAGCCTGCAGGTACCCCAGCCACTCCAGCTCTCGAGTGCTCCTCAAGGACTGGCGTCCCCGTGACCTTTCACCCCAGAATCCTCAAGATCTCTCCCTAGATTCTTCACCACCCATCTGTTCCCTCAAGGCCACCAGCTTTGGTTATTTGGACAGAAGCCCTTCAGTGTGCAAGAGAGAGGACCAGAAGGAGAATGTCCAGGTTGCAGCTCAGGATGTAGAGGAAGTAGCTGCTTGCCTCCCTGTTGCCCAGAGCACCCCATTCCTAGGGCCGGCAGCTGGCCTGCGGAGTGTTTTGTTGACCCGCTCTGGTGCCCGTGCCCACAACCTGGGCATCCGAGAGAAGATTTCAGCATGGGAAGGTCGCCGAGAGACTTTGCCCAAGATGAGCTTGTGTGGAGAGAAGCGGGAGGGCTCTGGGGTCGAGCATCCAGTCAGTGAGGGCTGCCCGAGTGTGGGCTGTCCCAGCGTGGTGCCATCCCCCTGCAGCTCAGACAAGACCTTTGATTTCAAGGGCCTCCGGAGGATGAGCAGGACCTTCTCTGAGTGTTCCTACCCTGAGACCGAGGAGGAGGGAGAGACACTTTCTGTCCGGGACTCTTTCTACTGGCTGGAGAAGCGGCCAGGCCGGAGTGAGCCCAGTGCCTTCCTCAGGGGGCATGGCAGCAGGAAAGAGAGCTCAGCAGTGCTGAGCCGGATCCAGAAAATTGAACAGGTCCTGAAGGAGCAGCCAGGTGGGGGCCTCCCCCAGCTCCCCAGTAGCTGCTACAGTGTAGACCATGGGAGAAGGAAGACTGCAGTCTTGGGCACCTTGGAGGAGCCAGCAGGGAGCATGGGTGTGAGCGCTGGCAGCCGGGCAGTAGGAGTGGCTGGACGTGGGGGGGAGGCGGGCCTGCCCCTGGAGAGGGAAGGCAGTGGTTCCAGCAAGCCAGGGCCCCCTGGAAACAGTCCTAGCTCCCAGCTGGTGCCATCAAAGAGCTCCCCTGATCCTGCTGTGAATCCTGTCCCCAAACCCAAGCGCACCTTTGAATATGAGGCTGACAAGAACCCCAAGAGTAAGCCAAGCAATGGTCTACCTCCTTCGCCCATACCTGCTGCTCCACCCCCTTTGCCCTCCACTCCAGCCCCACCAGTCACCCGGAGACTCAAGAAGGACATACGTGGTCACCGCAAGTCCCAGAGCAGGTAATGCATGCCCTCCTGTGTTTTACAGTGGGGCACAGTGCCTTTCTTTTAAAGAAGGATGCGAAAGTAGATTGTAATATGGGTCACAGGAGTGCTTAATTACTTCTGAAGCAAAATAATCATTAATTTGGTAGTCGTAGTGAAAAATAAGAGTGTTCTCTTGTTCTTACAGGATACTTAGGCATGGAAATGTGCAAACTACTCTTCCCACTGCTGTGTTCTGAACACAATGGCTGGGTTTGGCCTTTGGGATAAAGCTGGGCTGTGTCTCAGGCCCTGTTGGAGCTTCTTTAATCCTTCATGGGAAGATTAGAGTTGCCTTATTTTTAGGTTGAGTAGGTAATTTTTCAGTTTTTGAGGACTAGCAGGATCTTAGCCTCGCTACTATCTGAAGTACCAGCACTAGAAATTAACTTCTTCAAGGGAAGCATAATCTGAATGTTGTATTGTATCATTAACACAGTAGTATTGGCAGATTTAATATGATCCTGCTCTTCTGCAGGGCCTCTTAGACATAAGGGACCCTGGGGCTGTTTTAAGAGGGGATTCTTGAATTCTAAAAGAAGGGACGGACTGAAATAGGAGTGGGAGAATATTTTACCTGCTTCTTGGCCATGTTCAAGGCGCCCATTGATTTCCTGTAGGTCAGTCTTAGCATTTCTGATCCTGAACTACCAGGGCCATCTCCCCAGAGTAATTTAGTAGCGAGAGTCTCTGGAGTTGGTGAAAATTGACAGGCATCTGTTCTCTGAATTGGGGTAGACTGGAAGCCAGCTTCCTTTGCAAGACCTGTTCTCCTGTCTTTCTCATGTTGTATGAGCATTCATGTTTGTTTCACTTCTGGGGATTCTTCAGTCTCTTCCATACTTCAGCCTTCACTCAACATATCCTATCTTATATATAAACTTCCCTGCCGTATGCAGAGAGCACCAATCAAAGGTTCAGACCCCTGGGCTGGGGATTTAGCTCAGTGGTTCCGCCCCCTGCCCTGCAAATGCAAGGTCCCGAGTTCAATCCTTGGTACCAAAAAAAAAAAAAAAAAGGTACAGAAGCCTGAGCCAAACAGTCCATGGCTAAGCATAATCCCATTTTAAGCACCCTAGAATGCTTACTGACTTTTTAATTCTTTACCAGCCTGCCAAGAGTATTTGCTTTGTCCTTATTCATCCATTTCTATAAATACCCATCCAGAACCTGCTATGCACCAAGCCTTATGCTGGTTAAAGGGACACAAAGGCGAATAAGACATGGTTCTTCCATTCAAGCACTTCATGGTCTGGTGCACAGATAAACCAGAGCTGTAATACATGCCATGATCTATGTCAGTGTGAATGCTGCAGAGACTCAGAGGAGTGGCATCTAAATTAGGCTGGGGGGCAGGAGTTGGAGGAGGTCCTTTATGGAGGGAATCGCTAAGATAAATTTAGAGGAGCAGAGGCCAGCTAGGTAACAAGAAAAAGTGGTGGGGAGGAGTTCCTTAACCTTCTGGTTCTACTTATGTCCCCACATGTCACATCTACATGTAGTGTACATACATACAGACCTTGTATAGTGCAGTCACTACCAACTTCAGTCTGTGCTCTTTGAGAAAAGAGAGGCAGTTTAGAAAGTGCGAGCTGCTCTGTTTGCCTTTCCACATGGCAAGCATGTTCCCTGAGGGGTGTGAGGTGGTGAGTCTATTATCTTGTTATGCCAGGTGTCATTCTGATATATTTCTTTGTTTTTAAAAAAACGCAATCCAAATATTTCTTCTGGTATTCAATCAAAGAAAAAGAAATCTGTTGAAAAATATAGGGGAAGCTGGGCGTGGTGGTGCATGTCTGTAATCCTGGCACTCTGGAAGACTGAGACAGGAGGATCACAAGTTTGAGCCCAGCATGACAACTTAGCAAGATCCTGTCTCAAAATTAAAAAGGTGCTGCAGATGTAGCACAGTGTAAAGGCCTGGGTTCAGTCCCCAGTACCCTCCCCCAAAAGGGTGAAAAAATTGACAATATTAGCCTTAAAGAGAGGTAGTATGTTGGAGTTCTCAATATTGTACCTTCCTCAGGGATTTTCAAGGATAATTTGGCTGAACATGATGTGTGTCATTTATGGACTTGAAAACTGCCTGCATAAGATGTTGATGCCACTATATGTACCAGTGAAATTTGGTCTCACACCAGCATTTGGGAACCACCACACTAGGCCATTGGGTGTTTATTTAACTAGTTGAGAAGTCTAGGCCAAAGACAAATTTGTGAGTCATCAAGATGCAAGTGGTAGGTACAGTGATAGCCCATGGGTATTTGGCTGCTAGAAGGTACAGAGTTAAAAAAAATATTCTGAAGGCAGAAGTCTGAGAGATGCTGGCATTTAAAGGCAAGTAGAAAAAGGAGAATTCTTCCAGAGAGCCTGAAACATAATTGGTACAGAAGTAGCTGAAACCTAGGAGGCAGTGGAGGAGAATGCCAGCCTTAGCGTGTGGTGTTGTGTTGAATGCCGCAAGCTAAGAGCATGACGGGGCTTTTAGGATATTTTCAGTCCGTGACTTGCACGCCAGTACTCTCAGGAAGAGTTGTTTGGTAAGCGGAGAGAGAAAGGACATCACCGGAAGAGGGAAGTGTTCATGGATGAGAGGAGGGAGTCTGTTAGTGTTCCTCCTTGTCTTCCTCCCAGGAGCCTTGGAGAAGGACAGGATGCAGCAAAATAGCAGTGCTGTGGTCTCAGTAAATGGGAGCCAGGCCTCAGGACTCAGCCACCTGTGATTGAAATTCTGCAGTGGAGGAAAGGTTATCTGGGGATGGGAAGGAGCAGGGAGCTAGCTGGAGGGAAGACACTGCAGATTGTTTTCCTAGCTCTAGCTCAGAAGAGGTCTTGACTCCTTCCTTTTCAACAAAGCACCCTGTGCCAGCTGCTTCCCCAGCCCCTGCAGTGCCGTTGCGCATGTCCTTCCAGCGTGGAGTCCTCACTGCCTGACCAGTGCAGTAGCAGAGTCCTTGCTAGGGGGCAGGGCAGGCACTCCGTTCCTGTGGGAATGGCAGACTCCTCCCAAGGAGGGTATTTTCCAGGGTTGGGAGGCCAGTGATGTGGTTTAAAGCTCAGGCTCTGGAGGCAGGCAGCCTGGGCAAGTCTTGCCTCTGTCAATTCAGTCTCTTCATTTGTAAAATGGCACAATAACTGCTAACACTATTGTGAAGGTTAAGGAGATGATACATGTAAAGGTGCATTGGACTCAGCACCTGACACATAGCATGCTTTGTGGTGGTTATTGTTACCTAATATTGGTATTATTAGGGATAAGACTCCATGCAGACACCCAGGCTGGGGCCTTTCTGGCCATCTGTCACCTTGTTTGGATGGTAAGTTTGAATCTACCTTGCTGCTTTTCTCAGTAGCTGGTTTTATGAGGAGGGGCTTTGGTCTTTGCTGTTGGTGCCACGCTGTTCTGCAGCAAAGCAGCAGAGATCTGGCTCAGGCAGAATGACTCATGCTCTTGTTATCCACAGAAAATCCTTTGAGTTTGAGGATGCATCCAGTCTCCAGTCCCTGTACCCCTCTTCTCCCACTGAGAATGGTACTGAGAGCCAGCCTAAGTTTGGATCCAAAAGCACTTTAGAAGAGAATGCCTATGAAGATATTGTGGGTAAGCAGTGGTGGAGGTGGTGGGTTGGGCCATCTCTGGGGGCTGCAGAAGAACAGGAACCCAAGGAGGCACTCACAGGTGCGCCTTGTTCTTTTGGGCAGGTGGGGTCCCATTTGGGGAACGTTTGCTAGAAAGGGCCTCAAGAAGCACCTTAGCACGTCAGAGTAGCTGAGTGAATGAAGGCTGGCCCTTGGGTGAACTGAAATCCAAAGGGGCTTGAGAACATGTGAAGGGGGAAACTGCATCGCTTCTTTCCTCTATTTTCAGGTGGGACAGCCCAACAAGCACTGTTCCTTACTTACTTGGGTGTGTGTCTGTGTGTCCTTAGGCAAGTCACTTAACTGTTAGGAGATCTCTGGGGTTTTCTTTTCCATATACAATGATGATATGGTGGTGTGATAATAGGAACAACACCCTCAACAGTTACACTACTTCAAAGGTTATTGTTAGGATTGAGCTAAGAATAAGACACTGGCAGATTCATTGTCTGGTGAGGAGGGCCTGTTTCCTGAGTCAGAGACATCCATCATCTCCCAGTGTCCTCACGTGGCTGAAGGGGCAAGGGAATTCTCTGGAGTCCCTGTTTTTTCTTTTGGTACCGGGGATCGAACTCAGGACCTTGCACTTGAGAGGCAGGCACTGGAACCACTGAGGTAAATCCCCGGCCCTGGGGTCCCTTTTATAACAGCATTAATCTCATTCCTGAGGCTTCTGCCCTCTTGCCCTCTTGACCTAGTTACCTTCTAACAGCCCCACCTACCAGCGCTAATACATTGGGGATTAGGTTCTACCACATGATTTTGATTTTTATTTTTTGTTGTGCTGGAGATGGAACCCAGGGCCTTGTACATGTTAGACAAGCATTCTACCACTGACCTAATCCCTAGCCCTCACCATATGAATTTTGAGGGGACAGAATTCAGTCTATAATGCAAGCCAACAAGTTCCACAGCCCCAGTTTCATAGATGGTGGCAGAAGATCCAAGACTATGCTTCATGTCCTCAGGTTTCCACTGGCTCCTCTTGCTCACAGGTCTCATGGGGCCATGTGGTCCCAGGTAGAAGCTGGATATACTGTGGGTTGTGTCCCAGCTAAGCATCCCAAGCTTAGGAAACCCCAGTCTTTTCAGAGGCTGCTAGCAAACCTGTCCAACCTTTGTCCTACAGGGAGATATTATCTTTATCATTCCTAGTCAGGAAACAAATCTGCCTCTGCCCAAGAGGGAGACACTGTCTCAGTCTTCCGTTTGGTATATAAACATCCTTGGAAATATAGTCTGTAACTGTCTATTCCTCTTGCTCAGAAGAAAGCCAACAATGCAATTGCTCCATAGAGAATTGTCTTCCACAAGTAGAGCAGCACAGTGGTCACAAACTCAAAGATCAACAAAAAATGGATGGTCTCGTGTGGGCTGGGTTTATTTTTGACATTCATTTTAATTCTGCTCTCATCCTCTTCAGTGGGGAGCTTTGATTCTGCTCAAATAAAGCTTGTGTTTCAGGGCCCGTCAGTGAAGGAAAAAGAGCAGTGTCCTGTGTGCTCACTTGCTCCTGCGCTCTGAGCTGGAGGACATTAGAAAAAAGGCCCCCGGAGAGAGAACCTTCCAGATTCTCAGAATATGGGAGTCTTACAAAGAGATGGCCACCTGGTCTCTCATTTTCATAGTTGTCTCCTTGCAACTTGCTGGGGTGGCATTTCTGGGGGGACAGCAGCCATGTTCAGACCCACAGAGACGCTGCCTTCCTAGGAATGGGGCATTTGCTATGTAGCCATGCAGAACTGGCCACAGCCGGAGGAATAGGAGTGAGAGCCCTCAAATAGCAAAATAGCTTGGAGGGGGAGGCCTTATCCCCTACCACTGGGGAAATGACAGCTTTGTAACCCACAGTCATCCAGAGCTGAAGCAGAGCTGGGGAAGTGGGGAATCAGAGCCAGAGATCCAGAAATGAGGTGAGCAGTTAAGGAAGATGCCCCAGCCCCAACTTTACCTCATACAACCCCTGTCCCTTGCTCTAGCTCATTTGTCCAAGAAGCATGCAAGTTGTTCCTGTATTTTCTCACCTCCTCGTGCACCGTCCCAAAGTGGAATAAGTCTCTCTGAGGAGTGAAGAGCCAGCTGTTGCCGTGTATCATTTCTGCCTGCAGCTTTTGGGGAGGCACAGTCTGATGGCTGCTGTGGGCAGAGAGGGATGTGGTTTTCTGCCACCACTCCAGCATAGCAGGCACCAGTGGTACTGTGGTCCTCGCTGTCTTCTGCTCTCTGACAAGGCTTGGACAGCCCTTCTGTGCTGCCTGGGGATTTCAGGTTGAGCTGTGATCTTGCAGTGACTCAACTGAGATGAGAGAAGGGAATAGTCAGTGGTCAGCCATTTCTATCCAGAGTTAATGATTCAGGGTCCTGTTTAGGGACAGTGTCTATGGAGAAGCATTTTGGAGGCATTGTCCTGAGCAGCAGAGCTGTTTCCTGGACCAACTTAGGTCGGGTTAGAGAGACAGGGAAGAGGAGGCAAGTGTGTCTGGACCTCTGCTGCTTACTCATTAGAGAGAATTTCCTCCACTTTTGGAGGTTTTAGGAGAAGGCAAGAAAACATAGGAGAGCTTGGTTGCTTATTGGATGGATGGATGGATGAGGCATAACTGGGGTTCAGGGCTGTACACGGTAAAGTGGTTAAGGCATCTTCTTTAATGGCTCATCAAGCTTCTGGACTGTTGTATAGGAAATAGGGGAAATAACAAAGGGGGAAGGTGTAGGAAAGAGAGCAGGGGAGTGACCCAGGCATCTGTTTTGTGTATTTGGTTTTGCAAGGTGGGGTGGAAAAGTGTTTGAGTATCTGTAGTTAGAGGCAGGTGCAGTGGCACAGGCCTGTAATCCCATCTACTCAGTAGATCGAAGCAGGAGGATTCCAAGTTTAAATCCAGCCTGAGCAACTTAGTGAGAGTCTCTCAAAAGAAAATTTAAAAAATGGCTAGAGATGTAGCTCAGTGGTATAGCACTTATGTAGCATGTGCAAGGCTTTGGGTTCAGTTCCTAAGGGAGAGACAGAGACAGAGATACTGGCACTGAGGCATATTTTCCCTCCTTTGTATCCATCCCCCAGGACCTCACCACCAAAGGTAGAGGGAAATAACAAGGCTCACCAGTAACTCTGACTTCTCAGAGCCCTCTTACGTCTTGCCCAGCCTCTGCTCTGTGGATTTAAGGTTGTTTCTGATTCTGGCTGGAGTATCCAGTTCTTGTGCTGCCTCCCTTCCATGGGACAAATGGAGCTTTGTTTCAGGCACGTGACGATGGGGCTGTGAGGGAGTAGAGAGCACCCAGGGTAAATCTCCATCTTGGTTACCACCGATTGGACTGGACTTCCTGTTCTGTTAGAGGTTGAGGGCCAGTTGGCCCAGAAATTAAGTCATCTCCATGAGCAGTGGACTTGAATGAGGTGCCCGGGGGACTTCACTGGCCTCCTGCCCACACCAGGTGTGACTCTTGGAGAAGCAGGGTGGGAGACTCTGGACAGGCTGGGATTTAGCCTGCTAATTTAAATAGAATGGTTCAAAAAGAAAGTTTATGCCGTGCTGCTTCCTGGGTCTGTTAATTCTCGCTTGTCTAATTTGCCATCTGCCCTTGGAAGATGCTGCTATTCTGCAAAGCCTTCTAATCGTATGCATTCTGAGCCTGACACTGAAAAATGTACCCAAGGAAGCAGCTTGTTAAGGAGTTATGTGGAGTGCCCTCGGCGCCTGACCAAGGAGCCCAGGCTGCATTCCTGCCGAGATTCCCACTCCCATCAGCTAGCTGGGGCTGAGGGAGAGCTTCCAGGAACTTCAGTGGGATGCGAGCTGGGGACAGGACCAGCCGGTCTGTGCAGCAAAGCCTTTTGAGCTTCTACTCTCTCTGCCTTGTCTCATTCACCCCCAGGCTGGGCAACAGTAAGGAACAGAGGGTACCTACCAGGATGGAGGTGGCATCAGGAAGCAAAGCAGCCAAGAGGTGCAGCCCAGGGAAAGGTTCTGGGACTGTTGGGAATTGGTGTCCAGGCTTGGAGGGTGGATAACAGCGGGCTCCAGGGAAGTTGGGCCCCTAAGCCAGCCTTTTCTTTGCTGTGAGAGAGAGAAAAATGGGGGACCCAGGAGAAACAGCTAGTTGGTACCAGAGGAGGGTTGGGGAAGAAAGTGAGACCCAAGACCCTTGCTATGGTTGTGGTTCCCAAAGCTTGGACTCTGGAGAAATTCTTGGGCCTGTGCAGATGCACACACTCCCCTCCTAACTGGTTCTTCCAGCTGTGAGGGAGAAGGAGGGGTGGGGAACGGTACCAGTGGCTAAAGACCCAAGGGGCTGGGTGTGTGTGGGGGGGGATTGGGCCTTGCTTCCAGAGGATCAGTGTGATAAGTTTGGGTTCTGACAGGCTCCCTTTAGAAGAGTGTAAAGCAGAAATTCTTGGAGATGCCCTTGTCCTTATCTCATCAACAAAGCTGGGAAAGTTTGAGACCTCTGGCTTCCCCAGCTGAGCTTGATGAGATGGCGCTGCTCAGGGACAGACTTCCTGAGAAGGGAGCTACCACTTTGTCTCTCTCCCAGCGCAGTGTGGACTGTCCTGAGCAAGGTGCATGGCAGGGATGCAGGTGAAAGTCTTACACTTGGCCACACTTCCTGTCTCCCACCCATGCCTGCTAAATCATCACCATACTTCTCCTCTCAGCTCTAGCCTCTCCAGCTGTGTTGTAGTGGTACTGCCTTGTAGGATGCTGGGGTCTTTGCTTTGCTATATACTTGTTTGTAGCAAATTTAATTTAGTGGCTCTGGGACTCAGAGTATGCTTGGTCTTTATGCATCCCCATCCCCTAGGCACCCATCCCACCTGGAGAGATGACCAGGAGATGTCTGTAAAACAGCTCCAGAGGGGTTGCCAGGAACGGACTTGAAGTTGGGGGTGCCCTGTGGAGTATGAGTGTGAATATGGAGCAAGCTGAGGCTGGGGAGGCAAGTCTTGGGCTGAGGCCGGCAGTCATTTCCTGGAGAAATGATTAGTGGATTGCTTATATCAAAGGAGAAAGAGGCTGCCAGTGGGGCTGGGGAGACATGATTTGAGGCCTTCCTACAATCTAGTTTCCAGAGGCAGTACAGTACTAGTATAGAAAACCTGGTGTTTCCAACTGTCTCCCCCTAGGTTGTCATTGGTATGTGTCCACAGTGTACATCTGTTCTCTGGGCCTTCATATCTTACATCTTTTTCATGGAACTTTAGATATTGTATTCAAAACTGATTCTGGGAGGAAAAGGAAGGAAAGAGAAAGGAGAAGGAGGGGAAGAATGGAGGAGAAGAGGGTTAAACTTGGAATTTATTGCATTAGTACTCAGAAGCTGTTAAAGCCAGGTGTGCTGGCACACGCCTGTAATCCCAGAACTCTGGGACTGAGGCAGGAGGATTGCAAGTTTGAGCCCAGCCTTGGCAATTTAGCAACTTAGCAAGACCATGTCTCAAAAAAATAAAAAAAGGGCCTTCCCTGGCCTCTGGGTTCAACCCCAGTAACACACACACACACACACACACACACACACAATATTTTAGGAAGCTTAAGAATATGTATCAAAACCGTTGGTTTTTGCTGGGCATGGTGGCGCAAACCTGTAATCCTAGCACTCAGAAGGCTGGAAGTTTGAAGTAAGTTACATAGTTCAAGGCCAGACTGAATGACATAGTGAGACTATGTCTCAAAGAATAAAACAAAACAGGGCTGGGAATTTAGCTCAGTGGTTCGGCAGCCTGCCTGGCAAGCTCAAAGGCCTGAGTTTGATCCCCGGTACCAAAAATAAATAAATAAAACACAACAAAACAAAACAAAATAGTGGTTCTCAATGAGGGGTCAGTTCACCCTTCTCCCCTCCCTCCCTTCCATTCAGCCATTCATCCATCTTCAGGGGTGGGGTGGGATTGGCATTGTCTGGGACATTTTTGGTTGTTACAACTGAGAGATGCTGTCAGCCAGTGGATAGAGGCCATGGTTTGCTGCTAACCATCCTATGAATAGGTCAGCCCACCAACTCAGAATGTCAATAGCTTTCTATAGGTTGGGGATGATTCTAATTGGCCATCCAGCCCAAGAGAGTTTGGATTTGATGAGCTTGGAATAAATGTTCTCTCTGCCAAGATCTGGACAGTGATGCTTTGGCCCTGTTTTACAGGATCAGGAATGTGTCCTGGCACTCCTCCACTCTTCATCTTCTTTACCACCTCACCTTGCAAGATGTATGTTTTTTTGTTGTTGAGGGGAGGGCACTAAGAAGTAGAAAATTCACCCTGGCTGGTTGGGCTGGAGAAAACATGCAGGGGTGGCGGGTTCAATATTTGACTTCTCGAGGCCGGGGTGTTGGGCTGGCTCTGCTTAGTCAGGGCCCTGGAATGGAGACAAGTCATTTTAGTAGCATGACTGTATTACAGGAAAAGGTCTGCTCCATTGCTGGGGGCACTGCTTGGTATTGGGAATCACTTAATCCAGCCCCTCATCTTTTCTTGACCCAAACCTGACTCATACGTTTACAGAGATTTGTATTGCTCCCACTCCAGTCTATTTAGCTGTGACTGAAATCCTCCCTTCACCCCACCCCACCTCTGTAAATGCATTTTCTAAATTCACTCTGGTTTTTCATGATAGTGGTAAGTAGATGTTACAATTTGGGGGACCCTTAGCTTTTTTTTGCTACTGAGGATTAAACTCGGGACCTTGCACTTTTGAGGCAGGTGGCAGAACCACTGAGCTAAATCCCTGACCCGCTCAGCTTTTTGAGGAATCTGTAAGTGCATAGGAATAGCTTTCTCCCCATGTCTTATCTAGACAAGCTTGCAATCCCAGCAGTTCTCAGCCCTGTAGTGCTTCTGCCTGCTCTCTGAGGATGGTACCTGAGCTGCTCTGGGGCTTAAGCACATCTAGGCATCTGTGGGACAGGCGTAGGGCTACGTGGTCATCCAAGCTGAATCTTGCTGCTGATGCAGGAGTGAGAAGCCTTGTTGTTGACACCATTCCTAGGTCCCAAGTTCTGGACATTGGTTTTGGAACTAGGGGGTGAGGGGCGGAAGGATACAGAAAGACAAGCAGAGGTGGGGGGAGGGTTGTATTCTTTCCAAGTCCTCAAGGACTTTGTCTTTACCATGATTCTACTGCTGGGATTAAACCAGCACTGATGTGACTTGTGGTATTGTTTATTGTATTGTAGAAAAGTCTAGTTTTGTATTGGAGGTAGGAGCAGGAGAGAATACCCTGTGAGAAAGGGTACCTCTCAAAATCTTGTGGTCTTCAGGGCAGGGAATGTACTTTGGACTTTGAGATATTTCTGCTAGTACCAATACAGTGCCCACTGCCGGGGATTTTAGAAATTGGTCCTGAGAAACAAGAACTCCTCCACCCCCACCCTGGCCCAGACTTCTTCCAAGAATTCACCCCCCCCATGTCACAGCAGGAGAGTTTGTGCCAAAGGAGGAGTGATGGTTCTTGCTGAGATCAGCAGTAGAGGAAATAAACCAACGCTATTCTAAGAGACATCCATTGAGCAAATAATTACGGAATACTTACTGCTTGCTCATCTCTCTTCTGGATTTGGGGTTGCCTCAGACAATATTCCTGACCTAAAAGACTTGTTGAATAGTGCAGTAGGTGAGACAGAGGCCTGCCAAAGCTCTGCTCTCTAGAGTCCTTTGAGTTCTTCCCTGGGAGACCCACTGTGAGTTGCATAAAGGGACAGGTGTGTGACCGCTGAACGCCTTTCTTGTTCTAGCTCTTCTAGCAGAAGGACTGGAGCCAAGGACAGAGTCCTAGGGTTGGCTCTGTCCTCTGACTGGGCACAGGCAGGGGTAGCTTAGCCAGTGTTGTGCAATCCTTGAATTTATAAAGCAGAAGCCAGACAAGGCTGAGTTGAGCTGAACTGGAGGTGGAAGGTGGGGGGCGAGGGGGTGGGGGTGACGCTCAGCTTCTGCACTTAGAGCCAGAAACTGTTTGTAGCCTCCCCACTGCAGACAGGCAGCTGCATGACTCATGAGCCGAAGGAGCCAGGCAAAAGCCATTCTCTGGTTCACAGGAATTCTGCTTGTTTATTTGTGTGTGTGTGTGTGTGTGTGTGTGTGTGTGTGTGTGTGTGTGTGTGTGTGTGTGTGTTTCCTTCTTCCCTTCTCCCCCTTCTCTAACTTTTCCTTCTCTTCAGGAGAGCTGCCCAAGGAGAATCCATATGAGGATGTGGACTTAAAGAGCCGAAGAGCCGGACGAAAACCTCAGCAACTGTCTGAGAACTCCTTGGACTCTTTGCACAGGATGTGGAGTCCTCAGGACAGGAAGTACAACAACCCACCCATGCAGGTAATGCAGCCCCAGTGTGAGCATGAGGGCCACAACGAGGGCCTGTCCTCCCGAGGGGCGGGCCCAGCTTCCACTCAGGCTTGCACCCTCATTAGACTTGGTGAGGAAATTGCCTCAGGAAAGCGCTCTGTATGCAGAGTCTTAGGCCATGGTGAGACCTCTGTGGTCTGTTGAGATATGCTCTCAGAGGCATCCTGTCCTACCTTCTTTCTCTCTCTGCCTGAGCTCTGAGCTGCAAAACAGCCAGGAACCCCTGCAGTCTGCTATCTTCCTTTCCTCCTCCCTTCCTGTAGGAAACATGAAGGCAGCCCTGGTGGGAGTCTTGGTATTCTGCAACTCTGAACAGATAGTAGGTCTTCAAACCAGGTTTGGAGAACCAGATGATATCTGGACCTGCTTTTAGTGGAGGAAGTAAGAGTGACTCTTTGAGGAATGGACTAGAGGAAGTCAGAATGGAAGGGCAGAAAGCCAAAGGAAGGTGTTAGATATAACCTCATTCTGGCCTTGTTAGGGTGACAGGAAGCAGGAGAATCAGGAAGAAGAGAGGCTTTTTCTGACCTCCCATGTAACTCTTAATCTATGCAAATGGTAGACATGGATATTTTATAACATTGGCCAGAGAATATATAAATGATTTCTTCTGATCTTGGAGTCATCGTGATTGCTTTTAATAAGAGATTTGCAAAATAATAAATAAATAAATAAATAAATAAAATAAAATAAAATAAAAGATTTGCCCTTCTCACATGCTCTGTTCAGACAGGCTTCCACTGAATTTATATTGCCAGACTGATTGGATGGGAAGAGGAAATTGAGGGGTGTGGAGAGAAAGGAGGATGTGCTGAAGAATAAGCAGAGAGAATTTCAGATTGAGACAGTGCGTGCAGGGCTCCTTGGGGTGCCTGCCTTCTAGCAGTATGCAGGTCCCACTGCCAGAAAGGTGCCCTGTACTGAAAAGCCAAAGCATAGATGAAGGGAAGCAGAAAAATAGATCAAGGCTGGAGAGAGGGCAAGCCCAGGACGATGTAGTGAGGGAGCCAGTTGAGTCTGAGGCCTGCCTTGCCTAGCATTGGTCGCCAGAGCCCAGAGCCCTGTGCTATCCCTGGCAGAAGAGAGCACAGCGGGATGCCAGGATCACCCAACAGTGTAGGCTGGATGTAGGTGATGGCTTCGGCTAGCAGAAGCCTTTTGGGACTGGCCCAGTGGGGACGTGGGGAAGAAAGGCTCTGTGGTCCAGGCTCAGTAATCCTTGTCCTAAAGCTCAGATGATGCCTGGAGAATTCCTGCTTCACCTTCCCTTTCTACTCAGATGAGAGTATAGGATCCTTAGCCTCTTGTCTCTTTTCCTTTATTCTGTTCTGTTCTGTTCTATTCTATTCTATTCTATTCTATTCTATTCTATTCTATTCTATTCTATTCTATTCCATTCTATTCCATTCCATTCTTTCTTTTTCTGGAAGAAGGAGTGATGTATCCTTTTGGGAAGAAAGTATTTAATCTATCCCTGACTTGGCCAATTAAGAGGTAAGGTCTTAAAGCAGCAGCTCTGGTGGGTGAAACTTGCAGGATAGATTGAGGGGAGCCAAGGATGCCAGCTCATGGCTTCTTTGCCTACATCCCAGCAAATGGGTACAGGCCAGCGCATTTGTGGTGAGCCCCTCTCCCATATCCTGTCCCCCATGCCAGCTTTCCCTGAAACCCAGCAGCCAGTCCCTGCGCAGTGGGAACTGGTCAGAAAGGAAGAGCCACCGGCTGCCACGTTTGCCCAAGCGGCACAGCCACGATGACATGCTGCTGCTGGCTCAGCTGAGCCTGCCATCTTCACCCTCCAGCCTCAACGAGGACAGCCTCAGCACCGCCAGTGAGCTGCTGTCCAGCCGCCGGGCCCGCCGCGTCCCCAAGGTATCCTCCCTGCACAGAGCCCATGGGTCAGCCAGGTGGGCAGGCAGCCAGCCAGCTCTTCTCTGCCTTCCTTCCTTTCCAATCTGAGCTGCCTCCTCAACTCCCTTTCAGTAGATTCTGGGTCTGCACACTGGCCTCTTTTTTACCTGGTTAGTTCCCTGTTCTTTTCTACATGGATGTATGAGCTGCCTCTTGGTGCTCAGATGTTACAGAAAGAAATGCCTAGCTGTGACTCCCTGTCACTGAGTATGATGTGTGAACATTGGGGTTTCTGGGTACACATAAACATTTCTAGACTTTCAGGGACCTTAGGCTTCTAACATCAGTCTTTCTTTCTATAACTCTTGAAATGGAAGAATTTTCAGTGGTGAGTCCCACACATGGCAGTCAGGCCCAAGTCCCCAACCCAAAGCAGCAGGATTTAGCCAAATGATATTTTTAGCCTGCAAACAATGCTTGGGTATATTGGGAATTTAGCTTCTTCCTGTCAGGGGCCCAGGTTGCGGCCCGCAGGGGAAAGGCTAGAATCCTTGTTCCTGTTTTTGCATCTGAGACGCTCTTTGTCTTAGTTGCTTCAATGGCTCTTGGGACCCAGGAGCTCCCATCCTGTCTAGTTTGATCACAGTTCCTTCCTCTGGGGAGCTAAGTTTAGTGTCCTTGTCTTGGGGCAGGGGACCACTCCTAGGGCACAGGGTAGATGGAGAGCTCCTGGGCATGGCTGGTAAGACTCCACTTGGAGTCACTTCAGAGGGAAGACCAGGTTGGGCCCGGTGGATGGAGTACAGGAAGCTTGCACCAGTAAGGGAAAGGATGGGCTCCTAATCCACCTTCTTGGAAGTAGGGACAGCTGGTGTTAGGGTTACCTCACCCTCCCTGATTTTCTCACCCAGCTTGTCCAAAGAATTAACTCCATCTACAATGCCAAGAGGGGAAAGAAGAGATTAAAAAAGCTGTCTATGTCCAGCCTTGAGACAGCATCACTGAGAGGTAGGTCTTGATGCCTGAGCTGAGTCAGCTACCTGGGGGCCCTTAGGCATTAGGATTGGGGACTGTCAGAGACTGGCCTCAGATTCCCCTTCCACCCTGGGGTCCTTCTAGGAGGAAATAGCTATATAGGAGGGAGGGCTAGAGAGGGGAGTCAGCCCTGGGATGGGTTCCCTCAGGCTTTGGGCAGTGAGGCCCTAAGTAGGGAGGTGGATGTGGAGATGTGCTTCTGGCCAAAGGAAAGGCCAGAGTTACTGAGCACTATGGTCTGTTTTCCATTTCAATCTTGGCTTGCTGGAGGAAGGGCGCTTAAGGTCCAGGCCTGTAGGCCTCTCTGCTCACTCAGCCTCCAACTTGGGCCCTTATCAAATCAGGCCAGGATAGGGGTTTTGTAGATTAGCATGTATAGGTTGAGCTCTGGGGGACCCTGGACCCAGGCCTCTTAGTTCCTTCCTACAGGTGCCTTCCCATGGGCCTGTTGGAGCAGCCTAGATGAGGTACCGATACTCTAGCTGAGAAAAGTAGGGAGCAGGGGGTGCACCAGGAACTCTGCTGTGGGGAGACTCATTCTTGCTGTTACTTTTCCAGATGAGAACAGTGAGAGTGAGAGCGACTCTGATGACAGGTTCAAAGGTGAGGCTCAGTGCCCCTTCCCGGCCCTGGATGCCTGAAATCAGCCTCCTTTCCTCTGCATGTGTGGTTCCATTGTCCCAGTCTGGCCTGGTATGGAGAGACGAGGGACAGCCAGGCCACCAGGCCACTACATAGCAGGAAGCTACAGGGAAGTCCACCCTTACACCTCAGTCCTGCATTGTTAAACATTGGCCTCCCTTTGCCAAATTAAAGGCTGAAGACCCTACCTCTACTATACTTTCCCAAACCACTGTTCATAGGAACTGGGGACTAGATTTACCTGGTGAATGTCAATCTGGAGGATCAGAGATAGGTTTAGATTACAAGTACCTCTTCTAGTTGCAAGAATTGTCCCGTAGACTGTAGAAACTGGTCCTCTGGAGACTATGAGGCCACCCATCTCTCTGTCTCCAGAGAGGAGTCTGGCACGTCCCTGAACAGGTTCTGGGACCTTCACATATCTGGGGCCTTGGACAAATCTCTGTGGTTACCAGGAAACGCTGCCCAGACCTTCCTAGATATCTATTCAAAGTATGTGGGAGCTTGCTCCCTCCTCCCTTTCTCCACTGGTCCTCCAGGCAAATCAGCCTGTAGACTTCGGACTTAAGGACAGGGACAGAAGGCCCAAATACAAGGGTGAAGCTTTGTAGATGTCCATACCTCCTGGTTCATACCCTCCCAAGAGGGATGACAGCGTGGGTGCCAGTGCTGTGTCCTTGGGTTTGCCTGGCCTCTGCAGCCCTGTTGGCCCAGTTCTGGCTCCAGCAGGACCAGGCCAGTACCTCTCCATGTTAGAGTAGAATCTTTGTGCAAGTATAGACATCTTGTTGCTGCCACTGCTGCCCCGAACCTCACTGGGGGAGAGTGGCAGACACAGCTTATGCACTTCAGGTGATAGGCAGAGGGAGAGCCCTGAGTCGGGTGGAGTGGGCTCGGGGGAGGTCTGCTTATGTTCTGATGTGTGACCCACCCTGCTGCAGCTCACACGCAGCGCCTGGTCCACATCCAGTCAATGCTGAAACGCGCACCCAGCTACCGGACGCTGGAGCTGGAGCTGCTTGAGTGGCAGGAGCGGGAGCTTTTCGAGTACTTTGTGGTAGTGTCCCTCAAGAAGAAGCCGTCCCGCAACACTTACCTCCCTGAGGTCTCCTACCAGTTCCCCAAGGTGAGCCCCTCCCAGCCCTCCACCCCCAGCTCCCTCCTCTGCCCTTTTTGTCTGCGTGGCCCGCATGGGAAGAAGAGATCCTGTTTCTGTTGTGGCCCCACCAGCTGCCCCAGCCCTCAGCCCACCGCCTCACAGCCAGGAGGGAAGATGGGGTGGGCTTGGGCCAGGCTCATTCAGAGGCTGAGGGCTCAGAGCACAATTGTGCCCCCGATTGTGCACCAGGATTGCAGGGTCTTGAGAAATGACCGTAGCCACTCCTCCTGCCTGCCCCCACTTCTTAGCCACTTTTTCGAGATCGAATTTACCCATTTACATTTTTAAATTCAGTGTTCCTTAGGGCCGGGGATTTACCTCAGTGGACCTGAGTTCGATCCCCGGTCCAAAAAAAAAAAAAAAAAAAATTCAGTGTTCCTTAGTATAGTCACAGAGCTGTACAAATGATCACCACAGTGAATTTTAGAACATGTATCACCCCCAAAAGAAACCCCGAACCCACTAGCAGTCACTCCCCACCTCCCTCACCTACCTTATCTCTTACTGTTCCTCTGCTCATCGCCAGCCAGCCTGGCCTCCCTTGTCTTCATTTAATTCGTAAGCCCTTTCTCTCTGCCATTGCCTCTGCCTGAAATGTTCTATCTCCGGCTCTTCCCGTGGCTGCTGGCTCATTCTCATTTTTCAGTCTGCTCAAGTGACACCTCTTTCCAAGGTCTTTCCGAGGCCCCGATGTAGCCCCTCCTCCTGGCCAGTCCTCGCACATCACTGTGCTTGTTTCCTGTGGGGCACACTCTGAGACGCTATTGACTTTCTCATCTCCTGACCAGAATGTGCAGGACTAGGGACCTTGTCCAGTTTGTTTCCATGCACAGCCCCAGCACACTGTTAGCTGCCACATGTAAGGTGCTTCGTTGGCCTTTATTGAATGAAGGAAAGGAGTGAATGATGTTTCCACTTACACTCAGGCCTCTGCAAGAAGTAGGCATGGAACAGAGGTTGCTGAGAAGCAAGAGGTTTGGTAGGGTGGCACCTGAGGCTCTCAGGGGAGGAGATGCTTCTCAGCCACCCCGACCCTTGTCCCCAGGTTCCTTGTCATCTGGTGACCTCTCTTCACATTCCTCTTCTGACAGCTGGACCGACCCACCAAGCAGATGCGCGAGGCAGAGGAAAGGCTCAAAGCCATTCCTCAGTTTTGCTTTCCAGATGCCAAGGATTGGTTCCCTGTGTCAGAGTATAGCAGGTGAGGCCTGGGCTGGCTGGAGGGAGGAAGGGGACATAGCAGTGGGCTGCTGAGTGGGGCCTGCCCTGATCCCCACCTATTCTACCGCAGCCCGGCCCTTCACCCCACCCCCGAGATGACAGTCTTTATTCTTGGGTCCTCTGGTAACGTCTCTGATGACTGACCTCTCCCTCTTACCTGTTCCAGTGAGACCTTTTCTTTCATGCTGACGGGGGAAGATGGCAGCAGACGCTTTGGCTATTGCCGGCGCTTACTGGTGAGTAGGACCACTCATTCCTTAGGGGATGGGCCAGGGTGTTTGTATTTCTTCTGCACCTTCAGCTCATATGAAACTCTGTGGTCTTCTCCCCAAGTACTCCCCCAACACACACACTTTCACAGACGAGGCACTCCTGCGATAGCATGCTCAGGGCAGCCTCCCTGGTTGGACCCCAGGATGTAGGATTATCTACAGTAAGGGGAGGGGATGGGTCACCTTCTACTGAGTTGCCATATCTTTTTATCTTTGCTATCCTTTCTCTTTTCATTTATCTTCCTGGGGGTTATGGGCTCTGGTTGCCAATCTCTGCTTGCAGTCCCGTCACCCCCAGAAGTATGTGTACGTACATCAGAGTGGGTGGAGGACAGCCTTCCTCAGCCCCACAGTTGGCCAGCCTGATGTGGGGAGGAGTCCTATCCGTGGTCTGGTAAGACAGAGTCTGAACAGGGACAGAGAAGTACCTTCTCTAGCATTTGGGGACAGATACCTTAAACTGAGGGGAAAGACCTTGGGTTTTGAAAATCCGTCATTTTTTAAGAAGAAAAACTTATTCTCCCTTCCCATCAGTCCTGGGAAAGAGTCTGAGATAGAAGCACAGAGAGTCAGAGGAAGACCAGGGCCAGAGCCTGGCCCCTATTACACTATCCCTGGCGGTCATTGGGTTATTAACAATGTTCTGGGGTTTCCAGACCTCAATGAAAGAAGACCTCCCCAGATACCACTCTAGGAATAGATGAAGGAGATCCTTAGCAGGCTCGTACATAGCAGGAACCCTAAAAGAAGGATTGCAGGCCATGCATTCATTCATTCATTCATTCATAACTACTGATCAGATACCTATTGAGGGCCAGGCTAGGGGCTGTAAGCTCATGACTTTCTTATGGATGCAACCCTCAAAGAACTTTAGCTAGTCTAGTAGGGAAGCGGAATAAACTTTTGCTTAGGACCTATCGTGTTCCAAAGTAGATGTTTTAAATATCTAGTTTTGTTTCCTTTAGAAGCCTCGTAATACTGTTATCCCTGATCTGTAGATGAAGAAACTGAGATTCTGAAATGGAATGACTTGCCCAAGGTCACACAGCCAGTGAAGAACAGAGTTAGAATTGACGCCAAGTCTGTTATCACCAATCTGGCACTCATGGATCCCTCACAAAGATAGTCCAGGGGGAAGGGCTGTTTGAATATTGGATGCCCAGTGAGTGGCACTAAGGGAATATGGAGCAGTCCAGATGCTAGGTGGGGAGCCCGGAAGAGGCCAGTATGCCCCAGGTCCCCAGGGCCCAGAGAGGGGTATTCCAAATCCTGACTTTGAGGAGTAGAGCTGCTTCTTTGCAGTGGGCCTGCTGCCCCCAGGGAAGAGCATGTTTGTCCTGGCACTCTCACAGAGGGCCTGGGCTGGGTCCCTGCCAAGGGGGCTGGCACTAACTCGGCATTCCTGCAGATTGGACACAATGATTCTAACCCAAATCCCACATACTTGATTTAATCACTTGGGGCTTTAGGGGAGGCGGGAGAGAGGGAAAGAGAGAGGAGTGAGTTTCAGGCCTAATATGGACAAAAACAGATTCTGCCTTCTCTTTAGATCGGTGATGTGTGGCCAGCAGGTTTGGAGACTGAAATAGCCCCATCTGCGTTTGCTTAGCAGCCTGCATGAGGGGCCAGCACCTGCTATTCTGCTTCCTCCCCACTGGGCCTTGCCAAGTGCTCCTGGCCTCTGAGGCCAGAGGCAGCCATGGGGTCCTGCCAGCCCCTTGCTGGAGAATGGGCACCAGGGACCTACCCAGCCTCCGTGTGGGGGTTCCGGGCTTGGGGAGCTCACAGCGTATTTCCCCTTCTCCATGTGCCTACCTTTTAAATCCCTTTTTTCTCTGTTCTTCTTCACTTTGTAGCATACCTCTATCCTGTGTCTTTGTGTCCCTTTCCCTTCCTCCCTATCAGAAAGCAGCATGCTGCGGAGGTAAGAAAGCAAAAACAGAAGCCAAAACAACTTCTTGGGTCTGGAACCTTTAGATACATGACCTTAGGCATGACTCAAAGTTTCAGACTCAGTTGTCTCATCTGTAAAGTGGGGATGATATTTTTGGGGTATAGTACAAAGCCTAGCACTTAGATAAAGTAAACATTTAATAAGTAGTAGTTCCTTTCTCTCGTCTGTTGTCAGTTTGCCTTCCTAGAATGGGTGTTGGACCAAAGAAGAGAGAAAAGTGCTTATTTGCAGAATGTCCCCTGTGAGGGCATAAGGCTGCACGGCTTACTCTTAAGAATGCACCTAAGTCCCCATTACCATCACATCCACTGGGGCGCAGGCTTAGGGTGTAAATCCATAAATCGCTTGCAGCCCCTAACAAACTGCTTTGTCCTTTGCCATCCACAGTCAGTGTCCTCCTGGGAGGAAGGGTGGAGCCTGTGTAGGGCCTGGAACCGTGGGCTAGAAGACCCAGCAGGGGCCAAATTCTGCCTCTGAAGAATGGTGGTCTTACCTTTGGGGACCTGGGTGAACTTAGAGGAGGCGTGGAGTCTTCCTCCAGTAGAAGGGCAGTACTTAGTCCTCAGGTCTCCAGGAAAAGGAGCCAGACTGTGGTATTCATGCACTCTCTGTGTCTGTCTCTCTCTCTCCTCCTTGTTATGGCCCAGCCGAGTGGGAAGGGACCTCGGTTGCCAGAGGTATACTGTGTCATCAGCCGCCTTGGCTGCTTCGGCTTGTTTTCCAAGGTAAGAGGCTCTGGCTTGCTTCCCCACCCCCAGCTGACAACTCCCGCAGGAGAATCTGCAGCCAGCTTAGATGAGAAAACCACCTGTAAGAGAGAGGGCGGGAGAGAGGGAATGCAAGAGCAAGCGCAAGTGAGCTCTCGGACTCACTCCTCTTCCCAAGCCTCACTCTGTAGCATTTGCCTGCTCTTTGCACAGCCCACCCCAGGCTGAAGGCAGAGCCAGAGCCCTTGGGGAAACCAGGCAGGGCCCGAGAGCTGACTCTAAGTGATACTGTCTTTGCCTAGCTACTCTGCTCTTGGGGACTGAAACAAGGCCAGTGAAGGGAAAGAGCAGTCACTGAGTACCAAGCAAAATGGGAGCAGTAGTGTCTTAGTCACCTTCTTGTCTCTGGGATACAACACCTGACACCCGCAACTTGAAGAGGGAGGGCTTTTTTTGGTTCATGGTCCATGGCTCCAAGGCAGAATGGCATGGCAGAGGGGCATAGTGGAGGAAAGCTGCTCATGCCACAGCGGCCAAGAAGCAAAGAAAGAAAGGAGGACCTGGGCAGGAAGATACACCCTTCCAGGACACACCATCAGTGCCCACTGCTTCGAGCCAGGCCCCACTGCCTAACAGCACATTTAGCTTCCATGATCCAGTCACCTTCCAAACTCATGAGGCTTTTAAGGGACATTTCAGATCAAACCATAACAGGTGTGAAGGTCCTGGTAGTACAGTCTTCCCATCTTTCAGCTTCTAACCCAGCGTGATCAGATGCCAGACTGGGCTCTCCTCTGCCCAGGAGGTGGGCAAGGGCCACTCCTGACACTCTTTCTCTGTGGGCTGCTGGTGGTGGGCACAGGTCCTCGACGAGGTGGAGCGCCGGCGTGGGATCTCCGCGGCATTGGTCTACCCCTTCATGAGGAGTCTCATGGAGTCGCCCTTCCCAGCCCCGGGGAAGACGATCAAAGTGAAGACATTCTTGCCAGGTGCTGGCAATGAGGTAGGGATTCTCTTCTGGCTGCTCTCTCTGTCGTGGGCTGGGGCTGGAGTAGGAACTGGCCAGGCAGGGTTTCCATCTGCCCCTTCCTTTACCCCATGGAACTGTAAATTGTGGCTCAGCTCTCAGCTCCTTTCAGGGGCCTTCCCTGACCTATTGGGACTAAACTGCACTCCATCTGCCTCCTTTCTTCCATTTATTAAAAATATACTGATATGTGCTCTCTCACAATCAGGGATTGTGCCAGACCTTGGGGCAGAGTCATAAAGTTAAAGAGGGAAATAGCTCTGTTCTCCAGGAGTTTCTAGTCTAGTGGGAGACCCTGGGGCTATTTAAATAAATACTTCTGCATGTAAGTAGGTAACTCCTAAATGTGCTAATAGCCAGGTGAAAACACAGGAGAGTATGTAACAAAGGATCTGCTTTAGACTAGGGGACCAGGGAAGAAAGGGACATTTTGCCAGGGAGCTAAACAACGAGCAGGAGGCACCTGAATGAAGTAGGAGGTGGGAGACTAAGGAGGAGGGCATGGATGGGAGAAGATTATTCCAGGGAGCAGAACAGCATATGCCAAAGCAGGAGTTGGGAAACTGCATGGTCTCGTCAAGGAACTGAAGAGGCCAAGGTGGTTGAAGGGGAGACTGAGCAGGGGTGGGTGGGCAGATATGGAAGGACCAAATCATAGTGTTCCTGTTAGGGCAGGGTCAGGGTTTTGCATTTTGTCTAAAAGAGGGTTGTGATTAGATCAGGTAGCCTTGATTGGAAATAAGGAATAAGTATCCCAGAAATTTGTAAAGCTCACTCCCAGTCTTCCAGCCTGAGCAGCAGAGCAGGCAATGGAGCCACATCCATCCTGAGGTGGGAGCACTGGAAAGAGGAGCAAGTGATGAGGAGGAAGTGGCCGAGTTCAGTTTCGTACATGTTAAGTTTGAGATACCCATGAGATGATATTTAGTAGCAGAGTGGAGATAGGGAAGAAAAGAAGAATCCAGGCCTGGGTCCTCCTCAGTCCTGAGGGACCCCAACAAGTAGAGACCCTGCAGTAGAGCAGTAGCCTGAAGATGGTGGAGACAGGAAGATGAAGAGAGGGCTATGGCTGGGAGCAGAGGAAAGGGAGCACCTGAAAGAGAGAGGTGATCAGGTGAGTGCCACACCCCAGGTCAGGAGGAGGACTTCAGAAGGGTCAGAGTGAGTTGAGGGGTGAGTGGGGTGGCGACACCCTAGGGACAGCTTTCCAGGGGGCTTGGCTGTGGGGGGAATATGGAAGGGGACAGAGGGGGAAGGAGACGTGGAGCCAGGGGCATTTGTCCAAAATGGCCATTTGGATATTTGTGAGAATGCCCTCAGAGGATGCAGGATAGATGTGGGGACAGCAGGCCTGTCCCTGAGAAGGCACAGATGCCAGGGTCCATGGGGCACTGGCTTTTGTCAGGAGAGGAGGGGAGGCCGAGGCTTGTAGGTTTTGGATTCTCCCCTGGTAGCATTGGTTTGCTCAAAACAGAAAAAAAAAAAAGGCCATCCTCTGAAAGTCAGAGGTGGAAACTGATCATGGTAGTGCATGCCTGTGAATCCAGCACTTGGGAGGCTGAGGCAGGAGCTTCACCAAGAGTTGGAGGCCAGCCTGGGCTACAATGGTGAGTTCAAGGCCAGCCTGGAATACATAGTGAGACCCTGACTCACAAAAACAAAACAAACAAATGAGAGTCATGGAGTTGGGGTGTGGGAGCAGGAAGAAGAAATGAATGGGTTCTTGCAGAGAGTGGGGCGAGGGACTGACTGGAGAAACAACGGAGGTTTGCTGGGTGGAGGTGAACGCCGGCTGAGAGTCTTTGTCTCTCTGTCCTGTGGAGACACATCAGCTCCATGAGTGGCCTGGAGGGCTGGACAGCTGGCCCTGCCCTGACAGTCTGCTGTCCTGCCTGGCCATCCTTCGGACCTGGCCTGGCCGCCTGCTGCGCCTCATTTCTCATCTCTCCAACTTGGATTAATTACTAGTCCTTGAGCCCTCTTTGCTTTTGCCCAGGACACTTCCCTTCTTTTCGTTGCAGAATCCACTTCAGGCAGCTTGTGCTCTAAGATGCTTCCCTGGGTCTCTCTGCCTTCCTAAAGCCCAGCCCACCCCCTGTGCAGAGGTTCATCCCTCCCTTCCTGGGTCCTATCACCGGCCTTCCGGCTGTGATCTTGAGGAAGGATGAACAGAGAGAGGCTGAGGGCTCATGAGCATCCTGTGGGATTCTCAGTCCCTGGGGCCTGGACATCAGGGACAGTAGGAGTGTGATGTTGGCTGCAATATGATGCTGAGAGCTTGTTGGGCTGAATGCTGGGGTCTGAGGAGGAAGGGCCAGGGAACTTGGCCGTGACTTCTGGGGTAGGGACAGGGACTGGAGAGGGTGCAAAGGCCCTTGGCCTGGCTGTGGCTTGGCATTCCTGAGCCCACATTCACTGAACACTTGGGCTGTCCCCAGAATCCTGCTCATGACTGAACTTTCCAGGAGTCCACCATGCAGTGCAACACACTGTAAACAGATCACTGCAGCCACTTGTGCCCACTTTGCTGCTGTGTTGGGGTCCAGAGGGATGAATACTGGACTAGGAGTTAGAATTCCTTCACTTGCTAGGACCCCAAGGAGCGAATGAGATGATGCGGGGTGAAACCCCTTGGGAAGAGTGAGCTCTGATGCCACGGGGCTATGAGAGAAAATTCGCTTTGCACCCCAGCTCCCTGGAGGCCTGCGCGTACATCCTGCTGCCCACGGGTGCTGAGGGACCAAGCAGGAGACTAGGCAGGCCCCAGCGGCAGCTGCTTTGGCATGGCTGGAGGGTCAGCGGTTCTTCCTGCCATCACTGCTGGGTCATTTGCCACCCTTCACCCCCGTGACTCTCCCCAGAGAAGCGGCTCTCAGAGCACAGCGCTGACCTTGGACCAGCCTTTGGAGGGAAGACAGCTGGGCCTGGCCCTGATAGACAGTCCTGCTTCCTGGCAAGGTTTCTGAACTGTCTAGCTCTTTCCTTGTGTGTTCCTTGTCCCTGGCATAGGTCTTAGGGTGATAGAGATAAAGGCCAGGATAGCAGGACAAACATAGCCTCTGGAAGGAAACTGTTTCCAGCAGGAAAGGGAGCAGATATGGCAACAAGGACAGCAGCATTGCTTTCTCAGAGATGGCTGGGACCAGAGTCCTGGGACACAGAGACATTTCTCTCCTGTGGCCTGGAGAGCTATGACTGGTTGTGGCTTCTGGTCATTGTGAGGGTCAGGGCCTTTACCTGGGGAGATGGGCAAGAGGGTGGAGAGGGCCATGCAGATGAGGCCATACGACTCCCTTGTTCTCCTCCTCCCTAAGAGCAGTCACCTCTGAGCCCCCACTTTGGTCTACAGCCTAGGTATTGCAGTGCTATTAAGAGCTGTGGCCCAAGAGGGTGAGGAGATGAGGACCTACTGCCTTGTAAGGAGGACTCCAGACCCTTGGAAGGAAAGGTGGAAAAGGAAACCAGCCTGCAGATGCTTTGGTGGGGCCCAGGGCAGCCTGACCTGGCTGCTTCTGCCCACTTCCCCAACTCCCCACAGGTGTTAGAGCTGCGTCGGCCCATGGACTCCCGGCTGGAGCATGTGGACTTTGAGTGCCTTTTTACCTGCCTCAGTGTGCGCCAGCTCATCCGAATCTTTGCCTCACTGCTGCTGGAACGTCGGGTCATTTTTGTAGCAGATAAGCTCAGGTAGGGCCCAGGGGAGCGAGGAGGACGAGGGGGTGGGTACATCCACTAATTAAGTCACAGGTATTGAGAGCCCTGCTGTATGCCACATGTGGGTTGTGTGCATGTGTGTGTGTGCGCACGTGCATGTGTGTGTGTGTGGTTAGCAAACCTTGGAGAAGAGAGTGGGGAGCAGGCTTGGGAGCACACACGATGGCAGGGTTGAGAAGCCCAGTGGAGGACTTGGCCTGAGGGAGAGGACTGCGTCTTCCTTTGCAGTAGCCATGCATGTCCAGGTGCAGATGTATTCATCTGGAGAAAGGTAAGAAATGGAGGGGATACCTGACTGCTGGCCGCATTTCCTCTAGGGGGAGGCAAGACCACCTTTGTGGGATGCTGGGCTGAGGAGGGTGATGAACTAGAGCAGTGGTAGCGAACCTATGGCACGCGTGCTGCAGGGGCCACGTGAGCCAAGCCACCCCAGCAGCGGAGCATCGGATAATAGCACACATGGGGGCAGTGTTGGCACTTTGTGATAAGTAAGTGGGTTTTGGGTTGCATTTTGAGCACTTGTCTCTAAAAGGCTCACCATCCCTGAAATAGAGGAAGAATGGCAGTGTGAGGAGCGCTGAGGCATGCAGTCGGGCGGGTTAGGGCCCCCTGGAGAAGGCAGTAGATTGGAAGGAACCCCAGGGCTGGATGCCCCGGGAGCTGTAGAGAGGGTGAGGGAGGTGCTGAGGGTGTGGGGAGGAGGGTGGTTACCAGAAGTTTGGCCAGTCCAACTGGGAAAATGATGTCTGCAACCAGAGGTGCTGGGGAGCTGGTATAGGAGGAGCAAGGAAAGAGCTGGATGGATCACAAGACTGGCTCCAAAGAGTTGGCATTTATGATTGTAGAGCAGAGATGTGGTTGTGACCAGGGAGGGTAGCAGAAGTGATGGTCACTGTCCATGAATCATTCTAGGAAGAGAGAGAAGTGGGAGCTCTTCTCAGCAGCTGACATCTTTGTTAAAAAAAAAAAAAAAAGGATATATAGGTCTAGGACAGGCAGGGAGAGAATGGAATGCCGGTAATACGTTGTCTACTGTTTCTGTCAAAGGCTGTATCACACGCAGTGGTTTCTCTAGAATGGTGGAGTGCATGCAGTCACTCGGGCCTTAAGCTTCCTGGTGTGTGCACTGCCAAGTGTCAGGTGCTGAGATGAGGGCAGTAAGGACAGCCTCTCTCCTTGGGTTGTCCTCTAGTAACAACCCCTGGTCCCTGGCGTATTTCCTTCTGTATGTATGAGAGGGTCATTGAGATGAGCAGGAGAAATGGTGTCCCAGCGGCACCAAAGGGGACCAGATGTGCTGGGTTTTCCAGAGATGCCCGGCGTTTAGAAATGAAGACTGCCACTCATGTGTTCCCATCATAGCCTCAGTGCTTCTGGGCCCCAGGTCTAGGTGTTCTGCTGGCTCATCGGGCCTTTGTGGAGGGACCCAGCCTAGCAGTTGGAACTAGCTGGGTATGACAGCTCAAAAGGCCCCTGCCTCTCGCCTTCTGCCAGTGTTCTCATTGGCAACCAGCAGGGTCCCTGGCTGTGCAGCTTTGGGGCCCTGGCCTGGCCAGATCCCAGTGGCCCCTAAACTGCAGCCTGAGGGTTTTTCCCCTGACGGCTTCATCCCCAGTAGCTAAGGCTGAGCCTCCTCTTCGCCACCCCCACCAGAGGCAAGCTCAGAGAGCTCCCATAGGACTGTTGAATACAGCTTTTGTTTCCTGTGGTTGCAGCTGCCTCTGAGCACATTCCGGGACCATTCTGGGAGGAAAATACCCCAGGGTCCTATTCTTGGCCCACTCATCATTCAAGCTCTGCCAGTCTTGGGTCAAAGGAAAGATGTCCTCACCATCAGGGTCTGCCTCTGACCTTGGTGGGGAGGCAGCCCGTGATGACACAGGGACCTGAACTGTGCTTCACCCACCCGACTCAGCTCACACAGTTCACATCTTGTTGCTTGTTCTTTAGATTCTGGTGTGTGTGCTCGGGGTGGGCTGGGTCTGCACTGTGATTGGCGGTAGGGATTGTACACAGCCTTCTCCCTTCCAAGGCCCCAGCTCTTTGGAGGGGATTGTGGAGAGCAAGGTGATCACCCCTAACCCTGAGACAGCCCTTTTCCAGATGACTCTCCTGCTGCCCCCAGGGGAGGAGCTGTCAGGGTCAGGACCCTTGTGTCTGTCTCCAGGTCCAGCAGTATCTCAGGTGCCCATAGCGTAGCAAAAGAGTCACCCAAAGTCTTGGCTGATGAGCATTTGTGAATATCCAGAGGTCCCTCCAGAAAGGGGTGTTGGTCCTGTCATAGATGGGACCCAGGTGAAAGGTGAGATTGTTCCTGGGGTTGTTCAGGGAGAGCCCTGAACTTTGTCAATTCCATTGATGCAGAAGGAAAGTCATGTTTGAAAACCAGCTGGGCTGTGTCCTTGTCCATAATAGAGCCCCTGAGGGAGGGTCTTTTTTTCTTTCTTTCTTTTTTTTTTGTTGAGATGAAGTTCTCACGATTTTCTCATGCTGATCTTGAATTCCTGGGCTCAAGTGACCTCAGCCTCCCTAAATATCTACAGATGTGACAGATGCGACAGATGTGTGGCATAGCACATGGCTCTTCAGGGAGGGTCTTTGGCTCTCGACCTGACAGATGGGGTCCTTCACACCAGGTGCCCACACCAGGCCTCAGCATATGTGGGAGTGTGTACCCGCTTCTGTGCTGGCTGAGTGTTCGAGCCGGCCCTCCAGGAACTGTCCTCCTGCCCCCAGTTGGTCAGCCATCCCTGTGACACCTGGGTCTGGAGTCCTGGAGCCCCCTTCAGGCCAAGAGAGGGATGACCCCACTGAGCCCGAAGGGCAGACGGGTGTGGGTACCTTCTGCTGATAAGAATAGTATGGCCCACCTTGGTTTCTAATTTTTCTGTGCTCCTTCCTTTGTCAGATCACTGTTGCCAGCTAAGGAGAAGGGAGTGGGGAGCGAGAGGGAAGAGCAGAAAGAGTAGCACTGGGCTGGAAGACGACAAAACTGGTTATGTCCCAGCTCTGCTGCTTATGACCAGACTGACCCTGGGTATTGCTGACCCAACTTGGAATTGCAGAACTGGCACCAGGACTGCTTGACACTTGACACCCTCCCAGCTTTTGCAGGCTGTAGATTTGTGGTCAGCTCTTGCCTGGGGTACCTTTTGTACTTCCCAGCATGAGCAGATATATACATCTGGGTGGCCTGTGAGAGAGAGAGAGAGAGAGAGAGTGTGTGTGTGTGTGTGTGTGTGTGTGTGTGTGTGTGTGTTGTGAGAGACCTTGTGTGTGCAAGTGTTATTACATACCTTGTGGCTGCTTCTTGGTAGAGTCCCTAAAGGAGGTAGCCCTATGAGGTAGGCAGGTGGGATCTTCACCACTCTGCAAGTCTGACCCAGGCCCCTGAAACCCTTTAGCATTTTTGTTGTCTTTTAAAAAAAAAAAAAGATGACTTGGAACTGGTCATAGTGACGCACACCTGTAATCCCAGCACTGGGAGGCTGAAGCAGGAAGATGGAAAGTTCGAGCCCTGCCTGGTCAACTTTGTGACTTATCGAAACCCAGTCTCTAAATAAAAAAGGGGGTAGGAATGTAGTTCTTTGTGAAGGCCTTGGGGTCAATCATTAATACAGGGGGGGAAAAAAAGATGTTCTGAGCCCAAGCAGATGCTACCTTTCCCCAGAGATGCTGGGCCTGGGCTCGGGCTCAGGTACTCCTCTCTCTCTCTGTCCACCAGTACTCTGTCCAGCTGTTCCCATGCCGTGGTGGCCTTGCTCTACCCCTTCTCCTGGCAGCACACCTTCATTCCTGTCCTCCCGGCCTCCATGATTGACATCGTGTGTTGTCCCACTCCTTTCCTGGTCGGCCTGCTCTCCAGCTCCCTCCCCAAACTGAAGGAGCTTCCTGTGGAGGAGGTGAGCCTAGCCCTGGCGGCAAGGGTTAGGGAGGGAAGAAACCAAAACCCCACCGTGGGAGGGGAAGAGGGCAGAGGGAAAGGGAGAGAGGCTGCTGGAATCTTCTTCCTGGCCTCCGGGCCTCTCTACCAGACTCTTATTTCCTTCTCCCTGGGAGGTCTGTCCCTGGCTGGAGGTATTTCTGTCATCTGGCCCTGGGAAGCTGGGGGTCTGGAGGCCTGGCAGAGGGCTCTACAGAACTCATTTCCTGAACCACTGCAGCTAATGACTTTTTCTCAGGCGCTGATGGTGAACCTGGGATCTGACCGATTCATCCGACAGGTAAGAGCAGCACACTGCAGAACCAGCTGCCCAGGGTAGACCCTTGTTAGACTCAGGCTCCCACCTGTCAGACACTCAACCTTCACAGACGGAGCTCTGGGTTCTGTACTCGGAGCAGACAGAGCTAAGGAGACGCTGACCTGAGAACCCTTGGTCTCAGCAGGATCTGCCTTTCTGGTGGCATCATTGGCTTCTGGAGTACAAAGAACAGGGCCTCAAAGTGCAAGAGCCTGACCTGGGTTCTGCTGCCTTAGAGCCACGTGATCTTGGACAGGCCTCCGAACTTCTCGAAGACAGTGTTCTTGTTTGCAAGTAGGGCTGGTGATGACACCTTGAAATGTTGGTGGGGGTGACATCACCAGAGTGTGCTTTGTAAGGTGAAGCTTTGCAGTCATTGTTGTCAAGTGCAGTAAGCCCTTCTTTCCCATCAAAATCCTCGGGGCTCTCTACTGAGGACCATCATCCAGTGGACCCTCCCTGGGAGTGGACAGTCTGTCGCACACTGCTGACAGAGCTGAGCACATAGAACCAGAATTCAGAGGCAGGAAAGACTGCCCAACCCCACACCTGAGACCCAGGCTGGGCCATTCTCTCTGCCCTGAGGTCCCTGTGCCTCCCACCTCGAGCTGCAGATGGAGGAACCAGGGAGACTTCATTAGTGTGTCAGGGTAGGAAGCCCTGGATACTTGTGGCCACGGCAGGCAGTGGATGTGTAAACTTGGGCAAGTTTCTAACCTTTCTGTGCTTCAGTTCTTTTATCGTAACATGAGGTTGACAATAGTATCAGGATTGTAGGGGGAAGTAAATGAGATTATGTCTTTAAGGTTTTGAAAAAGACTAGAACACACAGAAGTGCTCCTCGGTGTCAGCTGTTATTATCATCACCGTGTCTTTTCCTCCTGCAGATGGATGATGAGGACACCTTGTTACCTAGGAAGTTACAAGCAGCTCTGGAGCAGGCTCTAGAGAGGAAGAATGAACTGATCTCCCAGGATTCTGACAGTGACTCCGATGATGGTGAGGCAGGCTTGCCTGGGCAGAGCTGGCTCCAGTCCCAGACATGCTCTGCTCTGGTTCTGGGCCTTATGGAGCCAGGACCCTGATTCTGTGCACCAGATCCTTTCTGGCTGTTATGGCTCTGGATGTAGGATGTTGGTCTCACTCTAGTGCCTTTTAGATTCTGGGAGATTTGGGAAGGAAAACTCAAAGACATGGCAACCATAGACTGTTCTTGCTCACAGGAAACTAATTAGTCCTCCCTCTTGGGCCTTACTTCAGGCTGCAGCAGGAAATGGGGAAAGGGGATCTTGCTCTTCCTGGGAGGCCAGGAAAATCAATTAGGGGAAAGTGGTGGTCTGGTCTTCGATTCTACTCCTTCATCCAGCAAGTGCTGGCCAACTCCCATATTCAGAGCAGTTTCTGACCTCCAGGAGCACAAGAGCCTCTCACCAGCCTGTGAGCACAAAGATAATTTCAAGATCAGATAAGTGGTTCTGGCTGAAGTTTTGCTGAGGAGCAGATCACACCAGGGAGAGACTGGGGAAGGCCTTGCAGGCTCCTGACCTGAACCTTACAGATTTTCTTTTGCCTTCCAGAATGTAATACCCTCAATGGGCTGGTGTCAGAGGTGTTTATTCGGTTCTTTGTGGAGACCGTTGGGCACTACTCCCTCTTCCTGACCCAGAGTGACAAGGGGGAGAGGGCCTTTCAGCGAGAGGCCTTCCGCAAGTCTGTGGCCTCTAAAAGCATCCGCCGTTTCCTTGAAGTTTTTATGGAGTCTCAGATGTTTGCTGGCTTCATCCAAGACAGGGAGCTAAGAAAGTGTCGGGCAAAGGGTAAGAATGGAGGAGCTTGAGGCAAGGGGTTATGGGCCTTCTTATCAAACTTTCTTGTCTCTAGCTGAGTTGAATAACTAGGCCCTGTGGTGGAGCCTCTTGGGGGGTCAGCTAGGGCCAGCCCTCCTAACATCCCCTTTCTTTTGAGGGGAACTTCTAAGGGAGCTCTCTTCTCATCCTTTCCCATAATGCCATGCACAGGTAGGCATGTGGCTGGAGTGGGACTAGTCTCCACCAAGGAGAAGTTTGCCCATCTGCTCCTCAGATGTCCTTGTTATCATAGCAGAGGACCAGACTGAGCAATTTGGGGCCTTCTGAGGACCCAGAGGTTGGGAAGTCCCTTAGACAGTTGAGCTAGCTGTGTTGGGTTGCTGGCAGTTCCCTTTCAAGGCAGATGATTATCTTCTCTCTCTCTCTCTCTCTCTCTCTCTCTCTCTCTCTCTCTATATATATATATATATATACATTTTTTTTTAAACAGCTCTTTCCAGGGCTTTAAAAAAACAAAACAACTCATCAAGATCTTTGTGAATAACCTGGAGTTATTATTTCCTTTTTTTTAAAATTTTTTAATTTTTTGGTACCAGGGATAGAACTCAGGACCTTGCGCTTGCATGGCAGGCGCCGGAGCCACTGAGCTAAATCCCCGGCTGAGCTAAATCCCCAGCATTATTTCCTTTTTCCACTAATATTACACTTTCCTTTTTCAACTATTATTATCAATAATTTGACAAATCTTTGAGGAACAACATGGTACAGTGGTCTAAAAGAAGCTAGAGATGCTGAGTGTGGTAGCACATGCCTGTAATTCCAGCACTCAGGAGGCTGAGGCGGGAGGATTGCTATGAGTTAGAGAGCAGCTAAGCTATCTAGTGAATTTAAACCCAGCCTAAGTTACATAGTGTACCCTGTCTCAGAAAACAAAACAAAAGCCAAAAGCAGCAGCAGTAGCTACAGGTGTCTACTCAGGGCCTGCTCTGAAATGCAGAGCAGCAGCCCTAGTGTTACACAGCTCAGGCCTTGAGTGTTACAGAAATGCAGAGCCCAGCCCTAGTTGTTACACAGCTCAGCTTGAGGCAGGTGAAGCGGGGTCTTCTTGCTGTCAGTCTTCTTGCTCCTTGAGCACCTGTAAGATGCCACTAAGACATTGTGATGGGCCAGTCTGAATTCTGCTAAGATGTTCCTACAAATTTTAATCCAGGTGCTTAGCTTCTGGGCATTGTGGTCCCTGTCACATAGCTCCATGACTGTTCTCTTCCTTGTTCTGTCACCCAGGCCTCTTTGAGCAGCGAGTGGAACAGTATTTAGAGGAGCTCCCTGACACTGAGCAGAGTGGAATGAATAAATTTCTCCGAGGCTTAGGTAAGTAGCCTTGTTACTGATGAGACAGATGTTCAGCAAGGATGGAACGCCTGAGGGATCTGTGCCCTGGGTCCTCTGAACCAGTGCTAACGGGTATTTATGTAGGGACTGGAGACAGAGCCAGAGGAAATCCCTCAGTGAAGAAAAAGAAAGTTCCTGATGCCCCAAGGGCATTTAGCACATGCTTTACCAAATCACAAGGCAAAGAAAAACCACAGATCCTCACCTAAGTCAGGCTTTTGAGGATGCCTGCCTTCTCAAGTGAATGAGGGCCAGTAGGACCAGTAGCTTTTCCTCTAGGCCTTAAGTGTCCACAGAAGTAGCAGTGCAGGAGTGCCCTTCCTGCAAAGCTCTGCCCTCTCAAGGAGCTCGGCCTGTAGATACCAAGTCTCAGTTTAAAGGGAAATCAAGGACAGCGAGGCTAAGTGGCTTGACCAAAGCCACATGGTGATTAATACCAGTGCCCTAATTACAGTGTTTCCACTGCCTGATCAGAACAATCACAGCTACACTCGGGTCTTTCTAATCCTTTCTTTCCCACTGAGAAGGGAGGGTAGGGCTACAAGGAGAGTGAGGGGAGGTTGGAAGAGATGTCATTGAAATATTCTCACTCTTGCCCTCTCTGGCTCACAGGCAACAAAATGAAGTTCCTCCACAAGAAGAATTAAACTCCTTTTCCAGTAGCAGAGTCCAGTCCCTCGCAGAGCCTGGGGCCTTGGGAGAGGGCCCAGCCCGGGACCCTCTGAACTGCTGTGGCCACTCTGCCCCCACAGACCCCACCTCCAAGCCAGCCCACCTCTGCCTTCACCATATCCCAGGATACTGTTTGTAAATAATCTGCTGTAAGCTTTCTCAACTGTTTTTGTAACAAGCAAAAAGAATCTGGTAAATATTTGTATATTCCCCAAGGGCTGGGTGCTTTCCTGCCCTGTCTGAGCATGGATGGAGTTTTGCTGGGTGCTGGTGACTGGCCAATTATGTGCAGCTGACTGTCTCAGCCAAACCACTGATATTCCCGGGAGGCTTTGGCCTGCCTGCTGATGGCTCCTGCTGCCAGTCTCAGGTCCTGGAGAGCAGGTGCTATCTTCTTATGTATAGGAGGACTATTTTTTTTTTTTTAAATCTTAGAGTTTTAAATTTTTTTTTCCCTAGTAGTCCCCAACCCCTACACCTCTGATTTTGAAGGGCAAAGGCCATTCAGTCCCCATTTGCAACATGGATCCAGGCTCTTGGGCCTGGTTCTCCTTGTTCCTCCCACCCTCTGAGATGGTCAGTGAGTCATGGGAAGCCCACCCTCGGCTCTGCCTGTGCTCTCTGGGCCTGGCTCCCAGTCTGTGGTGGGGGCCACGATGCGGTACAGGGCATCCCCCCTTCCCACTGTCCACAGGTGTTCTCAATAAACGGTGTACAGTCATATGGGCCCAAGACCCCCGTGTTCCTTGCCTTCCGTTATCTTGAGTTCTCACTCCTGTGAATGGGCTGACAGAGGTCAGTCAGGGGTGAAACACCATCACCGAAGGAGTTTGATAAAGGGGTCAGCTTCAGCATGGGTCACTGCCCCCACTGAAATTGAGTTCTCTGCCTTGAGTTGTATGACAGGTCTTACATACCTTCAGTTTCCCCATCCAGTAGCCAACTCTTGAGTGTTTCCATGGAGGAAAGAATGCTCTTTGTCCTCTGGCTCCATCATTAGGTAGATCTTCCTATTTAGTTTCAAGCTCTTAAGACAGCATTGGGTTTCCTGGCATTGGTGGGCTGATGCCTAGCTAATTCCAACCCTCGGCTTGGTCATATCCCCGACCCATTGTCTATGACTGTTCTATGTCACTCCGTGAAGTTTTACCCATTGGAAGCCTAGGTTTGCATCCAGACACATATCCATTCAATGAACAAGGAAAGAATCAGGCTTGGAAACAAAGGTCACTTTTAGGCTATTTACCAAGGCCTTGGTCGAGCAGAGATCTTGAAAACTACCAAGATGAGGATTTAAACGAACTGTCTTCATTAGTTGAAGACCCAACTGGGGTTGGGTCTGGCAGGATGTGAACTGTAAAGTTTCTTATCCTTTTTCCATAGTGATTTAAATCAGAGATGATTCTATCCTAAGTTTTCTTCCCTCCTTTACCCCATCTCCATGAGGCCTGCATAGGCCCCAGGCTGTCCACGGTGAGAGGCTATCTGCCTCATCAAGCAAATGGAGACGTTGTCTTCAAGGAACACAAAGTCATCATCTCTGAAAAAGCCTTCTATATAATTGACATTGGCCTTTGCCAGGAATAGCAGGGCAGGGATGAGTCTGGGTTTTTGGTTGAGGTCAAGAGAGAAGACAGGGATTATAACCAGAAAATTCAGCAACTATGACCAGAACTCATCACTGCTTTTTGATTTTTAAAAGATCAGTACGGGGGATTGAACCTAGGGCCTTCACATTGAGCTACATCCCCAGACCTTTTTTAATTTTTGAGACAGGGACTTGCTGAGTTACTGATTTGTCCAAGCTGGGCTCAAACTTGCAGTCCCCCTGCTTCAGATTCTCAGAGTGATAGGATTACAGGCCTGTGCCATTAGGTCCTGCTCAGAATTCATCATTGTTAACTCAGTATGGGCTTCATGATAGAGAAGTGTATTCCCAAAATGTCATCCCGCCACAATACTATTTTTTTTTTTTTTGGACTGGGGATTAAACTAAGCTGTATCTCCAGCCCTTTTAAAAAATTTAGAGGCAGGGTTTTCTTAACTCACTGAGTTGCCCAGGCTGGGCCAAACTTGCAATCCTCCTGCCTCAGCCTCCTGCAGGGCTGGGATTGCAGAAACCCACCACCATTCCTGGCATCCCTCATTTTAAATGTGGTCTCAAAGAATCTTCAGACGCGTGATCAGATCACAGGATACAGGTGTACATTTTTTTGGTACATTGTTAAACTTTTATGTATCTTTAAAATTCAGTGCATCTTAACCCTGGGATAAATCCCAGAGAGGCACATTTTCTTCCTCCTCCTGTAGCTGCAGCTCTCAAGTCAAAGCCAGTACTGGTACACAAGGGCTGGGAGTGGGATGCAAGGACACACACAGTGATTGCTATGGCCAAGACACAAGCTTTATGGGTGACAGCAGGGTATGGGTCCAGTGGGTCTAGTTTGGAGTTGAAAGTGTTCAGGATTTCTTTCCAAGTTCTGCTTTCAAATGATCTCTGGATCCTTAAACCAAGGGTTCTCAACCTTATCAGATCCAATGATAAAACAAAACAAATAATATAACTACCCTATTAACTCTCCTGAAATAGAATTCATAGATAATATAACCTACTTAAACATATCTTAATTATAAAATAGGAGAAATAAAAGAAAGTATTGTTATAAAAGTATTTAAATAAAGATATAAATGTTTTCTAGAACATTTCCAAGCATGTACAAGCATTTTCCTTTTTTAGCCCGAGGTACCCTGGAACATACCAGGCGCTCATCATCTTTTAGACAACAGGAAGCAGTCTCAAAGGTTCAGAAATCCCATCATGACAGTGTACACAGTGTGCACATTTACCAGAAGGTACAACAGTGTCACATGCCTAAACCTGTACAGGATTACTGTGTGATTCTACATATGCAGACAGACATGTGTCGTGTTAGCAACTCAGATTCTGCTGAGTAGTTATCATTTGCTAAAGGAGTTTTCTGAAATGAACAATTTTTAGTAATGTTCTGAACAAAAACAAAATACGAGATTTTCCTGACTAAACAGTACAGTGGGCCCTTGACTTACAAACTCAACTTGTTCCCGAGGGCTAGTTGTAATGATCTGTGTCCTTAGACACTGGCCCAGGATTTCTCAACCCCACACAGGAAAGGATGTTGTAATGTTCCTTCCAGAACTCTTTAAGGGTTAAATCTGTGTCTGAGACCACGTGGAAGCACAAGTGGCTGGCATTTGGGTTGTAACTCAAGACTTTGGTTGTAAGTTAAAACCAGAATTCTGGTCATAACCCAAGTTGTTCATATGTCAGGCTGGGCATAAGTGGAGGACCCACTGAAGTTGGAATCTTAGAAAACTGAGAAGTATATGAAAACCTTGGCAAGGGTAAGGGGTACCTTTTAATCTGTAGAAGGAATTTGATTCTAATGTAGATTTTTGTTTGTCATGTAGGACCAACCTCCACACACCTGGCAGGACATTTAGCATCCCTGGTTTCTTCCCATCCATGATTTTGTGAAAAAACAATTTCTCAGTGAATTTCTAAGACATCTTCCTAAAGACTGGTATTGCTGCCATTCAGAACAAGGGTCCTCCAACAGTGCCTTTCTGACAACTGAGGCAGTTGCCCAAGGACAACACCATTCTGTTTCCTCTATCAGGGAAGTCCCATCCAGTGCCTGTAGGTATGTCAGCTTTTCCCTATCCTGAAGTTAAGAAAGGCCATGAGTTGTCCCCTGTAATCTGTTGTGTAACTTGGTGCAAAGAAAGCTGCCCCAACACATCATTTTAAATGCTCTTTAATGATGCTCTGGTAAACTATGGCCTCAAAATATTGTAAGGATATGGGCTTTTTAAAGGCAATGTTTTGCAGCAGTACCCTTGCAAAAAGAGTAATAAACTGGTTCAGGTTGGACAGTCTGTGGCATCAGGGGTCCAAGAAAAGTCTATAATCATTGCTCAGTTAAATATTTGTTTAAAAATACTTTATTTCACATGTATAACCTTCCTTGTACCCCAAATGACTTACAGGGACACACTAACGGTATTTACAACAACTTAAGAAATAACAATAAAAATTGGGACATACAATAAAGGGAGGGATTAGACACATATCCTTAAACTATATCTTTCCTAGGAGTGAGACACAATTAGCCAGATAAAAGTGGTAGTATGCATTCCAAACGTCATTTTGCCTGTGGAGGTGGCATAATTTAAAGGTCATGAACACTTTCAAACTAGATAAAATACTTTTCCTCAGAAAGTTTCTTGCAGCTTTTGAACATTTCTTGTGCATTTATATTGCCTTTTAATATGAAATATGCATTTTTTAAAAAAAGTACCAAAACACATCAGCACCCTCCCCAAAGCACAGAAGAGCATATTCTATTTGTTTTGTTTTTTTCCAGCCATGTAGAAGCATTTTTTCTTTTTCGGTATCGGGGATCGAACTCAGGATCTTGTGCTTGTGAAGCAGGAGCGCTGCCACTGAGCCCCAAGCATTTTCTTTTTTTAGCTCAAGGTACTCTTGAACATAGTAGGCACTCATAACCTTTTAGACAAGGAAAAGAGTCAAAAGTGGTCAAGGTTCGGAAATCCCATTATGACAGTGTACAGGGACCACGGCTCCTGTTCTTAAGGGCGCCCGGAGCTCAGTTTGAAGGCGTCTGGGGACCAAGGTCGAACTTCCCGCCTCGCCAGAGGAAACAGCGCTGGCGCAACATAGGCTGGTCCCGCCCTCCGCCGGAAGCGACCAATCCAGACGGGAACGGCGCCGGTAGTGCTTCCGGCCGCGTGACGGGGCGGGGGAGCGGAGTTGAGGGCCCCCGGAATTAGAACTTCACGCCATACGCCGTACGGAAGTGGCTCTCCAGGCCAGAGGCGGGACGCGAAGCTTGGTGGGTAAAGGACGGGGGTAGCGGAAGCCGCCCTTTTGCTGTCAGCGGCGCTCGCTTCCGGATAGTTTTGGTCCCAGAGGGCCATGGCTTTTGGGCTGCACACTCACTAGGGATTAGTACGTTTACTTGAATTGAAAACTTAAATCCTATCGGTTTAGCCGATTTTAAGGGACTGCTTTTGTGAATTTATGTGGCAGACCTTTCAGATAAATCCTAAATTATACTGGAAGCTCTGAGATTTGTATGAAGATTAAAAACACACGAGGCCAGAAATTATAACCTTTTACAATTTGAAAAAGTAAAGCTGAATCAACTAATGTGCTAAGTAGTACATTTTCGCAATTATTTTAAAAGGTACATTACTAAAAAGCTCGAAGCCCATCTGATAAAGCTCTCCTTCCCACATTTGGGAGGATCTCACCGACTTTGTGAATTAGCCACTGAAGATAGTGGCAGTGTGAGCCTAAAAATGCCAGTGTTTGTGGGTTCAATTCATTGCACTGAATCTTCTGAAGAGATCTTATTCTGTAATAACGGAGCAGTGGCACCTGTCACTCTCAACTGGAATACGAAAATGTAAGGTTTGTCTGTAGTCCCCAAAAGTACAGCTGTTCTTCCTAGGCCAGAAGATGGGGCAGCATCTGGGAGCACTTCCTATTTACAGTATTAGCGACTTTTGTATTTAATTTACCGGGACCGCCCTCCCCCCAATCCTATTTGTCCGTAGATATGCAGTTAGCGTGGATGCACCCTTAACACCCCACCCTTCCATTCCGTGGCGTGCGCCTCACCAACTCAGTAACACAGCCCAGTCCAATCCTACCTTTCCCATTCTCATTTTCTTGGTCCTGCCTCCAGCCTCCCACTAGCCCAGCCTCAACTACACAGGCTGTCCAGTAATCTCTCCAAGAACCATTAATTCCACTTGCCTGATTTTCCCAAAGTACTCCCCTAAAACTCACCATTTTGGTATTCCTTCCTCCTGGACCACTTGTTGGCAGACAACGGGTTAAATGACTACATGCGCTCCATTAAATTTATTCCACAAGTCAAACACAAAGGCTGGGTGCATGCTTTTCATTTTACTTCAACTGCACAATCTCAAGCAGGCATTTTAACCTAAAACTTAAAACTGAACTAGGCCTAGAAAGTCACATCTTTGGGTAAAAAGCAAATTAGCAGTATCAGTCTCAACTACTGAATGGACCTGGGTGTGTGAGGCACATCTGTACCCCAGCACTCTGGGAGGCTGAAGCAGGAGGATCACAAGTTGGAGCCTAGCCTGGGTAATTTACTAAGATCCTTTTCAAAATTTTAGAAAGGGATGAGGGTGTAGCAGTGTGAAGGCCCTGGGTTCAACCCCTAGTACTGTGCACAAAAACCTACCTCAGTGAAGGGCCCGTTTTTACCTTCTTCATCAGACCATTACAAAGATGCAAACCCAAACAGTCCAACTGAATAGTTTTCCTGACTCCTCTCTATTCTTAGCCAAGTCAACTGTTTTCTATCCCATGCTTCCTTGTATCTGATCTTCAACATCTTTTAAGTCTGTTACAACAGGTTTGTCCCACAAATCATGATTCTGGCCCACCTTCCAGCTAAAACCAATTAAGTGCCACCTTTATTATTTCTTTGCTCACAATACTAGACTAAGTTTCACCCTGGGTCAAAACAAATTCAAAATTTCAGAGCTATAAAAATGGTTTAACTACAATTTTCCTGGAGATATGTGGATTCCCATTAAGCCATGTTGCTCTTTAAGGCCCTCACTCAGGATTTCTCATTTTTCCATGTATCAAGACCACTGTGCACCAGGACTCACAAATCCCTTATAGCTGCTTCCTGGAGTCCAATCCACTTAACAAACCTATGTAAAAGGCCCGGTATGTTTTTGTTTTGTTTTTTGGTACCAGGGATTGAACTCCGGACCTTGTGCTTTTGAGGCAGGCACTGGAACCACTGAGCTAAATCACTGGCCCAGCCCCGGTATGTTTAAATTCTCACTCTAGGGGCCTACATGTCAAGGTCTTGTCATATTCTGGTTGTATCTCGGATGGTTCAGTCCAAATGTCTAATTTTTCCTTTCCAGGCCCACAAAACAATTTTGGGTACATTCACGTACTTGCTATAACCTCCACAACAATGCCAACAGGCCAGGCCTTTTGACATGCATGTCAGCCATCACCAGCAATCACTCTCACTAAATGAAAAAGTTTAACTGGTGTGATCTGACACACTTTGAAGTGAATCAACAGAAAAGCTCATGCCCCTAATATTCTTGCAACCTGTTAGGTGGATTTCCCAACACAGAGATAGAGATGAAGAGATAATAAAGAACCTACACTCAGACCAGAAAATGAAAACCATGTGTTAGCATTTAATGAATGCCTGTTCTGTGGCTTCAAGCCACCAGGACACAGGCCCCCCCAACACCCTTAATCTTCTCCTCAGCTCTTCTGCTGAAGAATTTGGCCTTCACGATGACAGGCTGCTTTGGGAGCTTTCCTTTCCCAAGAACTTTGTAGTAGCCCTAGAAGAACAAAGACAAAGGACTTAAACATACCATGTGTGGCAGGTTATATACCTCCTGGTAGAGGCCTGTCAACCCAATCATTATAGGACCCAGACAGGCCATGTTTCTGATGGGCACAAATAGCCTCCACCACTGAATGAAGACTAGCAAATTCTCTCCGAGAACTCTAGCATCCCAGGACAAATAGTGTCAGGGTGTGACTTCAGTCTCAGCAAAGCACAGATCTTTCTCTCCTGGTCCCCCCCCCCCCCAAAGCACAATCACATTCCCAGCAATGCTTCAAGTCCTGATCACTAATATTGCTTAAATGGGCATTAAATAAGGAACTGAGATTCAAAGCTACCCAAATAACTTCCTAGGGTTTAGGTCTCTCTTAAAGACTACTTCCATATTCACAGGAGATAAGTCTGACGTTAAGACTCAATAATATATAAAAAAGTTCATTTTTTCAGAAGATCTCTTCAGATAATGTAGGGCCATGAACTTTGGCTCAAGACTAGAGCCAGTTATAGCTCAAGCCAAGGAATGTAAAGCTGTTCGAATTGGGGCAACAACATTAGGCACTGATTACTGTTTGGAAGGGCACTCAGTGAAAATGTAGTGAAATAAATGGGAGTATAAAGATTATTCTCCAAAGGTTTTTCCAGAAACACAAGCAAACCATTTGATGGATCTATATACTCTGAATTTTCACTTGAGAGGGAAAATAGACCAAGACAGGCAAGGGAGTAAAGGATAGTTACATTTATATCTAATTCACTTACCGATCGCACTACATCAATGATGGGAGCTACTCCAGTCTTGTTTTTGGCAGCATTTACTCGTGTCTGCTCACTGACCAATGTCCACAATTTATCAAGGTTGACAGTTGGGCAGAAGCTCTGGTTTCTCTTTAAGTGGTAATGCCTCATACCAACCTTCCCAAAGTAACCTGGGTGACTGGGAAGAGAAAGCAACTATCTTCATAACCTCACTCCAGTTGTGAAGCTATATTTATCATCTTTAGTTATCTCCCTCCACTACAGTGTAAATTGTTCACTGCTGTAGAAGTGACCGGCACTTGCAGAAACTCAATACATTTGTTCAATTACACAAATCTTTAGAACCACCAAATGCTCGAAGGCAAAGGCTAGTCTCTTTTCATGGAACCAGTTAAGTTTCTGTGCAAGTCAAGTCACTTGACATCATTCTATGTAAAATCTACACGATTATTACAGATGTCTCTTGATTATATACATACACACACACACACACAAAATCTTAGTTGTGTAGGTCAATCTAAAACATGTTACTATCCTGGTGACTGACTGTGCCACGAAGCCCACAGCCAGTGAATAAGGTCAGCAGTTACTCTTCGAGGACTCTAGCACACTAAGGCAACAGGCAGTACCCAAGCGTGACTCTAGCCTCGATGACAAGTTCTCTCAGATCATGTCAAATGTTAACTTGGTAAAAAAGCCAGCAACAGGCAAGGGTTTTAAGAGGCTTGTTTCTACAGAGATTCTAAGTTATCCTTGTCTGCAGTTACCTCCCAAGCCGTGCCAGAGTACAATCCAAGGAACACTCACTATTTGTCGAAGTTGATCCTGTGGTGATGCATGCCACCAGCATTACCCCGGCCTCCTGGGTGCTTCCGGTGCTTGCCTGCAGGAATATAAACCTACATGGCTAACACACCTTTCTCTAGCCCCTCAACATTACCTTGCTCATGGCCCACAGTACCTCCTTTGCGGCATTACCATTCCTTCAAGATTACAAGTTTAAGCATCTTTTGTGTTCCCTCTTGTCTTCAACTAATTCAATACTTCGCTGTTTAATAGTTTTTATCACCCTGATAAATTCTCTAAAATAGGAGTCCTCGAGGCTCCACAGAGAAAAAATAAACAGCTGTCCAATTCAGTCCAACTGGACTGCTGAAAGGTCTTACTCGAGTTCACTTTCAAGTTACTAATGTGCCAACTAAACACTATACAGAGCCCAAGGAAGACTAGGAGGAGCCTGCACTTACCGATGCGGCCGTGGCCGTGGCTCACGTGGCCCCTAAGTTTCCGGGTCTTCCTCAGTCTGGATGGCTGTGTGGGAAAAGGCGTTTAACGTTAGGGCCTAAGAAGTGCGGGGGCCAACGCTCGCCAGTCAGATGGGCCCGCAAGCCTTCAGACTGACTTCTGGAGCGTTCGGCGAGGCTTAGGCCAGCGACTGGCCCGAGGCCGCTCAGCCCGAGCTGGGCGGCGCGCGGTCTCAGAGATCCGAAAGCCGGGTCGAACACGCGGCCGCAGGCTCCCGGCCCCGGGCCCACGCCGACCATCCTGGCCTGCGATCGGCCACGTGCAGCCTGGAAGGCCTGGCCAGAGTCGTAGGTGGGTGACCGAAAGGCAAGGGAGCAGGGCTCCGCACCACCACCGCTAATGAACCAGAGCCAAGCAACGAAACACTTACCATGTCGGCGGCAGAGACGAAAGAGGGAATTTCCGCAAAGTCTCGCGAGGTATCGAACGCGGGGGCGGGGCCAATGTGACTCACTTCCGGCCTGGGGCCGGCCTCGGGCGGGGCCTCTTTGGTCTCGCGAGTTTCTTGTATTTAGTTTTCGCCGTCACAACGCGGTTGAGTTTTTAGAGTCTCAGCTGGAAGCTCTTTATCCCTGTGGTGTGCCCAAGTGTTGTCTGAAGCTCTTGGACGCCTCTGCTTTGTCTCCCACCCCCAGGACCTGTCGCCCACCTTCCTGAGTGGGCACTTTTGTTTTCCTTTCTCCTTTGTCCTTGTGCGATCATCACGGGCGTCCCCTCAAGCTGTAACAGCTGTTGTGTTTCAGGGACCTTGACCTTGTAAATACTCTATAAATGCCACGTTCAAATTTTCTCCGGAACCTGGTTGGGACGCACCTGACTCCTCCCTCTCCTGGACCACAGAGGCCCGGCCCAACTAACCCCTTCAGTCGCAGATGCACACTTGCTCATCTGTGCTACCACAAAGTCTGGTACGAACCTCCCATATTAAGTTTGTCTTCCCTACTAGACCAAATTCTTTTAAGGGCTCAAGGATTTGTGTTTACTACAGGCAATTCTAGTTCCTGGCATGTAGTACCTATTTAAGTGAGCATTTCTTAAGTAGTAGAAAAGGCATTCTTCTGTTTAGTCAGTTCCACCAACCAGTGTTCAATATTCCATCCCCTCAATTACTCTCCCTGTGTGTGAGAGTATATTTTTCTCTGCCTTTCTCTCTTCAGCTAATGTATATTCTAGCTAAAATATCCTAAATTCTCCGTCTGTTACCCTTGCTTTTTTCTGTACGGTCAGGTCCTCTAAAGAGTAACCTACAAATCCTGCCCATTTGTTAGCTTTCTGTTCATTATTAAATCCACTGCAATCTGTCATTAGGTTCCACTGTTTCAGAGATTACTCTTATCTTAGGTCATCAGTGAGCCAATTGCCAAGTGGTGATTTCTGTGGTTCTGTTAAGTTGTCCACACTTCAAATGTTGATGTTCCTCCACCTTCTGTCCTTGTCTTTGGGTGACTTCAATTCCTATCTCTATTGTTGAGCACCACACCCATACATTCACTTAATTACTGGTTAGAATCCCATGTATTCAACAGATAAACATATTCGAAGAGCTCGGTCATCTCTGCTCACTGGTACCTTCTTTATTCTATATCTTGATGAGTGGCACCACTGTCCACCCAGATAATGATGCCAGGGAGACCTGAAATTGACCCCAACCCTCTCTTCCTCTAATTACACTATCATCGTCCTTTTGTCACTGTATCTCTCAAATTCAATTCCTCTTTTTCAGCCCTACTACCACTGCCTTCATTCAGGCCTCATCCTATCTTTTCTCTGGAGTTTTCAGATCCTCTTGTGATCACTCTGCTTATATTCTAAACTCTGTCCTTCACCCCTCCACGAAGTTCTCCTCAAACATGATTTTCATTCTTTTATGTGATCACAAAGTTCGACAGCTCCCAATTATCAAGAGAATACAACCTGCCTACTTTACCTCAGCTTCTCTCTTACCTTATCTCAGCTTCTCCACTACACAAAACTTTCTAATGTGGCCGTACTTGGTACAGTACTTCTCTTTTCCATTTTGCCTTTACTTGTGCCATTTTTCATGCCTGGAGTGCCCATCCTCTTCCTGAACATATATCCTGAATTTTCCTCAACTTGTAAGGTTCATTTAATGTTCTGCTTCTCAGAACACTCAGTCCATGTAGTCCCAACATTTTCAGAGAACCTTGCAATTTACAAATGCGTCTTCCTAAGAACTCAGTATTAGTAGTTTCATTTTATTCATGAGCAGATAGGCACAGAAGAATTAGGTTGACTTGCCAGAGGCTGTAAGATACAGAGTCTGGCCCAACATTAATCCTCTGTCCAGTTCCTCTGCTTTTGCTTCAATGGCCACTCCCTGTCTGACCTCACAGCATTATGGTCTTTATTACTCCCTCAGCCTGAGACCAACAGAAAGAGGGGTCGGGAGGGGGCAAAATCTAAGAAGAAATCATCCTTTGTTTGACATCAAGACTGGCCTATAAGTGTACAAGGAACAAGCTGAGCTACTCAGAACTACCCTGGGAAAGGTGATTGTCAATGGAGGTAAGTTAGGCAGAGCCTCGGAATGTGTTGTAATGGGGGCCTGGAGCAGGAATGAAGACTGTGAAAGGGTGGATGTAGAGTTCTGGATGCTAGGACACTGCTTCTGAATAGTTTCCTCTTATTTCAGATGAGCTACATCTTATCCTTTAGGGCCCTGGTTGAACAGAAGGCCTCCCTGAGTGGGACCAGGACCCTGTGTTAGGTTCTGTGTTCACCTCCTATTTTCCTCATTGATGGGTTAATTTCCAGGGTAGAAGGAGCACCCTGGACAGTTGTCTGGCTGTGGTTTTCTAGCCAGCTCCCTCTACTTCTTGAGACAATTATGTGACTTAAACATGTGGCTCCTATGATGTATATTCTCTAGGTCATCCAGCCTCAAGAGAACAGACAGAATTGAGGTTTCTATCTGAAAAGTTAGACAGCAGTCAAACATTAGGCATTAGGTGACCTGTCCCTCCCTACCAGGCACATGGGGCATGACCTTGGACATGAGCCCTGAGAGCTGTGCTCTGTGACATCTGTTCTGAAGTAGAGTGTGGCCTTGTGACATCTCAGATACCTGAGATCCCTCAGAGAGTCAGAGCCTCACATTTCCCTGTGAAATGAGCTAAAGGGAAATGATGGCAGGCAGCAGCCTGATGAGGCAGGTAAATGTGGTGCTGAACTTTGTCTACCTCAGACCCCTCTCCAGTTAACCTTGGGAATGCACCGCTACCCTGAGATCCTGGTGGTCTCTCTCCCTTTCTGTCCCCTCTGGGTTCCTGATTTCATCATCAGTCCTTCAAACAGCAACAATAACGTGGTTGCTTCCTGTTTCTTTTTCTCCACCTTTAGATTTGGACATTAAGAAGTATTTGTTGTCAGGCCAGGGATTTAGCTCAGTGGTTCCACCGCCTGCCTTGAAAGCGCAAGGACCGGAGTTCAATCCCTGGTACCAAAAAAAAAAAAAAAAAGTATATGTTGTTGTTGTTTTAAGTAGAATATTGTTAATTCAAGATGGGGAGAACCAGAGTTTCTGTGTTTTTTTTCCTTCCTAAATGAGAATTAGAGAAAAGCCCGGAAATCCAAATTTATTTTAGAAAGAATTTTAAAAATTAATATGTAATAGAAAAAGCAGTACAATATTAAAATTGTGAAAAAAACCCAATAAGTATACACACTTCAAACCATACCAGGCTGGGTGTGGTGGTGCACACCTGTAATCCCAGCAGTTGGGAGGCTGAGGCAGGAGGATCACCATGAGTTTGAGGCCATCCTGGGCCTACATAGTGAGTTCAAGACTAACCTGAATTACACAGCAAGACCTTGTCTCAAAGAACAACAAAAAAATTCATACCATCTTACAATACTGTTTTCATTTCTAAATATCACTTTTCAGCTCTTGTTTACATGGAGATATAGCTGTATGCAAGGTTGATGATCATAGTATATTCATTCTTTTGTAGTCTGATGTTTGTTTCATTCCATGACATTTTTTTCTGTGTCACTACCTAGAGTTCAAGATTATTCTTAACAGCTGAAGAGTAATTTGTCTTCAGCATATTCTTTATTAAGCCATTTTCTTGTGAACTTTTTAATTTATTTTTGTTCTTGTATTGTATTCTCTGCTGTTAGAGACAAGGATACAAGGAACATTTGTATTTATAGTTTTTTCTTCCTCTGTTGAATAACTTGTCTAGGATAAATTCCCAGGAGTGATATTGCTGGATTATAGGGTAAGAGCATTTTTATGATTCATTTTATGTTGCTATTTTAAAAAATGAGTTGTACCAACTTACACACCAGCAGCATATACAGTTTCCAGTGCCATTTCAACTTCCCTAGACTTGGTTTGCTTTTTTCTATATTTTTTGAAATGTGGGATTTAGAGAGAAATCCTGATCACTAGTGGGTTTTTCTTCAGCTTTCTAAATTTGAGGATTAGGGATTTCTAGGAATCTTCCTTTCCTATGTTGGATAGTTTCTTTTCTTTTCTTTTTTAAATCTCATTGTATTATGGCAGTTGTATTCCTAAAGACTTTGTTGAAAGCTAGGGTGGGAAAACCCTGCTATTAAACTCAGTGTGAAGAGAGGAATTGTAGTCTGTTTTTTTTCAGTATTAGAGATCAAACCCAGGGGCGCTCTACCACTGAGTTACATTCCCAATCCTTTATATTTTATTTTGAGAACAGAGGTCTTGCTAAGTTGTTCAGGCAGGACTTGAACTTGTGATCCTTCTGCCTCAGCCTCCTGGAATGCTGGGATTACATGCAAATTGTAGTTTTTGAGAGCAGATCATTCTATAGCACACAAAGAGGGGCTTAGTTTTAATTTCAAAGGAGCAAATTAATGAAAAGTACACAGAAGGTTGGGTTCATTTCCTAGTTCTTTTTTTTTTCTAGCTGAATTACATTGAACGATCAGCATATATATATATATATATATATATATATATATATATATATATATATTTTTTTTTTTTTTTTGGTACCGGTTATCAAACTCAGGGCCTTGAGCTTGCAAGGCAGATGCGGCACCACTGAGCTAAATCCCCAGCATATTCTGGCCCAGCATATTTTCTTGGAATTGCAGTTTTCTTGTCTTGTAATGAAAACAATGAGAGTCATTCTTTCACTTGTTCATTTTACAAATATGTATTTTGAATATGTATTATGTTCCAACACTATATGTATGTGCCAGGCAGTGAGAGGCAGATACAGTGGTGAACCAGAAAGACAAATTCCTGCCCTAGGCTTGTGTCCCAGAACTGCGTCCAAGACAAGATAATAAACAAATAAATCAAAAATAAATATGTGCTACACAGTGTAACAGAGGGCGTCCCCTTATTTTCTAGTGTTTCTCCCTCAATTTTCTTCCTAAAATGAATATGAAATTTTGACAATAATTTGTTCTTTAGTATCCAAGGAAATGATCTTTGAAAATCTTGCTCCCAAGGTGATGCACAGTGATTTGGTCCATCATTCCTTGGCAAAGTTAAAGAAATTCAGTAAATACTTTCATTCCCTCAGATCCAGATGTGGTAAGATGTTAAAAAGGAGCAGTTTTATGGCAAGGTAATGTTATAGGTGGGGTTCCCTTACTTCCATACTTGGTGTTTCATTTAATCCAGATTTTTCCATGACTGGTATATGTGGTTTTTTTTTTTTTTGGTACTGGGGATTGAACTCGGGTCCTTGCGCTTGCAAGGCAGGCAGCAGAACCACTGAGCTAAATCCCCAGCCCTGGTATATGTTGTTTGATTCATGTTGTTTTCTTATTTTAAAATATTATTGTTATTATTATTATTTTATTTATTATATTTATTATTTCATTATTATTTTTGTAGTACGGGATTGAACCCAGGGCCTTGTGCATGCTAGGTGAGGACTACACCACTTGAGCTATATCCTCAAGCTACCCACCTTCTTTTTCCCTCAAGATTAGATCTTGCCAAGTTGTGCAAAATGGCTCTGAACTTGTGATCCTCTTGCCTCAGCCTCCTGAGTAGCTTGAATTACAGTCATGCACCACCATGCCTAGGTCCTATATTTCTAAATTTAATTAGTTGCTGCTATGATTTGGACTGTGAATGTCCCCCAAAAGGTCCGTGTGGTGAAGGCTTGACCCCCAGCAAGGTGCTTTTGGGAGGAGATTAACCTTTTAGCACGTTGGATTCCGTGGCAGGTCTACAGGTCATTGGAGGTGTGTGTTAGAGGGGATTGTGAGACCCTGGTCCCTCCCAAAATTTTCTTCTCTTTGTCTGCCTGGCTATGAGGTGAGCAGTTTTCCTCTGCTATGCACTCCTCATCAGTGCCAGCTGGCACCCCCATCAGAGGCCTAAAAGTAATGGGTCCATCTGATCATGGATGGGACCCTCTAAAACCGTGAGCCAAAAAAAATCTTCCTTCTTTATCAGGTGTTTATTTTAGTGACAGAAAGCTCACTAATATAATTGCCAATATTTTTTTTTTGGTACTGGGGATTGAACTCAGGACCTTGCACTTACGAGGCAGGCAGCAGAACCACTGAGCTAAATCCTGGGCCCTAGTTGTCAATATTTTAAAATTCAAATAAAATTCCAGATTTCTGATGTTTTGAAAAATAAAGATCTGGAAGATCTGGCAGCACTGGACCCAAAATCTTTTTTTTTTTTTTTAGTGGTATTGGGGATTGTAATGTGAGATCTAATGCACCAGTTCTCCAGATGTGGTCTGTAAGGTGCTGGGAATTTAGTTCAGTAGTGCTGCAGCCTGCCTCACAAGTGCAAGGTCCTGAGTTCAATCCCTGGTAGCAACAAACAAACAAACAAACAAATGTGGTCTGTAGATTTTGTGGAGGTTCCTGAAACCCTTTCAGGGTGTCCATGGATAAAAAAGTTTTCATAATAATAGCAAAATATTATTTGATCTTTTCACTGGATTAACATTTACATTGATGGGACCAGAACAATGGTGTAGAACTGCTAGTGCTTTGGGAATCAAACTGGTGCAAATGATTGTAATCATTGTATCCTTTATCACTAGATACTTGCAATTAAAAAAAAAAAGCTAGTTTAAGCCAGGTGTAGTGGTGTGTACCTGTAGGTCCAGCTACTCAGGGAACTGATGCAGGAGGATCAAAAGTTCAAGGTCAGCCTGGGCAACATAGTAAGACCTAGAACCCTTCCCCTTTCCCCACCCTCCAGTACCAGGGGTTGAATTCAGGCCCTTCTTAATGACCTACATCCGAGCTCTTTTTTATTTTTATGACAAGGTTTCACTATATTACCCAGGCTGGGGTTAAATTTGTGATCTTCCTGCCTTAGCTTCCCAGAGTGCTGGGATTATGGGCACCACCACTCCCAGCCCCGACTCTTTAAAAACAAAAACAAAACAGAACAGAACAATAACAACAAAAAAACTAACAACTTGAGAATGTCCATGATGAAGAAGTAAAAATTTTCTTAAATATTGATGCTTCCATATATTTCTTTTAAATATCCTGTTTGAAAAAATTGAAAGTATGTGGTTTTTGTGCTATATATCAAAATGAGAAACTGCATGTATGCTGTTGACTTCCAAGCTAAATCAGACTTTTTTCATGGGATGGCAGTTTTTCATGAAAGGACAATGAACAAATTGTGATTATTGAGTCTTGAGAATTTGATAGATATTATCTCAAAACTACACAGTATTTGTTGCCAATGCTAAAACTTCAGAATTTTGATGTTTTTGCTGCCTCCATGAGTTTGACAGCTTCCCAAAACTTAAAGAATTTTCTGACAAAATTAGAAGTGACATTAAAGTGTAATTTTTGTTATTGTGTAATGTGTCAATATTTGGAATATCATTGAACCAATTTTTTTCCCAAACGACCAATGCTTGGTGTTATAAAATTATGCCTGGTTAAAGGAACAGGTAAAAGCAGCTGGTTTTCAATTCCAGTCCAGTTCACAGTGCAAGATAGATCAGAGATTTTTTGCTTAAGACTGAACTGAAGTATTTTGCATTGAACTACATCTCTAGTTCTTTATATATATAATTTAATTTTGAGTCTAGGTTTTGCTAAATTGCCCAGGATGGCCTTAAACTTGTGATCCTCCTGCCTCAGCCTTCCAGAGTGCTGGGAGTACAGGTGTGTTCCACCATACCTGGCTTAGATCACAGAATTTGATGTAACAGTAAGAAAAGTTGATTGATGCTGTTTTGGTTTCCATGTTATAACTAACATTTAAGAAACTACTCTTTGTGAATTTCTGTATAGCATTAAGAATATCCACAATTATTTGATAAGGTTATTACAGTACTCCTATTTTTCCAAATGTGTATCTGTGCAAAGCTGGATTTTCTTCCTATACTACAAACAAAACAACATATACCAGATTGGCTGTAGAAGCAAATGTGAGAATTCAGCTATCTTCTATTTAGCTAGATATTAAAGAGGTTTACAAATACGAAAATGTAATGTCATTCTTCTCGCTAAATTTAGTAGGCTCTTTAATGGTCTGGGTTCTCAAAGATTTTGAACTAAAGATAATTTTTTTTCTCAAACTTGCATGTTGCACTAAGTGATTTTGATTTTAAATATATACAAATGTAAAAATAGATACAACTTCCTTTTGAGGTTAGCTCTTATACAGTTATAAAACAAAATATAGTTTGCATGTATAAAGGAAAACTGCAGAACCAAAACAAACACATTAACTATTAATTTCATAGGATGATGACGTTTTGTTAATCTAAACTGCAACTGCAATTTAAATCTAGTGCTCACTGCTGTGGCCAATTCAGCAAACATATACCACAATTTCCCTACTTCCCTTATTGCAGCTTCCACAAAAGATTTATCATTGTGTGCCACAATGTGAATTAGACTTCATGTGGCAAAAACCCATCATTTACGTATTGGCCGCCTCTCTCTTCTCATTTATCTAAGTAATACTGTGTGGTCTGAACTAGATCCTAAACTCACCACTGCCCATCAGACCTTTTCGGGGTAGATGTGTAGATGATCCAGAATTTTTAAACCTTAATAAACTCTCTTATGAGAATGAAGCAATAGTTTTTAAAAAAATTATTGGAGAGAACACCTGAAAAATCTATGTGTGGACCTCAGCTTGAGAACATGTCAGTAGTTCAGTGTGGCATCTGAAATCAGAACAACTGGATTTGAATTCGAACTGTGCCACCTGCCATGGGCCTGTGCATCCCCCCTCCCAGCTCAATTTCTTCAGCCTGTTCCAAATAAATGGTTCTATTTAATTTGCAGAAGTGTCATAATCCTTATTTCTGAGGCTGGTTGTGGGGATTGAAATGTACATATGGCACTTGGCCTAAACTTTGCACCTACAAATTTCTTACCCTTTTCTAAAGTTAAAACTTGGATCAAAGCTTGTCTACCAATAAGGCGATCTGGGACATTTTTGAAGGTGAACAAACGTTGTCAGAAGCATACAACCTGGCATACACCTGCAGGTTTTGTATTCCATGGCAGAGGCTGGATTCTCCTTCTGGGCCCAGGGGCAGGGTTGAGGCTGAGGTATGAACCTCTAGCTCTGGGGAGGGGCATGAGCTGTACTTTTTATTTTTTTGTGATACCGGGGATTGAACTCAGGACCTTGAGCTGGAGGGGCAGACAGGGTTCCACTGAGCTAAATCCCCGGCCCATGAGCTGTACTTTTGAGGCTTTGTTGTCCAAGGCTTCTCTGTCCTGCCCAGGAACTCCCCCTCCCAAAAGAAGTGTCACTCTGTTCTGTGCTTCACTTACAGGGAGTAGAACTTGCTCGCTCTACCCACTGCTTCACGCCTGAGGATGTCAATGGAAAAGCCCCTGTCCTGGGCACAGGCACAGGCATGGGCATGGGCTTTCAGAGACAGCCACTAGCTGGCCAGAAACACTCCTGCTCTAAAGATATAAAGATGAAAGCTCTGGCACCGACCTGCTCTTTGTGTGGGCAGGACCTGCATGATACTGGCTCTCGGCTTCTACCCTGCCAACATTTGCTCTGTAAGGACTGCTTCCAGGGCTTGATGCAGGAGCTGGGCCGTGTTGCCAGGGCTCACGGGACCGTCCCAGATGGTAAGTACAAAAGCACCACGAGTTCACCTACTTCTAGAGGGGAGGTATTTTCTGGTTTCATAGGAACTGAGTTTCAGGTGTAGAAAGAATCAGAATTTAAATGCCCAAGGGACATTCTTTGCTGAAAGCAACTCTGGGGAATCTATGAGACAGCAAATCCTCTCGATGCCTAATATATCTGTTTTGTAAGCTGGGGACTTATCATCTCTGGGATTTCCTCAAATTGGTGGCAGACTAAGAAGTCTGTGAAGGTTTTGATTCAAGGTCTGGCTGACTCCTCAGATGGAGAAGATATTTTCTGGCTGACTAAATCTCCAAGGCAGAGGGCGAACAGCTGGCCTTGGTATTGGTCACGAATAGATTTTGAACTGAATCACACAGACTAGTGAACCATTTACTATGTAAGCTGCTGCCCAGCAGGGGGGAGCCTGTGTCTTACTCCTGAATGTCAGGTTTCCTAGGAAACAGTCCACTGTGAGCTGTGAAACCCTGGGAGACAGGAAGCGTGTCCCTCATTTTAGTATTCTAGCGTAGGGCACGTAACTGAGGTACAGTGAGTATCTGCTGATTGACATTGTACAGTAAGAAAGTCAAATATAGTAAGTGACAACACTAGAAACATCATCTGCGATCTTTTCTTTTTGTTTTAGTCTCTATAGTATTTCCAAAGAGATTTGTAGCATAAATCCAGGCTTTCTTGGAGGCATTGCTGTTCAGAGTGAGTTTTAGGTTTGGGTTTTGAGCCCTTTGAACTGTGGGTAAGCAATCCACCCTGTCTGAGGCTCTTAAGAGTTTGGAGCACAGAAAAGATAAGCTAATATATGATATTTTAACTTACAACTTAAACTTCATTCTTCATTACGTTTTTAATTTTCACTTGCAAATGTTATTAATCTACTTATAAATGCAGTAAATTTTAACAGTGACTTTTAAAAGGTCTATGGTTAATATTTAAACGTATTTATCAACTTTGTTAATATTTGCTTTTACAAATTAAGTGTATTTTCTGTTTCTTTTTAAGACCTTAATTATCTGGAAAAATAGGCATTGCTAACTGCTTAAAGAATTCTTGGAAATACAGTATATTTATAAATATAGTGAACCTTAAGCATGTGTTAATGGTTCCAGGACTGTTGGGTTAATATCTAGAATGTATGTATAAAGCCCCTACAACTCAACAATAAAAAAATAAAAAACCTGATTAAAAACGGGCAAAGGATTTAAATAGACATTGCTCCAAAAGAGAAAACAAATGGCCAAATAAGCATATAAAAATGTTCAATATCACTAATTATGAGCAAAGTGCAAACTAAAATAACAGTAAGATACCACCTCACACCCATTAGGATGATTATTAGCCAAGCAAGCAGGCATAAAACCTTTTCAAAATAACAAGTATTGACAAAAATGTAGAGAAGTCAGAATCTTTATGCACTGTTGGAGGGAATATAAATCAGCGTAGCTGCTGTGTAAAACAATATGATGCTTCCTGGAATAGGAATGTATTCCTCTAGGTATATATACTGAAAAGAATTTTTTTGTTTGTTTTTTGTGACAGGGTCTTGCTGTGTAGTTCAGGCTGGCCTGGAACTCACTGTGTAGCCCAGGCTGGCCTGAAACTCACAGCCATCCTCCTGTCTCAGCTTCTCAAGTGCTGGGATTACAGTCGTGTACAACCATTCTTGGCTCTGAAAAGAATTTAAAGCAGGGGCTTAAAGAGCTATTTGTACACATGAGTTCATAGCATTGTTATTTGAAACAGCCATAAGGTGGAAGCAACCCAAGTGTCCATCAACGGATATAAAGAAAATGTGGTATATCCTTATAATGGAAAATTATTGAGCCTTAATAAGGAAGGAAATTCTGAGTGTGGTGATGCACTCCCGTAATCATTACTATTTTGGAGGCTGAGGCTGGAGTATTGCAAGTTTGAGGCCAGGCTGGGTAACTTAGATGTAGAACAAAAAAAGGGCTGGGAATGTAGCCCAGTGGTAGAGCACCTTTGGGTTCAATCTCCAGTACCGCAAAAGAGGAAGGAAGAAAATTCTGATACATGCTGCAACACAAATGAACCTTGAAGATACTATGCTAAATGAAATAATCCAGTAAAAAGAACAAATACTGTGTGATTCCAATTGTATGAGGTACCTAGAGTTGTCGAATTCAGAGAATCAGAAAGTAGAACGGTGGTGGCTAAGTGCTGGGGAAATTAGGAATGTTGTTTAATGGGTATAGAGTTTCAGTTTTACCTCTGTGTGTGTGTGTGTGTGTGTGTGTGTGTGTGTGTGTGTGTGTGACTCTGGGGATGAACCCAGGGGTGCTCTACCATTGAGCTACAACTTCAGCCCTTTTTATTTTGAGACAAAATCTGGTTTCAAGTCTGGTTGTTTGGAGAGTTTTTAGTGCTGCCACTTTATTCAAGAATAGAACAGATTTTCTAGAAGGTTTATCCTCTCAGGCTGAGGTTTTAAAAAGTAAAATATGAGAGCAAATAGAGGGATGGTGGGGAAAATGGATTGAGGTTAAGGAAGAAATAGATTCCTAGTATTACAGATAGGTAAGTTAATTAGATATCTTGGAGGCAGTTAGACAGGGCCAGCCCTCAAGAAGCCAACATGGAGAGCAATTGAAGTACATTCACTGGTTAGCATTATAAAAAAGAAAAGAGGGGGCCTGGGATTTAGCTTAGTGGTGCTGCCATCTGCCTCACAAGCACAAGGTCCTGAGTTTGATCCCTAGTACTAAAAAACCCCCAAAACACAAAGAAAAGAGGTATTATGTCCCCTAGAGATGAATAGCAGTGATTGATATTCTAAATGGGGAAATTCCTTGTACATGACTTGTTTTCCCATTTGATCCCCATCTAATCGATATTACCTGGGTGACTGTACTTGTAATCTTACTGGTTAGTCATGCCCACCTTGTAATTTTCTATTGGGTCTTATAGTTTTGTCCCACTTTGTACCCACCTCACCTCATAGCTTTGCTGTATAAAACACCTTTGAAAAGTGGGGTGGGCAGGCAACCCATTTTCCGGTCCCCCTTCTGTCTCTCTGAGACAGAAGCTTTCTTTCTTTCAGTAAATTTTTCCTACTCTTAACCTTCATTGTTCCTAGAATTCATTCTTTGATTTTAGAGAACATAAACTCGTGTTTCGGATAGCTAGCAGATTTGGGAGTTACTTCTGTTCCCCTTATATAGCACCAGTATCTCCAGCCATATGGGGCCACATTGGTTGGGGATAAACCCATTCTCATAAGCCTGTTTTCTCCTGATTGCTAGTCAGAGCCAAGCAATTGCTGGGTTGAGAGGAAAAGAGGCTTTGCCTGGATGCATGGTCTGTCCAGCTGGCTTTCATCCTCAGTCCCTCAGTGGCCCTTTCTCAGGCCTGTCCCCTGCACTGGTGCTTGGAATTGAGGGGGTGCTGGTGGTAGGCATCTGCTTATCCAACTGGACAGTACCTTCCATTTCTATAACCCTATAGCCTTACAGGACAGGGACTTCAGTGAATATTTATTGACTAATTTAATCATTGAATCCATAAAGATCTCCTATGACTTTTGCCTAGAAGGGAAACTTTTTAAATTGAAATTTTTTTATTAGTGTATATTAGTTATATAGTATAGTGAGTTTTGCTTTGGGATATTCATACATACATATCTCCCTCTGTCATTACCTCCTACTACTTTCCTGTCCAGTGATTCCTGGACCGCCCCTTTCCATTCTTTAATTTGGAGATCCGAAAGACAATTATAAGGATCTACTGGTTGGCAGACATTGTGCTAGGCACCTGTGCCTGTAGTGTCTTTTCTAAACTTCACAACAGCTCTACAGGTAGGTATTATTATTCCCATTTTATAGACGATAAGCCTGGGGATTGGGAAATTTGTGGCTTAAGGTCTAATAACTAGTAAGTGTTAGGTCAAGTGAAACTCAGGTTTGTCTGTCTCCAAAGCTTTCCAGGTTGGGCTTGAGGAGCTCTAAGAATGCTAAATAACCACCGCAGCCCCAGGCTTCTTGAAGCTAGGCAAGGGTGACAGCATCTTCTTTGTACACTGCTAATGCTGAAAGGGGGGAGCAATCGTTGTCCCTTGGTGGGCAGGCCTTGGGGGCTTTGGGAAGATCCAAAGAAAGGGAACTGATGCAAGATGTTACAACCTCAGAGTCAGAGAGGGAAATGACTCTTATCTTAATGAGCAGCCCAGCTGGAGGGGCTCTAATGGCCTTGGGTGAGAACAGGGAGGCAGGGGATGAGGCTCAGCTTCAGGCGCCTGGAAGCCAGGTGACGGAAGCCAGGTGACGACTGTTTGCATGCTCAGGGTGCCGAACAGCTTGTCTGACCGTGGGGGGTCTGTTGCAGAGTGACCAAAGTCTCCCAGGTGGAAGGCAGGCTGCTGAGCTGGACTGAGTTGGGTGCGAGGCAGGTGCAGAAGCTGGAGCTCTGGATCCCTATTAGCAGGGTAGTTTTTCAGTTTGTGAACAGTTGCCTTACCTTAATTGGTTCTCTAGGGCCCTGGGGGTAGCGCTGACACCTCTGAACAGTACTGTTACTGGGAGAGCAATTCCCCCGGTAATGGGAAAGAGGCAGGCTGTGTTTGGGCCGGGGGTGTGCTTGCTGCTGCCAGTTCTACCTGGAGAGCTACAGCTAGAACAGACGTGCTAAGGGAGGGAATTCAAGATGGCTGTGATTGATGGATAGGGGCTTGCATGGGCTTCTTGTCACTGGAGCTCCCCCATGAAGAGGGCCAGTCATGTGAGTGCTGTGGAGATCAGAGAGTAGGAAAAGCCTTTCAGTTCCTCTCCAGCTTCTCACTGTGCAGATGGGGCATCAGAAGTCCAGAAAGGGCTGGGATCCTGTTGAAGTTTACTTGAAGAGCCAAGGACTCTCTCTGTCCCCTGATGGACAGTCCAGGACTTGCAGGCTATACAAAATGCACACATAGAGTAGGTTGCTGCCCTTAGATCCCCCACTGTCTCTCTTCCCAGGCCCAGTTGGAAATGAGATGAGTAGCTTTACATGGAGCATGTCAGTACATCAGTTTTTGGGTGGATTCTTTGAGATGTGGAGTGAAAAAAGATCTAGGTGCTATCTGGACCAGTGAGGGTCTCTCATGTGAGTTTAGATTCTTCCTACCAATACCTGGTGCGTTCCACTGTGATATTTTATTTGCATAGAAAGCTTTGGCACATACCTGTGATCCCAGCACTCTGGGAGGCTGAGGCAGGAGAATTGTAAGTTCAAGCTTAGTCTGAGGAGTTTAGCAAAACTGAAACCCTGTCTCAAAATTTTTAAAAAATGCTGTAGATGTAGCTCATTATGAAGGCCCTCAGTTCAACCCCCAGTATCATTTTAAAAAAATTTAAAAAGGCCCATGTTACGGCCAAGTGGTTCCTAGGAGCATGGGATCTGAAGGCCACAAACTATACATTCATCTCCAGCCCCAGCCAGGCATTGGGTTTTCTGATCAGATTCTGACTCTTGGCTCAGATCTGCTGCTGGCCCCTGGATACTCCTTGGTTGACTGCAGCTTATTTTCTGTTCTTTCCCTGGTGATATTTTTCCTGACCTCACCTTACCTATTGCCACAGTGGGTTATTTTCCCAAATCCTCTTCATTCAATGCTGATCACTCCCTCTGACCCTGGGTCTACACTTTTAGCTATCTAAACGCTCCCAATTGCTTGTAGTTCAAAATAGAAATTTAGCATGACTTTCAAGGCTCTTCCTAATCAACCCCCAAATTAACTTGGTAGTTTCATTTCCTACATTTCCTGTACATGTTCTAGCCATACTGATATTCCTCCAAAGAGGTCCCGTATTTTGACATTTATAATCCTCTTTATGGTGTTCCCTTTCCTTGTTAGTAACACCTATCCAGATTGAAGGTCCAGCTCAAATGTGAACCAGTTACCAGAAGAACAACTAACAGGACTGACAGTGGGGTTGGGAACAAGCAGGACCCTCAGAATTGAATCCCAAGAGCATCTATCCCAAAGGTTGGAATAAACTAAAAAGCTGGTGCTTTAGGCTAGGGGTGGGTCAGCTTTTTCTATAAATAGTTTTGGTTTTTGCTAATCATAAAGTCTCTTTCACAATTCCTCAATTCTGTCGTGGTAGCCCAAAATTTAAGGGAATTTAAGGGGTGTGACTGTGTCCCAATGAAATGAGTTCCATAACCATGTTCTTTATTGGCAAAAACAGGCAGACTATGGTTTTTAACCACTACTTTAGACACTGGGGAAATTGGGTGGGTTTGGATGGTAGTAGTAGCTGTGCAGAGCCAGACAGGGCTAGGAAAATATGGAAGAGAATTCCAGGGAGGGAATAGGGTTAGGATGGGACACTTGGAGGCTAGAGAAAATATAGGGAGTTAATTTTGGCTGAAATATGGGGTGTTTGAAAGAGAGAAATGGAAACTGCATTGAGAAAGGAAATTATCTGAAGGGTCCTGACAAGTTTAAGCTATTCTGTGGACACTGGGAGCTACTGAAACTCCTTTTGATCAGTGACATATGACCAAATCTGTATTTCCAAAAGTCATTCTGGCTCAGTGAGAGGGATGATTGGAAGAGATAGGGCTGGCAACAGGAGCACTTGCTAGGAGGCTCCTGTAGTTGTCCAGGTCATTGGTTTTGGATTGTTAGTCCTTGAAACAGTGCTGGTCTGGATGCCAGAGAATTTTTTGGCAAACTTGCTAAAGATACACATTTCTGATTCCATACCCAAGAGACTTGGATTTGATAGGCTCAGGATTTCTTAAAACTCTTCAGATGTGGAAATCATTGATCTGGGCAACATAGCATGAAGCCTGATCTTAGGAGAATATGGACACCAGAGAAAATGGGACATAAGTAAGATGGAATTTAACAACTGCCTTCTTCCTGTTATACTTGTCTCTGTTCATGACAGCCCGTCCACTTGACTCCTTTTCCTTAACACACCAGCAAAATATCCTTAACATCCTGTTTTAGTTATGTCCTATTGGTTCTCTTGGTAACAACTCTTCTGTCCCTTTTGTCTACTTCAGGCCTTATTCAGGATCCCATTAATGCTCAGCAGGACAAACCTCCTTTTTGATCCCCCTGTCTCCAGTCCATCAATATAATCACAAAGCTCAGCTTGGTCAAGCTCCAGAAACTTTCTGGTCTGCCTTTTCCTCTAGAATAAAGATCAGGGTCGTTAGCTTAGTAGTCAGGGCCCTTCCCAAGTTACTCTGCTGCCAGTCTTTCCAAGTTCCTTCCCTGCCACTCCCCCTCATATGATTGCTCTGTGCTCTTGAATTATCCTATACTTGTAGACTTGCCCCATCCTCATGCCTTTCCTCCAACTCAACTCTGTTTTCCTTCCGGCTTGTATGGGACTGTATCTCTCGAGGGGGTAGAGTTAGCTGCCAAGGGACATCCCCCAGGACCTTTGTGCATTATAAATATGTGTCTTCTCCAACTGAAGTCCTAATCCTCCGCTTGTGATGGACAGTTGGTCACTATGGCAACAGCCTGTGACGTCACAGGATAAGGACTTCAGGTGAAGTGGCAGGAGCAGGTGAGTGTGTAGGAGACAGATTTTAATGTCTGTCAAAGCCCCCCTTCCCCACACCTTCCTTCAGTGCTGGGGGCATGGAGGGATCTCTTGGGCTTCTGCTGTTTTTTTAAAATGATGCAGTGCTCATGTGTGCCTGGCATCTGCGTGCTGCAGCAGTGTGGGGCTGACAGAGTGTGTCAACTTGAGCTCTGGCTGTGCAGGCACCGCTGCTGCGTGAGCCTGTTATTCCATTCTGGATTGCTATTTTGATACCCAGATTGCATCATTCTTCCTACGTACAAACAGGGGGTCCCCAGGGCCCTGCAGCTACTCACTTCTCCACCAACACTGTTGTTGTGATGAGCTCTATTTAAATGAGCTGCCGGATCGGGGCAGGTTCCAGCCACACATGAGCTCTGTCATTTTGGGGAACATGGAGGGCTGAAGGATTTTTGGATGGAGTCCTAAAAGGCTGAGAGTGATGGCCTCCTGAGCTGTGCAGAGGGCGACAGAGCTAGTTCCTGAAAGTTGAAAATCTCGTTTTCTTCCTTCTGAGCTTCTATTCCGAGGCACCCAGAGGATTAGGAAGGAGATGCAGCTAGGAAGAGAGTCGCCTCTTTGAGGTCTCCCTCTTGCTGTTCAGTTTGTGAAAATTGCTGCAGAGCCTTCAAGATAAACAGGAACAGGAGGAGTCAACCAAGCTCTTTCTTGCAGAAGCATCTCAGGTGAGCTAGAGAAACGCAGCCCTGGCTGAGGATGCATCAGAGCAAGGAGAGGCTCCAGGCTGCTTCCCCTACCCCTCCCAGAACCCAGCTCCCCAAGCCTTAGGCCCTGCAGCCCAGCTGGCTGCAGCATGCAGGGTGGGTGCTTCTGGGCTCTTGGTAAGCACTATCCTCGGGGATCAGTAGTGGTCTTACCTGTCGCTCCTCTGATTCCCTCCCCTGACTTCTCTCCCAGGTGTTGCTCTATCACAGGGCAGCAGGGCGACAGGTAAGCTTATTGGCAACCAGGGGCAAAATTGGCAGTCACCCTAGGGGTGTCTTGGGTCACTATTTGTTTTTCTAGCAGAGGCACCATTTGAGGAGTGGGTGCAGTATGTTTTTCAGAGATGCTACTGCTGAGTTATGGGCTAGAGAAAGGCTGCAGGGGCTTGTGTCGGGCCTTATGATGTTCAGCATACTGGGGCTGCATGGGGTGGGAAGGCATGAATGGCTAGTGAGGACAGGTAGCCTGCCAGAGCATCCAACCAGAGTGTTTTTTTCTTCCTTGCTTTGTGGCTGGCAGAGGCATAGCAAGGTAGTTAGTGTCTTACCTGTGGCTACAGAAGTAATTGAGCACTGCTCAGTGGTTCAAGGTACCACATATGTTTTGCAAGGTCTATGTGGTTGTTAGCTAAGTCCCTGCCTCTCTCAGGGTCTCCATGTCTCTCTCTGTGTGGTAGGCACTGGGCTGGATGAACAGTGAAGGTCTGTCCAGCTCTGGTTCTGTATGTGGGCACTTGCAGAGGAACATTGGGCTATTCCAGGATCTCATTGCTCTGTCAGGGTAGATCTTGGGCCCAAACTGTGAACTTTCATGGAGCCTTGGATGAGAGCTGAGGAATGACCTCCCTATAGAGCTGCTTAGCACTGGGCTCAGGCTTCTGCACCTGCTGTGTATATGCTCACCTGGTATCCTGAGGTGACCCCTATGACAGCTTTCTGTGTCCTCTTTGGGATTTCTTTCCCTCTTTGGCCCATGATGCCCTCCAAGGCCCAGGTGGCCTTGGTCCTGGCATTAATCTCTGAAAGGTAGACTACCTGGTTTAGGCACCCTTCCTTGCTGCCAGATTAGGTTCTGGGCCTAGAACACACAAGGGCCTAGCAGCAGTTGTTTTAACACCGAACCTCAGGCCATACTCTAAGCCTGGGTCCTGTAATTGAGCTTCAAGTGTGGGGAGGTGAACATGTCCTTCAACTCAGTGCCAGTCCCTGGAGTACCTGAGTTTCAGGACATCCTTGTGTCTGTTGAGAATCTGCCCTTTTTTCTGTGAGAGGAGAAATCCATCATAGCTCCATTCAGAGTTTTTCTGAGCTTTCTTACTTTCTCATCTTCATGATATAGAGGATGGAACTATCAGAAGTTTGAGGTGCTGATTCTTAGACTTGGTTATACAGTACATTCTAATCACCTGGGGAATTAAAAAAAATTCCTGATGTCTGGACTCTATCTCCTCCTGAAACTCCTTTTGTATGGGATATAGACCAGCCATCAGGAGTTTTGTTTTCATGGTGCTGAAACTGGAACCTGGGACCTTGTGCATGCTAGATAATCAATCACTCTCCACTTTGCCACTGAGTTACATCTCAGCCCAACATGAGGATATTTAAAAGATCCCCATGATTTAGATTTGTAGCAAATTTTGAGAACCACTGCATTATAAAATGAAATAACGTCCAGATTAATTTCCTCTAGGCAGAAAAAACTACATTTCACTTGCCTTTTCTCAAAGATCATATTTCTTAAAACTTTAGGTACAGCATGGCTGGCTCCCAGCCCCATCTGGATTCCTAGAGTCCAGAGCTGGGTCCAGGTCATTATTATAGTCAGATGATTATTACGGAATATTTTATTTATAATCAAATTATCTAGTTAGTTAAACTAAAATTATCTTGTGTATTTATAACTGAATTAGAGAGAAGTATAGCACAGTGGAAAGGCATGGCTTTCAGAGGCATGGGTTCTAATTATACTTCTGTTCTTGCCTTGTATGATCTTTGACAGGGGACAGCTTCTTGGAGCCTTAGTCCCTCGAATAGAAAATGAGGATAATGTTTATTTCTCAGAGATGGTTTGATGATTAACTGAGATCACACACATAAAGTGAGATAACATGTGTAAAGTGTGGTACAGAAGGTGGTGGTAAGCAGATGTAAATTTGTCTCACACCTCCTGGGGACCAGAAGTTTTCACTGTCTTGACAGATGGGCTGAATGACCTTTGCTTTAAGAGCTGTTCTCCCAGGCTTTTAGGGTCCCAGGAGAACGTTTGGTGCCTGTGACTTCCTCGTTCTGGAAACAGAAGCTCCACCTCCTGGGAGTAAAGTCAGATGGCCCTGGGCTCCTGGTTCCCTATTTCTTAGTTTTCATGTTCCTGTGCATGAAGTGAAACTCAGACCTGTAGAATAATCCAAATAGAAAAAAGCACCATATATAAATGATATTTTATGCATGATGTGATTTAAATAAATTAATTAATAGTAAATATAACTAAATGAAATAGTATTATAAGTACATATTTGATGCGATGACTCCACCTCTACTCTGCTGCAGTAACCCAGAGGGAGGAGTGATCTCTTACATCCACCTCCTCAGCCACCAGCCTGTCTTTCCCCTGACTTTCTGACCTGGATGATAGTCAGGTCTGTCCCTTCCCACTTGGCCAGGCCTAATAATGCCTGGCTACAGTAGGGAGAGGAAAAGGATTGGAAAATCCAAACTTTCTTGCTATTCCTATTCCCCTCATTTTTAAAATGTAGAAAGTGAGGTTTAGAGAAATGAGGTGATCACTCAGGGTTACATAGATGGTACCAACCCTGGGCCTGGAACTCACTTCTTATAGCTTTTCCCAAGCACCACATCTCTGCTTTTTTTGTTAAATCCCAGGCTGGTTTTTTCTTGTCATCCAGAAAACTTCCAGATGGCTTCTTACTACTGCAGTGGCTCTGAATGCAAGGAATATACATGGAATACACCAATACGAAAGAAATATAATTGTCCAATCTGCTGAAAAAATCAGGAAATATCCTTGAATGCCAATTGTGGATTACTGTTGTATGTGGATATATGAAAGGAGTTAAAATGCAGTGTGACATTTGTTATACTGGAAGGATGTTCAAGGTGATGTGGGAAACCTGAAGAGGGACTAATTAACTTATCCTGGGGGAAATCAACCCTGCTTCTCAAAGGTGTAACTTTTGAACAGGTTTGAAAGAATGGATAGGAGTTTATCTGAAAAGGAGGGGAGCAAGAAAGTATTTCAGAAAGAGGGAACAGCATCTTAACAGTCATACAAAGATTTGGTCTGGTGGGGAGATAGCAGGATTTTTGGCTGGGAAAGACAGATGAAGCTAGAGATGAGGCCAGAGGGCTCTGAATGTCAAACTGTGGATTTTGGCCTTAAGGCCAGGAGAGGAAGAGGATGTGTGAGGAGGCCTTGTCTGATTGATTCAATTCTTTCTCCCTTTCCAGTCTGTTAATGAGGATATGTTACTATGATTAATGCTTGGGCATCTGGTACTAGGGAGTTAAAAGTCTAGTGGAAATCACTGTCAACAGTTAGAGTGGCATGTCTGCCCTGGAGGTAGGTGAGGAGGGTCTCCCCAGGGTGAGCCAAGTGGAAGGGAAGGGCAGTCACTTGATGGCTCTGGATGGTGTCACCTGTGGAGAGCACCCTTCTCTACCTCTGGCCTCTGTTTTTGACTGGCAGGAAAATACCCAAGAGAGACCAGATGCTGTTCTGTCATCAAAGTCTATAGCTCTGCAAAGACTGGAGAAATTTTGCTTTTGTGGGGAGGAGGGAGTATTGAACTATTATTTTATACAGTTTGTGGATTTTGATTTTGTAACAATTAGCTTTTGCTGCATAATAAGTGACCCCATTAAAACAACTGAACTTGATTTAGTTTATGATTCTACAGATTGGCAATCAAAGGCTAGGATTCTTTCCATTGTTCTTTGGGGACTGAATCCGGGGCCTTCACACTGAGCTACATTCCCATCCCACCCTCCCCTTTCCTGAGACAGAGTCTTGCTGAGTTGCTCAGCCTGGGGTTTGAAATTGAAATCCTCTTGCCTCAGCCTCCCAGAGTGCTGGGATTTTAGGCATGTGCTACCACGCCTGGCTCTGGCTGGGTGGCTCTCCTGGGCTGGGATAGGTTTGGGACACTGCTGAGTTTTGTCACTTGGAGCCAGCTGGTTTAGGATGGCCTCAGGGAAGACATCTGAGACAATTGAGGCCTCTCACTGCAGAGGTCTCTTATCTTCCAGCAATCTAAATTCCTCAGGGTAGATTTTTCACAAGTCTGTTTTAGAATTGGTTCTAAGAGCAAAAACAGTGTCATATAAAGCCACTTAGGGCTAGGCTTGGATCTTGTTTATTGTCACTTTTGTTGCATTCTGTTGGCCAAAGCCAGTCATGAGACTAACCTGGATACAAAGGGTAGAGAGTCCTACTTTTTAGGGTAGCACTGTGGACAAATGAATGCAGGGAAGGGAAGAATGGGCAGTCAGTTTGTCAGTCTACCACTCAGACTTTCATCACGAGAGAGAGTTGGTAATTAAGGTTATTGCCTTACCATGAATGAGATATGTGGAATCTTTTGAATTTAAAGTCAACATGTATGGAGGTCTATGTGTTTTCTCAAGTATTAATTCTTACAGGAACACTTATTTTCCCTTTCTGTTTTACATATGATGAAAAAAGCACAGGGGAGTTAAGTGGGATTAAGTGACTTGCCCAAGGTGGGGTGGTAAACCCTGTATTTGGATTTAAATTTGTCGGAGGGCATGTCTATGAGAATTGGCTTTGTATTATTTCTGTCAGTGTTGATGAGCTGAAGCACATAAGACTGTGGTGGTTCTACTGCAATCACTTCCGCAGTCAGACCCTTCCCAAGCCTTCCTCACCCCTGGACACAGGTATTGTCCTACTCCAGAGGTTCATCTCCTTGTTCCCATTGGGCTGACTGCTGGTGGTAGGAGTCACTGTGGTCTCCTGGGTGACAGTGTCATACCACTGATACAGTTCAGAAGCCTACTATGCTGTGGAATGTATTAAAAGAATGTTGCACTTCTCTAGGGAAAGGGAGTAAGTCAAGCTGTTTGGAGGTGATGTACATATGGTGCAACCAACATGGACTAGGTGGATGTGGCCCAGCCAAAGACCTCTGAACCTCTGAGCACACTGGTATTGGCTATGCCACCTGAGCAGGCAGGGCGGCCTTGTCTTTCTCTGGCACTAAAGCCTCCTAGAAGCTCCAGCTTTGATATCTCTAAAGTAATCTTGCTTCTTGGTGACCTTCATGACTGGAGTTGTGCTCGGGGCTAACCTGACTCTGTGGAACTTGCCAGGAATGGCAGCTGAGCACTCAGGGATGTAGAGTGAAAAATAAAAGCAGTAGAAAAGTACCTGCTTGTCAGAAGTAGAATGGGGTTGGGTGAGTAGCACGGCTTGTGCGGAGGGGAGGATGGAAAGGCTGGGCAGTGATAGGGATTTGAGGAGACTAGATGGCCTATAGGGCAGGCCTGTGATGGGACAATCATGTTCAGAGTATCTACACGCTGACTGCAGGCTGTGGCATCAAACATGGCTTATTTTGGCACAAGTGGATATTGGCACATGTCTTGGTGTTGTATATGAGAAAGCCTCTGTCTGGGCCTTCCGTATAATCTGCTATGTCACCCTGACTCTGTTGTCTTCCTTTCCCTGCAGAGCTCATCTCCTGTCCTGGGTGTAACTGAGTATATCTTACCAGGGATGTAACTGAACACCTTTTTCTACAGTGCTTTCCTCCTGAGCAACCCAAAATGGCCAGGGTAAGTCAGGACAAAGAAGAAAGCTGCTGATCCTTTTCAGAAATTTGTGAGTTCTCTGGTTTTAAGTCTACCCACCTGTCGCACTATCTGACCTACTATTCCTCCATCGGTTTTCATAATCATCAATCCATCTTTCTACCCAGAAGGAATTAAAAATGTTTTATTTGGGAGAAGCAAAATAGGAGTTTTCTATTACGTGAAAAATATATAGGCTTTGTTTTTTTAGTGTTTACTTTTTTGTTGTTTTGTGTTTTTGTTTTGGCTGTACTGGAGATTGAACACACAGCCTTCACACTTTGCTATGCTCCCTCCACCCCTTTCAAATTTTTTATTTTTGAGACCGGGTCTTGTTTGTTTGGTTTGTTTTTTTTTGGTACCGGGGATCGAACTCTGGTCCTTGTGCTTGCGCAGCAGGTGGCAAAACCACTGAGCTAAATCCCTGGCAAGACCAGGTCTTGTTAAGTTGCTAAATTGCCCAGGCTGGACTCAAACTTGTAATTCTCCTGCCTCAGTCTCCAAGAGTGCTAAGATTACAGGTGTGCCTATCATACTTAGCTAGGGTCAGTTCTTTGACTGGAAGTTGTCTGTATTTTAAGGTATATTAAGTATTGTTTAATTTAAACAAATATTTTTCTCTCTTTTACCTCTTACTGAAAAGTATCAGTACTCTGATTTTATTTTCTTTTTCCTCCCTGGAGTAAAAATTCACACACCAGTCTAGACTTAATAGGCTCATTAATCTTGACCATATTTAACAACTATAACCTTTTCCCTGAGTTTCTAAATTTCATATCACTAATTGAACAGTATGCCGTCTGCTCCTCTCTCCATTAGGGTATCCTTACCACTACATTTTATTTATTCACTTATTTACTTACTTGGTTCTTTTACCTAATTCTTACTGAACATTTATTATGTGCCAGGCCCTGCTGGATAGCAGGGAGATAAATCCATGTATTCTTCTAGGGAATTAATAGTCTAATTAGCAAAACTTTCAGAATCCACATCCATTTGGTGGCCTGTATGATTCAGACAGGGAGAGGTCCAGCTTTCCCAGTATGCTCAGAATGATGCTTTACATCAGCTCTGGCAAGATGTTTGTTGACCAAATGAATGAACATTTAGACTTGAAGAGAATCAGGCCTTCTCAGACCAAGCAGACCCCAAGTATACAAAGGGCTCTTAAAGTTGATCTGTGCTTTCTTTTCCTTCACTATATATGGTCATCTTTCTGTGTGCTCCTACATCTGGGGCTTTCTCCCCTCTGTCAGCCTATCAAATATTCTGCTTTTGCCTGTGCTTTCCCTCTATAACTATTTTTTCCTTGCATACCTGGTGAACCTACTTGTCATTCAATATCCAAACCAAATGTTCCTCCTGATGAAAACTTTCCTGACCACTCCTAGAATGAGCTCCTAGAAATCTCCCTTTGCTTCCTTAACAGTTGCTCTGTCATTTGTTCACAGCATTGCCTATTTAATGGGTAGCACCCTGCCCACGCTGTACATACCTTAAGGGCAGACCCTTGGCTTATTCATCTGGGTATCCTCAGGTTCTGCACAGGACTTCTGTGAACAGCGTCTGGGGTGCCACTGCTCTTTCTGTCCCAAAGGTTGCTTTCCCTCACAAGCACTGTAGGCTGTTCGCCAGTGGACAGTGCTGTACAGTAGTGGAGGGACAGCCCTGCAGGACCGCAGTCCCTGAAGCGTTTGTAGGCAGGCCCAAAAGAGGTCATGGTCAGTAACTCTAGACTCTCTGCTTCTAGAACTGCTCTGAGTGCAAGGAGAAGAGGGCAGCACACATCCTCTGCACCTACTGCAATCGCTGGCTGTGCAGCTCCTGCACAGAGGAGCACCGGCATGGCCCCGCCCCAGGGGGCTCACTCTTTCCCCGCTCCCAGAAGGGATCTCCAGGTACTGCTCTCCCCTTCCCAGCTGCTCCCATTCCCTAACACGGTGCTGAACCCTAAATTCCCTGGAGAATAGCTCTCTGTCCTTGTTTCCCAACTTGGGGAGAAGGTAGGGATGATTTCTGAGCCTTTCCCAAAGGAAGGAAGTCTTCTTCTCAGTCACAGGGGTGACTCACTCTAGCCTCTGCTTGTTAGGCTGGGGGTGGGTCAGTGTGGGTGAGATGGTGCAGGGAGCATAATCTTGAATTGTCATGGAAGCTAACTGAGTTTCTCCTGCCTACCGCCTCTGTTTAGAGCTGTCTGTCTGGCTTCTGTTTAGGGACTTGATTAACTTAGTCTGGATCAGGGCTTTGTCCTTGTGTCCATCCAGCACCATCCATTTTAAATTACAATCTTCTGGAAAGTTTTTTCCTAAGGCCCTTGAATTGTAGGAGGGGACTTTCCACTTGTCAAACCCACAGGAAGCAGAGTTCATGATCCATGTGTTCTAGCCTGGAGCCTGGGAAGGCTGAGTAGCTGGTTTCAACTCCCTGATTACAGAATCCTGATTAATGAAGAGGTTTAGGTTGACTTGGGAGGATTTATTATTCTGCAGGAGACCCATGTGCAGCAGTAACCAGCACCTTCCTTGGCCCGTAGCAGATGGTGGCATGCTAGGGCTTGATGGTGTGCTGTTTCTGGACAGCTAAGCAAACCCAGGCAGGCCATGCTTGACTTCCTCCCAGGGCCCCCGAAGCCTCACTGTTCCAGAGAGAGGTGTCTGCTATATGCAGTACCTTTCCCAAGCTCTGTTTCTCTGTCTTGTGCTTTGAGGCCTGTGGGCTGCTCCATGAGACTTAAATGAAAGGTCTACTCAGAGCAGGAGGAGCCCACTTTCTCTTTCTTCTCTGGCAGGAGTGAATGGTGGTTCTGGAGACTTTGCCTTGTACTGTCCTCGACATACACAGGAAGTACTTAAATTGTTCTGCGAGACCTGCGATGTACTCACGTGCCATAGCTGCCTAATGGTGGAACACAAAGAACACAGGTAGGGCTGGTGGGGTTGCCTGATATGGTCTTGAGGGGAGCTCTGGGTTTCAAAGCATCAAAATCCTCTCCCTGACCAAGACACCCTTTAGCCTCTGCCTAAAGTTTTTTTCTTTGCTCTTGTTGTGAGGTTTCTCTGGAAAGGGCCTGATGGGCCAAGGAGCTGCAATAGCTTTGAGTGTAATGGTGATCTCTATGGGCCTGGCTGAAACAGGCACTGTTGGGGATTCCTGTATGGCTGTCATGATCAGGACAGTAGTCAGCTCTCCTCAGCCTTTTCTTTGTTTCCTCCCCTAGGTGCAGACATGTTGAAGAAGTTCTACAAAACCAGAGAATGCTTTTAGAAAGTGTGACTACACAGGTGGCACATAAGAAATCCAGTCTACAGACATCTGCAAAGCAAATTGAAGACAGGTAGCACAGGCTAGTTCCTTCCCATCCTGGGTCCTTGTACCAGGCCATCGGATGTAGTGCCTTATGCAAAGGGCATGCGGTTAAGCAGATGTGGGTATATATCCTAGAAGGCATATGTCCTGGCCTTGGGTCATCACTTGGTGACTGAAGCCAAGCTAGTTCAGGATGATCAGAGTGAGTCTAGGCCAAAGCATACACGTTATGAGCCAGCAAGAAGTAGGTGCTTGAGAACAAATGTGCACAGTAGGTACCAGGGGAGAGACAATGCAAGGCTGTAACAAGCCAGTGGTCATCTGCCCTTTATCAACCCTTTCTCAGTGTTTTCCATATAAATCTACAAATGGGATGAAATCACTGGTATTTTACTTAGGAAGAAGAATTAGGAGGAAGTGAAAACTCACCACGTGGTAGGCACTGGGTTTAGGCATCATACGTACTTTGTTCAATTCTTACACTTCGTTCGGTCAGGGATCATCTCCATTTTACTGATAAGGAGACTGAGGTTCAGAGAGGTTAGGTGACTTATCTGAGATCACATAGCTAACCAGTGACTCACCTGGGTTTTGGAAACTAAGTCTGTGGTGACTTCAAAGACCATGCCTTTTCTTTTCTAAATAGTTTTATTGAGGTATAATTTATATACTATAAAATCAACCTTTAAAAAATGTACAATTCATTGGTTTTGGTATTTCACATAATTGTGCAATTGTACATAGTTACACTGTACTTTTAGAATATTTTCATCACCCTCAAAAAAAATCTTATATACATTATTAGTCACTTATACATTATTAGTTATTCCCCTCCATTTCTTATCAATTGCAGTCTCAAGAAACGACTAGTCTACCTTCTGTCTCTACCTATGGGTTTTAAAAAAAAAATCTTGGGCTGGGGATTTAGCTCAGTAGTTCTGGCGCCTGCCTCGTAAGTGGAAGGACCCGAGTTCGATCCCTGGTACCAAAAAAAAAAAATCTCATGGCACTGTTTCTTGGAGCATCCTCATTTTGAAGATAGTCAATGATATGAAATCATACCCATATTCACTCTCTCTGTCCTGCGTCTAGTGCTGTGTGAAGTAGTGAGTTGTTGACCTGACCTGGGTGTAGACTTGAGGTTTACCTAAAGAAATCCAAGATGAACTGTGGGCTGTTGTTCCACTTACGTGAAGTGGGCTGGGTTGTACAAGGAGAAGGGGGTGGAAGAAGTTCTCTTTTTCTTTGACGCCTAGTGGATTCTGATCTCCACAGCCTCTAAGCTCTTGGCTTTTCTGTTTGCTGTCTCTTAGCTCTCGTGGGCCCTGAGGGAAGGACTCACTGTGCTTTGTCCCATTGTATTTATAGGATTTTTGAAGTGAAGCATCAGCATCGGAAGGTGGAAAACCAGATCAAAATGGCCAAGATGGTTCTGATGAATGAGCTGAACAAACAAGCCAATGGACTCATAGAGGAGTTGGAGGTATATGTGGACATATGGGTCTGATGGAGGAGTTCTGTGTTCCTTCTGGGTCAGAAAGCAAGCATATGTCAAACTAGTCTCAGAACCTCGACAGCCAGGGCTAGAATCTGATATACAGTTCCCGTAGCTCTCTTCTGCTCTCTGTATCTTAAAATGTCCAGCCTGATTGTGAGAGTGAAGCTCATTAAGAGCTGGAAAACCAGTTCAGACTTCATCAATGCAATGGCTCTTAAGTAGCTGCCATCCTTGACTGTGCAGGGGTATGGTCCTGGAAGAAAGAGTCACAAAACAACCCTCCTTTTTCAGTAGACTGTGCCCAAGACTTACTGACATTCATGTATTTTCTCATTCATCACCCATTCCATATTTGCACCATAAAGTCTCCTGCAGTTTCTCTCACCTGTCTTCTATCCATCAACAGGCCGTGACAGCACTCTGTCTTACTGTACGCCTCTTGGAAATTCAGTCTCATCTCATTCCATCAGTGTCCACATTGATATACACAGGCCACTAGACTTCCCAAGCAAGTCCAAAAACGAGGTCTGTTTTCTCTCTGTGTACCCAGAGCATTACTAATGAGAGAAAGCGGAAGCTGGAACAGCAGCTACAGAGCATCATGGTTCTCAACCGTCAGTTTGAGCATGTGCAGAATTTCATCAACTGGGCTGTCTGCAGCAAAACCAGTGTCCCTTTCCTTTTCAGCAAAGAACTGGTAAGAGAAGCCTGCAACCCCTCAGCCTGTCCTTGAAGCTTATGTGTCTTAGGGGTAGTGAGGAAGTTTCTTTCTTTCTTTTTTTTTTATGGAAAAAGTTATAAGATGGTAGCTTCTTCCATCCTGCAAACTCAATAACTTTTGGGTTAGGAGATGAAAATCATCTTTTACCAAATCCCATAGTTCAGTGGACCTAGGGGCTTGAAATGATCCTTTTCTCCTCCAGGTAACTCAGCTAAGTAAGTCTATAGTTCCTGGTCTTAGGTAATGGATTCAGATATTACCTTTGACCTGAGCAGTATGCAGCCATCTCATATGAAGTTACTGGAGTCTAACTGGTGGCTAATAGGAAAGGAGGGGTTGAAGATTTTGAAGTTTGGTCTTTGGTGCATGGTGATACCCAAGAGGAGGAGGAGGAAGAATTTTTTTTTTTGGGTACCAGGGATCGAACTCACGACTGTGCACTTGCCAGGCAGGTGCGATGCTGCTGAGCCACATCCCCGGCCCAGGGGAGGAAGAATTTTGAGAGAAGTTGATGGGTTTATATTTGGATATATTAAACTTAAGGTTACTTGTAGGGCATCCGAAAGGAGACATTCAAAAATTATTTTGATAGCCAGGTTTGGAAATCAGAAGAAAAGTCAAGATTGGAGGCCAAGTGTGAGAGAGTCACTGGGATATTGATGTATCATTATGGGAGTGTGTGTAGAAGATGAGAGCAAATCTGGAACACAAAGAATGTCATCATTTTCTGCATGGAGAGAGGAAGAGGATGAGTGAAAAAGAATGAGAAGCCACACAATCAGAAGTTAGAGGAGAGTATGATACACTGAAATTGACAAGAGTTTCAATTAAGTGGTCATCGTTGTCCATACTACGTATGTGAAATAGGATGAATAGTGGTGAGAAACCCTGAGACATCAGGAAGTCCCTGTTGGTCTTAAAAGGGAGTTCCAGCAAAGTAGAAGAGTTAGAGGCCAGAATGAGGAGACTGAAGATGTTTTTTGAGTCTGAGGAAGTGAGGAAGTAGAGACAGAAGTGAGAAGAAGGGAAATAAGTAGTTTGTAAAGGAGACAGTTTGGGGGAAATTTTTTTTTAAAGTTTGGCAACCATTTGCACACATTTATATGGAAGGAGAGATAGATGAAGGAGTGGAGCAATGAGTGGTGGGGTGAGCATACTGGGAAGACAGGAGAAGGTGGGATCTAGAATGAACTGGGTGATCTCAAACACAAGGACACTCCCTTCCTCTGAGATGGGAGGTCAGGAAGGGAGCAGTATAATGTAGTTCGATTTGGAGGTAGGAGGGGTGCAAGTTTGGGGCATTTGGTTTCTATGGTCTCTTTTTTCCTCTGTGAAGTAGAAGGTGGTAATGAGAGAGTTACACATTGGGTGAGTAGTACTGAAGTAGAGTGAAGAATTGAAATATCACCGAGGACAGTGGAAAGGGAAGGTGTCAGAAAAGGAAATGATGAGAAAAATCCTTTCTAGGGTGCCCCTGAAATTAATGATCACTTATGTGGCTCTAGATAACATGGCTTTGGATGGCTGGATTTAGGAATTGGTGATGCACAGGAAAATAGGGTACTAGTGATATTTACTGGAATGATGAGAAGTTGAGAAGACCCTGTGGACTGGAGGTGTAGGGCTCGAAGAATTCAGTGAGGAAGGGGGCCAGCTAGGAGGATGGGAAGGTACTAACGTGCAAGGAAATGAGAATATAGGGGATGACCGGAGGCTAAAGAGCCAAGACTTTGAGTCCTTTATCCTGTCCATAGAGCAAAGGAGAGGAAGTCGTCATTTAGGGAGATGAAGCCCAAATAAATGACTTTGGTGCTGTTGTCAGATTGTGTTTCAGATGCAGCGCTTGCTGGAGACAAGTTGTAACACAGATCCTGGCTCCCCTTGGAATATCAGATTCACCTGGGAGCCTAACTTCTGGACCAAGCAGCTGGCTTCCCTTGGTGAGCTAGGATCCACTAGGTGGGCTTTGACCTAAATGCTAAGAATAAATATGGGGAATCCGCTTAGATTACTGGGTGGGTCCGCATATACCCAAGATAAAGCACTCCCTGAGACTGTCAATGGTCATGAAGTCATTCAGTAAATCTCTTTTTGTGTGAGAGTGGGGAGGCTAAATACAATGGTAGCACAGGTCTTTGTAACCAGGCCAGGTGAAATTTGAGCTTTCCATTGTCATTGTTACCTTGGTTTCATTGCTGGAGAGGAGGCCAGACAGTGGCCCTGTTTTCTAGAATGCTGTATGGGACTGAAAATGTGTCTCTGTGATCACACAGGATATATGTGTGTGGCTACAATCAGCGCATCTTATTAATAGGTTGTGTGTATCACACATCCTTCAGTATTGTGTTATATCCTGTGATATCAGTGAATAATTCATGACCTTATACATTTTTCTTCTCTGCTACAGTAATTAGTAATTTGCTGATATTTAGTCTTTTTTTATTTCTCTTTACTTTTGTGGCAGCTCCTTTAAAATGCCTATTAACCTAGGGCCTTTGCACTGAGCTACATCCCCAGCCTTTTAAAAAAATTTTAATTTTGAGACAGAGTCTTACTGTGTCACTAAGTTGCCTAGGCTGGGGTTGAGCTTGCCATCTTCCTGCCTCTGCTGGCATTTAGTCTTTAGGCAGAGTGTAGACAACTTGGAGCTGTGCCTGTATTGACAGCCTAATGGGCTTGTGAAACTAATGGCCAACTACCTTTTTCATATCAGGCTGTTTATCTCCTTGAAAATGTTTGAACACAGCAATGTGATAAATGATGTTAGATTTATTTCTCCCTCTTTCCTTTGATTTAAGTCAGCAAGCCTTTGATGGGCCCCTGATCTGGGTTCAGCCCCATGCTTTAGGGCTAAAGGTAAATGAAACACATCCTGTCCGCTTTAGGAGCTCAGTCTTCCCCCGAGGAAGCATCATCAAAACAATGAGGTTAAGGAGCCATTAGACTGAGAGAGCTGTAGATTTCATTTCCTCATGTACAAGGGGTTCATAGACCTCAGAGAACATGGGAGCTTCCTTGATGTCTTCCATCTTCCTTGCTCAGCATACTGTTCCTGTGATTTGTGTCTTTCTCATTTGTCCCAGGAGTGACTCTCCTTGTTGCTAGTTTCCAGCATACTTGCTCCCTATCCCAATGTTGATACTTTCAGGCAGAGTTTCACTTAGGGTGTTGTGTTAAAGGAGTGGGTGCAACTTGAAGGAGCCCATGGTTTCCCTAGCAGGATAGAAATAGTCAGCCTGATCATCTGGTGAAAGCTGAACTAATTCATTGTATTTCCTCGACCTTTGAAGCAAGTTCATACAAGTGCTGTTACTGCAGCATTCTAGACTTAGTCTTGGAGATTAGGGGTTGAATTTCCTAATCGCTGTGCCTGGTTTGCTGCATGATGTCCTTTGGTCCTAGGAGCAAGAAGTAGCAAAGGAGATGAGGGAAGCAACTGTTGCTTACCTTTGGAAAAACACTCTGTTCTCAATTTCTAGGATGCATAACTACTGAAGGTGGACAACTGTCCCGGATAGATACTCCCGCTTATGGAGGCTTACAGGGGCCATCATCCTTTTATCAAAGTCACCAGTCCCCAGTGGCTCAGCAAGAGGCCCTTAGCCACCCCTCACACAAGTTCCAGCCTCCAGCACTGTGCTCCTCATCTGTGTGCTGTTCCCACTGCTCCCCAGTCTCGCCCTCGCTCAAAGGCCAGGTCCCCCCACCCAGCGTACATCCAGCCCACAGCTTTAGGCAGCCCTCTGAGATGGTGTCCCAGCATCTGGGGTCTCTGCAGTGCTCCACCCTGCTGCCCAGGGAGAAAGATGTGACCTGCAATCCTCACCCGCCAAAGCTGCTACAGCCCTGGCTGGAAACTCAGCCCCCAGTGGAGCAGGAGAGCACATCCCAGCAGCCCAGGCAGCAACTGACTTCCCAGCCTGTGTGCATCGTCCCCCCACAGGATGTTCAGCAAGGAGCCCATGCCCAGCCCACCTTGCAGACACCCTCTATCCAAGTCCAGTTCGGCCACCACCAGAAGCTGAAGCTCAGTCACTTTCACCAGCAGCCACCGCAGCAGCTGCCCCCTCCGCCCCCTCCCCTGCCTCCGCCCCCACAGCAGGCTCCCCCAACTCTGCCTCCACCCCAGCAGCTGGCTTCCAGTCAGCACGAGAACCCCCCTGGGCCTGCCTGTTCTCAGAACGTGGACATAATGCACCACAAGTTTGAGCTGGAAGAGATGCAGAAGGACTTGGAGCTCCTCCTTCAGGCCCAGCAGCCCAGCCTGCAGCTGAGTCAGACCAAATCTCCTCAGCATCTTCAGCAAACGATTGTGGGGCAGATCAACTACATTGTGAGGCAGCCAGCACCTGTCCAGCCCCAGAGCCAGGAGGACGCCCTCCAGGTGAGCCCCAGGACTGCTCAGGGAACACAGTCTTCCCAGTCACAGTGTGGCAGCTTCATCATCTTAGTGTGACCATGAGCTCAGCTCTCACATTTCAGAACTGGACTCACCTCTGCCTCAGGAAAGCTGCAGGGAGCATAATGCCTAGTTCTAACACAGCTCTCCAGGGTGACCTGGCTTAGCCTGGTCTTCCCGGATGACACTGGGAACTTTGTCCATAGATAGCACCCTCTAAGCTGTGATAGACACTCGCCATTGCTAGGGTAGATACAGTTCCCTTGCTGAGAACTTATCCCAGGGAAGGGGAGAGTTTAAGGGGGCACTTTTATAACACTGCACCGACATAGAGTTAAACCATTTCCTAAGTGTTAGACTAGGCATGTGTTATATTTAGCCAACATTGTTCAATTAGTATTTCTATCAGTATTTTATATGTGCAGAAATGAGGGTTAGAGAGGGCAAGCAGTTTGCCTAGAGATCCTACAATGTTGAGAAGTAGAGTTAAGATTTGGATCCTAAGCGTTTTCTGTAACACTACAGAAGAGGGCCCAGCCTCCTTTTAGGGGTATGTTGAATGCCTCTCCTCTGTTTTGTCAGCTAAGAAGTGTAGTTTGTACCACTGTGATATTTTTTGTATCCCACATCTTCATTTTTAGCTCCTGTTTTTCTTTTTTTCCCAGATCTCCTATTCCATCCTCTTTAGCCCTACCCCTTGTCATTTTTCCATAGTTGTTTCCTGAACATCTGTAATCACATATCTTCAAAGAAGTTCTAGAGACTTTTGCCTTGTTAAAAAATGTAAGGCCTTACCTTCCTTTCTTCCTTTCTTTCTTTCTTCCTTCCTTCCTTTCTCTCTCTCTCTCTCTTTCTTTCTTTCTTTTTTTCTTTCTTTTTTTTTTGGTACTGGGGATTGAACACAGGACCTTGTGCATGCGAGGCAGGTGCAGTGCCACTGAGCTAAATCCCTGGCCCATGGCCTCACATTTCTGCTTCAGCGCTGACAATTTCAGATGATGGTTAATGTGTCATCTGCTGAGGCTAAGTTCTTTGGAAGGTATATGGAATAATCCCTGTGATGGCAGAAAAGGCTTTAGGGTTCATAGAGGACCATAAGCTAAATCTAAATCAAAACTGTATTATGGGGCTATGAGTATAGCTCAGTGGTAGAGTGCTTTAGCATACACGAAGCCCTGGATTTGAACCCCAGTACTGCAAAAACAAACAAACAAAAACTTGTGTTATCATCGCTACATATATTTGATGACAAAGTTAGCTCTGAATTCTTGCCCTGTCTCTGTCATTATGAGGTAGTTTTACAGAGTTTAGATAACAGTCTTTTTCAGTTTTGAAAACACTTTAAGCAGTTTACAATGTGTATGTAGGTTGTTGCAGTGGGCAAGACAGGATAGACACCAGCTAGCCTTTCCTGAGGCTTCTACTGCTATTATCTACTGTGAAACCACCCAAGTTCTTATTTTCTTTTCTTTTCTAGGTTACAGATGAGCCTCCAGCATCGGAGGGCCCAAAGCCAGCTCTCCCTCCTGACAAGAACACTGCTGCTGCCTTGCCCCAGACCTCTGGGGAAGAAACTCCTCACAGTGTCCCTCCAGTGGACAGTAGTGTCCAGCACTCCTCTCCAAATGTGGTGAGAAAGGTACTAATGGAGCCTGCTTCCCCTGACATGGGACCCCCTGCCAGCCGAGACCTCAGGCACCTGGATGAGGATGAGGGGGAGGGGGGAGGAGTGTCTCTGTTTCATCCCTGGATGTCGAACAGCCCTGACTCATGCCTTCTGTCCTAGTGAGTCAGCAGCATAGGTCCTTCTCCACCTCCATTTCCACTCCTACACATGCACTTCAAATGGGGCCTACTGGGCTTCATTTAAAATGGAAAGAGGAAAGAGCCAGTTTATCAAATACTCTGCCTTTGGAAATGTGTATGGTACTTCGTGAGCATTATTTCACTTAACCCTCCTTCCCAACAGTTGTATGAGGTGGGCATCACCATTGAAAGCTGAAGCTCAGGGCCCTATAGCTAATAGAAGAGAGAGCTGAAGTTTACTTAATATGAGATCTGTTAGAATTCAAAGTCTGAACTTTTTTTCTTTTGGCAGTGAAAATGGGGAAAATATTTCATGTGGCACCCACAACCCAAGGTTGATTGGCTTTAGAATTTGAATCAGTAGAATTTGTTGGGTGAGTGGTCAAGGGATGTCTTGTAGAGGTAGCCGAGCCCCCGGGGACACTGAGATCTCTTGAAGATGAGCTATGGGAGACCTTCTTGTCCATTTGTCTTTCAGCTTGCCGGAAGTGTTTATTTACCCTGGCACTAACCCAGATCCCTGAAACTCCTACCCTTTCCCACCCACTACACCCCTGTCTTGCCTCAAGCTGGAACCTCAGTATTGTGCCATGTCCTCCACTCACCCATCCCTGTGGCCCTTGGGCCTGTTCTACTTCTCCTGTTGCCTTCTCAGGCCTTGTGCCCTCAGTCCTCCTGGTGCTTCCACCCAGGCCTGAACTTGAAGCTCTGAGGTTGGTCTGTACCCTCCCAGCTTGTTCCCCCAGCCCTGCAACATCCTCTGGCCTTGCAGTCCAAGCTCTGCTATTGCTCAGTGTACTACCCCTCATCAAGCTTCCCCAGAAGCACAACTGCCATACCTGCCTTAGATCAGTCAGTGTCAGTGACACTTGAGATGAGAATTTAGAAACAGAAGTAAGAGAAATAAAATGTTAAAAAAAAAAAGAAATGAAATGTTAACTTGAACAGTTTTGGTGACTCTTGAAGTCTGAGTAGGCCTCTGATATTAGTGGCCTTTTGCCTATACCTGTCCTGTCCTACCCTGTTTGAAAATAGTTTGACCTAGAGAGACCCTAGAGATCCTATACAAGGGGCAGTTGAAAAATACGGTGAATGTATAAATTGAAAAAAAAAAACTACGATAAAAGACATGCCATTAATCCCCCTTGAAATACTCTCCATCTCTTAGAACACACTCATCCTGTGGTTTTTGCCACTTTCTGAAGCAGTTCTGGAAGTCCTCTTTCATGAGTGTCTTTATGAGATGTGATCAAAATGTAATGAATGCTGTTGCCAGGATCCATCCAATGGAAAGGCAAGGTCATAAAAAGATTATTGAGTATCCATTTTATTTACCAGACCTGGCTCCATGCAACTTCTAACTCTTCCCCAAAGTCAAATGATCATGAAAGATAAATGTTTTGAATCGATTCGAGACATCAAGGCAGCCATGACAACACAACTAAAGACACCCACAAAAGAGGTCGTTTGTGGCTCCTAGAGGTTTAACTTCTCGTAGTTGGATTATCCATTATGTATTCATTCAATGTTGAAACCATTATGTACACTAACGCATAAATCTCTTATTATGTGTCAGATATTCTGCTAGGTGCTGGGCACACATTGTTGGATGAGGTAGCCCCACATTTAGGGTCTGGTGGAAGGGTTAAACAAGCAACAAAAACAGATTATGATAAAGTGCTGTGGTAGTCATCAGGGTGTGCCCCAGGGGAGCACCCGACTCTAGGAGAGGGGCCTATTCACAGAACACTTCCTAGAGGACATGATTTTCTTCCTAGAGGACATGAGATCTGAAGGAGAAGTTGGGCTAGTGAAGAGGGAAAGTGGAATAAATTAGTCCAAGGGAATGGCAACCTGAAAAGTCCAAAAATGAGAGAAATTCTGGGGCACTTGTGGGCTTCAGGTAATTTGGCTTGATAGTTGATACTCTGGGGAATGGGAGTGGTTGGAACACCTTGTCAATTGTGTTTAGAGTTGAGATTCAGTCTTGGGGACTTGGTGGGGGCTAACTGAAGGATTTCTAGCAAGAAAGGACATGATTTGAGTAAATTTGAAGGGTCATTTCAGTGGCGGTAAGGGAGACCAGAAGAGTACAGAGGAGAAAGAGGAGACTGAATGAACTCAGTAGCCATGAGAGTGAAGAGAAAGCAACAGTTTCTGGAGTTATCAAATCACAAGAGTTTTGAACCAGGTTCATCAATCTTGTGATTGATGGTAGGAGATGAGGCAGAGAAACTCCTTTGACTCAATATTCAGGTGTGTCTTGGCTCATTGAGATGGTAACATAAGGAAAGAAGGCAGCGGCTATAGATGTCAGTAGTTCATCTGGAAGTGTGGGATGTACCAGTGCTCAAGTGATAGTGGAAGTCATGCAAAAAATGATGTTGCTTATTTGTAGAGGTTCAGTTCTGTTTCTATACATAGTGTGGTAGAAGGGAGGTGAGCCACACCCAAGCATGCGGACTGTGTTGCCTCTGTGACTGGACCACAAGGCTCTCTGAGTAGCAAGGAACACTTCCTTCCTGTGTGACTTCACATTGGCAGTGAAATTAGTGAAGGTCCTAGGACCTTATTTTGAGATGTTTCTGGCCCTTCTGAACTGGGGCTCATGTAGAGGTTGGCAGGAGTGTGGGGCAGATGACCTGGTATTTTTCAACTGTTTGTGGCCTGGACTTCCAGAGAAAGGACTCTCAAAGTTGTCACTTTGGCTCAGAGGAACCTTTGGGTTGACACAGAGGTATTGATTATATACAAAGTTACTGCAATAAGAAAAAAGGCCTTCTTTGTTTTTTTGTTCCCTTGAGTCTGGGGTTGGATGGGGTGGAGGATATGAAGCATGTTAAGCATCTTATCATTGCATAATAATAATTTGTGTAGTATTTTTCTACCTTTTCATAGGATTTTACGTGGATTATTTCATTTTATCTCTTTATTTATCCTAGCAATACTATGAGGAAGCTGCTTTCTTATTTCCCTTTGAAAGGTGTGGAAACTGAGACACAGAGAGGTTAAGTGACCCACCTAAGAGTTATACAGCTGAACATGGGCAATGTTAGGACCAGAGCACAGATTTCTGGCTCACCCTGTGCTCAATATTAGGTTAAATCTCCTCTCTTTGTGTACTGCAGTGGGAAAAATAGGATTCCATTTGGCCTCTCACCTGCTGGATTTTCCTGTGTCTGTATTCTTTCAAGTAGACTGAGGTCTAGAGCTGGGGAGTGGTCTGAGGACCAGCCTTCTTTGGTCTTAGTTATCTTTACCTGGTAAACGTAAAGGTGCTTTGGCCTCCAACCATTCTTCCCCCTGTGCTGGCTTGTGAGTGCCAAAAGTCTATCTGAAGGTCACAGACCAGAGGAACCTGTGGCACCAGGCATCTTTTGGTGTGTTCCATGTCAACTCTAGATTGCCACAAGGAGGACTTTTGTTAGAGCACAACATCTGTGAAAAGGACTTTGGACTTGGAGCTAAGTGAATTCACAGTAAAATGAGATGTGAAAATTCTGGAATGGATTTTCTCCAGAACTAAGATTGGTACTCTCAGAATCAGCTTACCTTTTTCCTTCCTTACATCCAGCAGGATATTTTTAAAAGAAATTTGACATTTTTCCAGTACAAGCTTCTTGGTCTTTGGTTCAGCCACTCTGAAAAAAATACAATGGAGGGGCCGGGGATTTAGCTCAGTGGTTTCGCCACCTGCTGTGCAAGCACAAGGACACGAGTTGGATCCCTGATACCAAAAAAAAAAAAAAAAAAAAAAAAAATACAGTGGTAACAACTCTACAACAGAAGCTCTTACCTCCTAAATGAAACTGGAAGATGTTTTGATGGCTTCTTTTCATACTTCCAAACGAACTAGTCAACTGCTGAAATGCATGATCCTTTCCTCAAAGCTCTCCATGGAGTCAAAGCTGTAGGTGTCATAGAGAGCCCTGAGTCCAGGTTCACCTGCAAGAGTGACCTCTCTTCTGCTGCTTACAGTATAACTCCAGATCTTCCACAGAGGACTTTGAGATCAGGGGCATGCTGCTCATGGCTTGAGAAGAGTCTGGGATGTATTTCCAATAAATGATATGGAAGCAATAGGCATTTCTGGGACCCAGATTATAAAGAGTGAATCAGAATAGCAAAGGATAATGACTCAAATGACTTTTATACCATTATTAAAGCACTTCAGAGCCTGAACTCTTAATTTAACTCTTATAACAGCTCAGTGAAATTTATATCATCCTGTGGAGGAGGGAATTAAGCCCTGGAGATGGGAAATGGCTTGCTTAAACTAATACTGTAAATCCTGGCATGTGTGAGGAAATACTAGAACTCTTGCCTTTGTAGTCTCCAGATACACTGCTATGGACCAGATCATGGATATTCAACCTCAGCAATGATCTCTCCCTTGTGGCCTGGCTCTGACAGTAGCCAGAATGTTCTCAGGACCTTGTGAAGCTTTCTTCAGGTACATGCAGTGTCCTGATCAGCACCTGCAGAATAGTATAGATATTTGCTCTGTCTTACTCAGAAGTGAAGCAAAATCCTTCCCAGGTCTGGCTTCCTAAATTTAGCACTCACTAAGAGGCCTGTGTCCTTGGTTCTTTTTTTTTTTTTTTCTTTTTTTCTCCCTTGGTTCTTGATTTCATTCACAGACCAAAACTATGATCTTTGCCTACCCCTCCTGGCCCATGAGAAAACAGGCCCTTGCTCATAAGCCCTAAGTTTCATTCCCTGGCCTTGGTAAAATACCTCTAGCCAAATTCTCATGAGCCTCCAAGGCTTGGGTTTTGAGAGTTTCACTCATCTGGCTTTCACTTCAAATTGGACTCTACTTGTTCCTTTCTTTTTCCTTCCACCTCAGATTCTTTAATTCTCTCTGTTTTTCTGTCTTTCTCAGATGATCAGGGCACTGTGTACTTTTCAGTTCTTTTCTGTATACTACCTATGAACATTCTTCTATTTGACTTTGGTCACTTGGCATATATCAGCATAGTTACATCCATAAGAATAGCCTTGATTAGTACTAGAGCTTTTCATTGACAAGGAACAACATTTGCTGTCAATAAAAGCAACAACTTTGCTATTAAAAATCAACATGTGAAATCATTTACTAGAAAAGTTAGTCCCTTCCTCACCTATTGTGTTCAATTGTTTCAAGATCTGCCACTGTTAAATCAGTCTGCATAATCTTTTTTTGTTTGTTTGTTTGGTACCGGGGATCGAACTCAGATCCTTGAGCTTGCGAGGCAGGCGGTGGAACCAATGAGCTAAACCCCGGGCCCAGTCTGCATAATCTTGAGGCAGTTGAAGCACTCAAATATTTCAAGCATTTAATTCATAAATCTATTCATCCCTGTTATTGTTTCCTTATCTATTTCTTCAGCCAGAATGAAGTCCTTCAGTGTATTTCCAAGATACAACTCCCAAGTCATTAGTCCTTTCTCCTACTGCACATTTACACAGTGGCCAGTCTGGTGATTCTAACCCCTGGAAATAAAACCTTGAAGCCAGAAATGAGCAGGCAAAGCTTTGGAGCAGCAACAAAAACAGATGTCACAAAACCCATGTATTATATTCCATATGAGGTCATAAATCCACATTCAGGTATCTAGTCAGCATTCTTTTTTTTTAAGTCAGCATTCTTGATCTAGCAAGCTTAGTTATATGGTTTTCATTTATAGTTTTTCTGCATTAAAGCAGTAAGCAGATTAGAAACAGGGAGTCAGGACTTCTATAATGGCAGCTAACAGCAAGGGAAAAGGGAAACATCACTTGGAAAAGTTGTTACCATATGATCTCATTCAGTGAAAGGACAAACCGAATGCTCCATTTTTAGTAGTTCCTGAAAGCTTTACTGTACTACTTAGTGGCTCACCAAAGTTCCTTGACTCATTAGGCATCATTTACTCTGTTAATTAAGGCAGAGTAGTGTGTAAAGTGTTTTAATATATTCCCATTCAATATAATGTTTTAAAGCCAGTCACTTTTTGTTATTGAAAAAAGTATATTTCAGTTATCTGGAAAGTTAATTTATGTGGAACACTACCCTAACCACATTACTTTATTTCCAGCAATATTATTGTGCTATAAGTACCTGAAACTTATATTAAACTCAGGGCATGTGCACTAAGTGTCTGTTTATTGACTTTGCAATCCCTTTTTACTAGAGCACTAACTCTCTAGTTAATAGCACAAAATTAAAAACAGTCAACAGATTTTCAAGGCCAGTCCTGGATTCCTACCTAGTCTTGGGCCTACTGTGAGCTTAGGAAATCTGGGTAATTATTCTGTGTCTCAATTTCCCTTCCTGTTACAATGAAAGAGCAATGCTTTTTTTCTTTTTCCTTTTCTGAATTTTGACGTGGTGTGGCAGACATTAGAACCATAATGTCAGCAAGTTGGACTCCAGAAACAGATCCCGGTGGTGAGAGCAGGGAGAGGGAGGGAAGCAGGTCCCAGGTCAAGCAGAAGATAGGTTAAGATGAGTGAAGGGTTGCTCAGGTGATTAGTAGAAGAGTTGAAAGTCAGGCAGTTCAGGGAGGCCTCAGGTCAGGTAAAAGACAGATTAAGTATGTTCAGAGTGTGGTAGTTCAGACAAGTCAGACAGGTGGCACATTGAGATAAGGTGACAGAGATCAAGAAAAGAGACAGGAAGACAGGGACAGGAACATACAGTTTAGGAGAAGGAGAGAAAATTAGGAGCAGGCAAGGAGATGCTACATAAGGGAGGCAAGAGGGGGTGGTTTAGGGTTAGGCTCCCTCCCTGAAGATGACCCAGCCCGTTTCCAGAGTGAATATTTTTGCCATTGTGATTCTTCTTTTCTGAACTAGAATGTAGTTTCACTGCCAGTTTTACATATTTTCACTTGCTAACTTTAAAATATACATTTTCCTCCATGAAATCTGAAGTTTTATTTATGTATTTATTTTTATTTTTTATTTTTTCATGAGACAATGAAGTCAAAGTTGAAAGCCTGGACGTGTAATAATGACCCTGTAAGACTTTATGGCAGGAAAGGCACTTTCACCTCTGTGGCTTCCCCTCTGAACAATCTTGGGTAAGGAGAGGGCAGGCAATGGAGTCCTCCTGTATGTGAGGCACCAGTTATCAGAATGTGGCTACATTCCCAAACTTTTCTCCAATCATAGAACACTCTTGAAAAGCTCCTTCCTTCCTTTCTGGCCCTAGAGATTCAACCTCGATGGAGATTCAACCTCCCAGAGATCCAGATGAAGTGTCAAAAATAACCAACACACTAAGTTAACACAAACACTTGTGTTTGTGTAGCCTAGGTTGGGACTGACCTCTTCATACCACTTTCTCTGAGATCTTTCTCCCATGCAGTCTTCACAGGTTCTGTTTACCACTACCAGAGCTTCACCCCGCTTCCTGATAGCACTGGTTCCTTGATAGTTGGTTACAGATGTGAAGATGAAAGAGATTAGTCTAGTATGCAGTGTCTTAGGACGTATTATTGACTTCATACTATCTTCCTGGTGTTATGGAAGCAGGCTCACTTCAAAATTAACTGTGACAGTTTCCACAATTTTTCCATGGCTCACTCTTCCCTATGCTTATATTATCTCACATCTCATGGTATGCAATAAGCAATTAGGACAGGAGAGTAGGTAATCTACAAATGTAAAACCTGCCCCTGATCTGGCAAGTTTTGTCCTTGGATATTTGATCTTGTGCATAGCTTGTGACATATAGCTCCTGGCCATTATTAGTTGGATGGTTGAGCTAGATTTTAGTGCTCTTCAGGCTTAGCAGCAATGATCTCACTGAGAACCATTTATTTCATTCTCCATGTCCAGCATTAATAGATGAAAGAACTCTAGAACTGCATTAAATATACACTTCAAGTGGGTTAACAGTGAAATAATTCAGTTCAAATGATTATACTGTCATGTACAAGGTGTGATTGAAGTAGTGATGTTTAAATTAATAGAATTATTACAGTAAAATATACATTACCATTATTCCCCCTTACTTCCAACATACTTATTCCATCATTCTTGCCACTTTCTGAAGCAGTTCTGGAAGTCCTCTTTCATGTCTTTATGAGGTTTGAATATAAAAAAAAATGGTGAATGCTGCCACTAAGTGCCATCCAACAGAAAGACAGACTTGTAAAAACATTGCTGTGTGTCTTCATCCCCTTTATTGATCCAGTGACCATGAAAGGTAAATGTTCTGAATTTATTCAGGACACCGAAGCAGCCACAATAGTACAACTAAAGACACAAAAGAGAACTGCTTCAGAAAGTGGCAAAAATTATGGGATAAGTGTGTTTGAGGGGAAAGGGGAATATTTTAAGGGAGATTAAAGGCAATATGTCTTTAATTGTAATAAATTTTAAACATTCACTGTATTTTTCAGTCATACCACATATCACAAAAGGGAAGCAGTAACAGTGGACATTGTTGTCCATAGATGAGGAAACAAAATATTAGAAAGGTACGGTAGTGCATACCCAGGACAACTAGGGGATGCCAAGGGATACAGGCCGAGGCATGTTCAGAAAAACCATTGGTTTCTGGCCCCAGTCTCTTAAACTGGACTCCATACCTAGTTTTCCTAATTTGGTTTGAGCATTCCTCTCATCCTTCTTCTTCAGTGGCCCCTGTTCCATCTTGAGACTTAGACTCTGGAGTGAAGCGGAACTTTTTTTATTGAAGACTATTGACTACCAAGAAAAAATTTAAAAATCAACTCTTCTTTGGAGATACAAAAAGTATTTAACTCATCTGTTTTTAAAACTGAGAATGAAGAATAGAGACTACAAGTCAGGTGTGGTAGCACATGCTTGTAATCACTTGGAAGTCTGAGGCAGGATGGTCACGAGTTTGAGGGCAGCCTAGCAACTTAGTGAAATGCTGTCTCAAAAAAAAATTTAAAAAGGTGTAGAGATGTAGCTCAGCAGTAGAGCACTTGTGTGAGACCTTAAGTACAATCCCTGGTTATCATGGGAAGGGGGAGAACAGGAAACATAAGCTTTACTAAAGTTTTTATACCATAAAGGAAAGGGGTAGGGAGAGAAGAGAAAGAGATGATAACAAGAAAGAAAAACAAGAAGGAAGGTGTCAAGAGAGGGAGAGGGAGAATGGATGAGGAAAGGATAAAGAAACTGTAGAACAGAGAATGGCAGAGAGTAGGGGCCAGGTGGTCAGCAGAGAGAGTTAGATGTAGACAGGCCAGCATTAAGAGGCAGCTTTGGTACCAGAGGTCTAGATTGTAATCTGCAAAAACCTACCTCAAACATCATTAGTGGTGAAGTAAAGAAAAGATCCTCTGAGATCAGGAACATGAGTAGGATGGCTGCTATCTCTGCTTCTAGTCAACATCACCCTGGAGTTTTAGCTGGTGAAGATAAGAACAAAGGAAGAAAGAAGTAAAGCTTCCTGTTCATAGACTACCTGATCTGTGTGGACAGAAAATTCCAGAGTGACTTTAGCAAGGTCCCTGGACACAAAACCAGTGTACAAAAATCATTTGTATTTCTACATATAACCACAAATGAAAAGAAATGGAAATGTATAAAATGATGTTTTAAAAAAACATTAAAAAAAACCCCTTACCATGCCTTTCTATCTAATTTTTCTCAAGGGTAAAATTAGGGTCACAGTTACAATAATAACAATAATAATAGCAATAGTAAGAGCAGCTGGAATTTATTGAGTATGTACAGTATGCCAGAAAAAATTCTAAATGTTTACACAAATTCTTTTAACCTTCACAACAACCCTTTAATGGTTATTGTGAGGATTAAATGAGGTAATATATGTAAAACACTTAGCAAATTGCCTTGTGTATAGTAAATTCTCAATAAATTTTAGCTATATAAAATAATTATTATTTTAGGGAAACTCATAGATTTAGTTGTTAGTAGAACTAAGCTGGTGTTCATTTGGCTTAAGATTTGTAGAATAAACAGTCACGTAGCATTGCTTTGAAATTTTAAGTAGCTCATTAATTCATTTATTCATTCGGGCACTCCTCCTGGGTCTAAGAACACAGTGGGCAAACAAAATAGACAAAATCTATGTCCTGATGGTGTTTACAGTTTCATAGGGGAAACAAATTAATCAAATGCTATCACAAACTGTGCTGTGAGACTGAAAGGCAAGGCATTCTGGGAGCAGAAAGCAAGGACGGGGTGGGGGACTGGTCTGTTATACAGAATGAAGGGAGGCTTTGTTGCAAAGCTGGCAGCTGAACCAAGTTCTGAAAGATATGTGGAACTGGGGACAAGGGGAGGACATTGTTCTACACAGAGGAAGCCCTCTGTCTGGAGGCCTGAGGGCTGTGGGAGGAGGGGGAGCCTGGCAGGTCCCAGGAGCTGAAGGCAGCCTCTGAGGGACTGGAGTGCAGAGAACGGGGAGAGGGCTGTCATTCGAGATGTGCCTGCAAAGAGGACAGGGGACAGGTCAGCATGGGCTTGGGAGCCTGTTCAGCATTTTGGCACTCATCTTAAGAGGAGTGCAGTGCACTGCAGGGTGTCATGAGCAGGAGTGATGTGGTCAGATGTGCTTTTAGTATTCTGCACTGAGGAGTCCATTCCTGTTGTCCAGGGAGACAGGAAAGTAGGTTAGGTGAGGGCACTTATCAGCACAGAGAAGAATTAGCCCCCCAGCCCCTGTGCCACGCCTCCCTCCTCAGATCTGACTTGCAGAGCTGAGTGATTAGGGGTGACGTTCACTGAGGTGAGGACAGTCTTTTTTCACCACCAAGTAGCTTTGTTAACTTTATGTTGAAACTTGAGGATGTATTTTAAGTGTTTATTTTCCTGAGGAAATCTGAATGTCTTACACATGGGGAAAGAAATGACAGATTTGGGACGCTGATTTGGGGAACTTAGATATGGTTACTCTTAGTTTTCTCCTTGATTTAAAAGTAGGTGAGGTTTTATATGCTGGTTTTTTTTTTAAAGGACAGGGTTAACAAATATATAAATTCACAAGGGTTACATTTAGACACTGGGCTCGGTGTCACAAGCCTGTAATCCCAACTACTCAGGAGGCTGAGGCAGGAGGGTCACAAGTTTGAGCCCAGCCTGGGTAACTTAACAACATCCTGAATTAAAAAACAAAACAAAAACATTTAGAATTACTGATAGTCTCCTGCCCTTACCTCTGTCGAGTATTTTTTTTTAAATTTGAAAAACAGAATAGATTCAGTGCTGAGATCTATGTCTTCAACTTCATTTCATTAACCTTTTAAGTCTTTCTTAGGTCACCAAGTGACGTAACTAGATGTGAGAAAAGAATTTCTGGAGTTGGAATATTATTACCTCATCCAGTGATTGTACAGACTGGGTCATGTTGAGAGCTGCTCTGCACTTCTCTGGTTTGGAATGTCTTTGGCAAGTACACCAAGGCTAGGAGAGACCTACAGGTGTCTTGTTTAAAGCCTTCATCAAATGCTGGTGGTGACAGGAATTTAGGAACAAGTCTGTGAGAGGCCCTGGAGTTCACCCACTTTCCCCCAGAGTGCTTGGGACTCTCTGAGCCTTGGCATCCTGTCAGAGAAGACACTCTGAGGGAGATCAGTTTGAGTCTTCTTAACCTTCTGCCACTTTCATGTAGGAAAGGACAGTGGTACCTTGGTTCATGGACTTCTTTCCATGATTCTGGTCAAAAACCGAATTGGAAAGAACTGAATCAAAGTCCTGCTGCTCAACTCTTTGCTTAAGTATAGGACTGGGGGCCGAGGGGGTGTGTACACCTCAGGTCAGGTGGTAGGCTCTCTCCTTGCTCTTTCTCTAGTGGACAGACACACACACACACACCAGTGTCCTCAGCCTGTGCCTCCCACTCTGGCATATCGGAGCCCCCTTCTTGGTGTCAGGACCTGGAATAAGACTTTGTGTGTTGCCTGAGTTCCCAGCAGTAACTAGACTCAGAGGCCGGAGTGGAATCTGAGTATTAGAGTTCTTATAAGTGGGTCTCTTCTTTTCCTCCCACCACCCCCAGCTAACAGCCTGCTTCTACTCTTGTCTCTGCTCTTGTAGCATTCCACCTCAGTGAGCATCATGGGCTTTTCCAACTCTCTGGAGATGGAGTTGTCATCTACCAGGCTGGCGAGGACCCTAGAGCCACAGATCCAGAGCGTGAGCAGTCTGACCGCTGGCGCTCAGCAGGCAGTACCGGGTCTGCTGAGTGGCTCCCCACATACTGTGTCCAGCCGGACGAGTGTTCAAACTCACACCATGCCCAGCCTGACAACCAGTCACCTACAGGCCATGCCAAGCCTTGTACGTGGCTCATTCCAGTCCATACCCAACCTGATAAGTGATTCCTCCCAAGCCATCACAACCTTAGCAAGTGATCACTCTCAGGCTGGGCCCAGCCTGGCATCTGGTCACATGCAGGCTGTGCCAAGTCTGACGACTTGTCCTCTGCAGAGCGTACCCCCAGTTTCTGACATGCAGCTGGAAACTGGGCCCAGTTCTAGTCCTGGCTGTAGCAGAAATGCAGAGAGCCTGTGCCCTAAGGATGGGACTGATTCCTCCCTGGAGAATGCCCTGTGTAAGGTAAGTCTTGGGAAAAATGCCAGTCAACTTCCTCTGCTTATCACTGAGCAAAAGGTTGGGCACCGAAGGCTTCATCCTGGCCTAGCTTAATAGTTCTGAGACCACTGATGGCAAAAGTTTGATTTCTTTGATTCTTACTGAACTTTTACTTTTGAAAGGTGGAAAGTGAGGATTCCACTCGCTTCACTGACTCAGTGGGACCAGGCCCCACAGCCCCTGGTCTGGATGCTCCCAAGGACTTGGCTATTCCCTCGGAACTGGAGGAACCAATTAACCTCTCCGTGAAAAAACCTCCACTGGCACCAGTGGTCAGCATACCTATAGCTCTGCAGCAGTATCGGAACCCAAAAGGTGAGCCTCAAGTAAGCAACTTGCCTTTTGTGTTGATCAGACTTGAGCAGGTGGACTCGGCACTTGCAAGTGAGATGGAGGCCAGCAGACAGGCTCAAAGTCTAGGCTTCTCTGCTACTCTCTAGGACTAAATGCATGTCTCTCCTCCTGAACTGCCTGCCACTATTCTGCTTCTCTCCCCATGGCCAGGTCTGATCCATGTAGCCTCCCGCTCACATTCCCCATTGCAAAGAATCCTGTCGTATGTAAGGGGAGACAGGAACTCACCCCAAGAGGGCTAGCCTGGGGAAAATATTACAGGTAAAAAGCACGTCTGACAATGGAATCAGGCAGATCTAAGTCAGACTGCCAATTCTGTATTTTTACTTGACCCTAGGTGAAATAACCTCCTTGAAGTGGTTTCTATGTAACTAAGGCTAGTTAGACTGATTTCAAGGGCTACTGGGACAAGTAACTAGTTAAACCACTTAACAACTTACTTTGTAGTAGCAAGGATTTTCCTTGTACTCACATAAATAATGTAAATTGGTGCTGTGCTTCATAGTAAATGGAATTTGGACCATTGGAATTTGGCTCTGATTTTTTTCCTCAGCTACCCATGCCCCTTCCCAAACTGGGCTAGGCTAAGGTTTGTTTCTTCTGTAAGAGGTGGGGACCAATTTGGAGGTTAGAAGTTGGATTGCTACTGATTATTTGGGACTTTTTTAGTTCACTGTTTGATGTATGCTTAATTTGTAGTCATCAGCCCATTTTGTATACATTTAATAAATGAACACAAAAGAATCACTTTTTCTCCTTTTTTTCCTCATACTAAGAAACCACTGTAATATTATTGGTTTTTATTACACACAATAATATAATCCTGCTTTTTATGTGGTTAAATTACATTTTTTGTACTCTGCCTATATACTGTCCCTCTGCTAGGACAGTGCCTGGTGCTGAGTAGGCAAAAAACATAAATGCTAGTTCCTCCTTTCACCCCACCACTGCTCCCTGCCACCTCGACAGACTGTGCTGTGCAAGGGGAGCTCTGGTCCACAGAGTGGGAGCTGGATTCTTAGGCACTGTTGGAATCCCAGCACTTGACCGAAAAGGCTGATGCTGCCCAGAATGATTTCTCAGAGCAGACAACGTCAGCGTACTGGGAACAAGTGATTTCTGGGCTCATTTTGAATTATGAGAATCTGGCCCCTCCATGCTTGACCCAACACTCACTTGTGAGCAGCCTCTGAGTGTTATCTATGCTCATATTTTATAAAAAGGTGGCCTTCGTCCTCTCCTCTCTCAGGAAGGAGACCTATGATAAAATTGTCACCCCTCTGCATGGTTACAGTGTAGGAAACAATTGTGTGACAGGTGTGTGGGCAAAGGTTTGAAGAACAGATATCAGTAGAAGGTACAGGTGATAGAGTATGTTGTCACAAATGCATGTCATAGGAATTTATTTGTTTCTTTGCTTCAGAGTATGAGAATTTTGATCAAGGAGTCCTAGAACCGGATACAAAGGAAAACCAGAGCACCAGGTAAGGGACTCATGGCAATCCCCTCTTCTCATCCATAATTTCATGCCCTGTGAAGTTGGCACAAGAAGTAAGTATCTCTGATGACCTAACTAGAGTTTCTTTACTGAATTTCTTTTAAGCTTCTGGTTAGGAAGCCATTCCCTCTGGGGAAGGGCTAGGGACTTACTAAAAGCAAAACTTTGCCTGCACCTGTCTTCTTCAGCCCCAGACCTTCAAGAGGGTCTGTGTGGTTGGATGTCTGAGATGTCCTCACTTCTGCATGGTGAGGCATGCACTCTGTGTGCAGCCTCCGCACTTCGGGAACCCCTTCTTTGATCAGGGACTGCATCAAAGGGCTTCCTCGTATCTGACAGGGCCTGGCCAGGGATAGCTGGCAAGAGAGCAGATTATGGACCTGTACAGGGTCAAACTGAGGAGATCTTGAGTAGTTATCCAATTGTAGGATCATAGATGAGCCTCATTTAGGGGTGGAACCACAGGAGGCTCCCCTTGAGACCCAGGGTATCTCTCTTAACCCAGGACCTTCAATAGTGAGCCCAAGATCCCCTATGTGCGACTGGAACGACTCAAGATCTGTGCTGCCTCCTCGGGAGAGATGCCTGTGTTCAAACTGAAGCCCCAGAAGAATGATCAGGATGGGAGCTTCTTGCTGGTCATTGAGTGTGGCACTGAGTCCTCCACCATGACCATTAAGGTACCTCTTTGCCCTGCCTTGGCCCTGAACTTTCGCCCGACTAAGGAGCTTTCCCCATCTCTCTGCCACTGCCAGAATTCTGGCTTTAGGGGCTATCCTGAGTGAGTGGGGTTATAGCGTGACTAGACTTTGTCCTCTGCTGTGAGGGGCTGTTCAGCATGAGTGAGCTGCACCAGGTTCATGGGGATTGGTTGGCTTGTGATCCTGGATAAGAGTTTCTCATATGAGCGAGTGCTCAGGGTCTGTCACTCCCCCACCGCTCAGCCCTCAGCAGCTTGTCAGTACTGTGCTCTGACTGCTCAGACTCACTTCTTCCCTAAGGTCAGCCAGGATAACATGCCTGATGCCATCCAGGCCCCAGGTCTGGGCGGAAGAAAGGTCACTGTCACTTCTCTGGCTGGGCAGCGGCCCCCAGAAGTGGAAGGCGCATCTCCTGAAGAAAATAGGCTCATTCCTCGGACTCCTGTAACCAAGAAGGGCCCCCCAGTCCCAATAGAGAATGAGGACTTCTGTGCTGTGTGCCTCAATGGGGGGGAGCTGCTGTGCTGTGATCGCTGCCCCAAAGTGTTCCACCTCTCCTGCCATGTGCCAGCCCTGCTCAGCTTCCCAGGGTGAGTCATGCCTGCCCAGGCTCCTCACCTGGGTTGTATTATTATCCCAGGCCATGTCCACAGAGCCCCAGGGTGGGTTTACTGCCCTCCTCTGGGCCTGCATGGAAGTAGGTCTGTGGGGTCCTGGGCTCACTGCTCTCAGTGTTTTCCTGTGCTCAGATTTGTCCCAGTACCCCTGCTTTAGGCCCTCTGAAGTGCTATTTTCCTTTGGATTTATTAAATCCTGAATTACTGAATTTCTTTAAAGCTTGTGGTTAGAAAGCCATTCCTTCCAGGGCAGGGCTAGGGACTCAGTTTCCTATGCCACTGCCCCGTGCCTGTGTTGGGGCAGAGGGACAGGCAAGGGCGCTCTGGGCAATGTGCTGAAGCCTGACATGGCCTCACTACCCATGCAGCGGAGAGTGGGTGTGTACCCTGTGCCGAAGCCTGACGCAGCCTGAGATGGAGTACGACTGTGAGAATGCCCGCTACAACCAGCCTGGACTGCGGACACCTCCTGGCCTGAGCATATGTGACCAGAAGGTATGGAGGGGTCTCTGGAAACAAGGTTTTCTGTCTGGAGCAACTCCTTGTGTCCAGAGGGGCTGAAAGACCTTTCTGGTGTGCGTGTCCTGGGCTGTGCCTGATGACTTGTCCCATGGGAGCTGTGCTTTTCCTTCTCCCAGCAATTCTCTGGCCTGGGACCCCGCAGTGTGCCTTAACGTAATGGCTGGTACCTTTTGGGACAGGGTCAGGCAGTCATCAAGGCTACCATATTTAGCTCTTATTGAGGTTCGGGATGGGGTTGGGGAACAAAGTGACACTGTTACCAATTCTGATTTCTGCAGAAGTGTGAGAAGCTGGTACTGTCCTTGTGCTGCAATGGCCTCAGCCTGCCCTTCCACGAACCTGTCAGCCCTCTGGTAAGGAAGGCCTCAGTCTCTCTGCTGCTACTATCCTGACTGCCCAGAGACCCTAGGCCAGTGATGGCGAGCCTTTTGGAGCTTCCAGTGATACAAACAGCCCACTTTGGCCGGCACATGTGCCATTGGTCTGACACTGCTGGCCTAGGCCATGGGGCAGGATCGTATGGGACCCAGGGTGAGCTCAGGGAACAGCCACTGGAAATAGTGAGAGTGTTCATTTGTGGATGGTCCAAGCCTCCCTAGCTTCCTCTTTTCCTCCACCACAATAGCTGCTGCACCGAACCCGACTTGTCAAATGACACATCCCACTTTGTCCTTCTCTTTGTCATATTCCTCCATAGTTTTATTTCTGCTCTTCCTCACCTTTCTCTTTCTTCTGTTCTTTCACTTATATTCCAACTCATCTTCTATCTCTGTTCCCTTCTTATTTACACCTACACTTTTTTTTGTCTTTCCTCTTTTGTCTCCTTCTTCCCTTTCTCTTTTCTCCCAAGGCCCGACATTATTACCAGATTATCAAGAGGCCCATGGACCTGTCAATCATCCGGAGGAAGCTGCAGAAGAAGGACCCAGCTCACTATACCACCCCAGAGGAGGTGGTGTCAGATGTGCGCCTCATGTTCTGGAACTGTGCTAAGTTCAATTATGTATGTCTTGCCTATTTTCCGTCTCTCCTGTTTTCCCAGTGACCCTAACACCATCATGGCTGGATGGGAGTGAGGGTGAGGGTGGGGAGTCAGGTTTGGTCCTGAGCTGCCAGGAGGACCTGGGAGCAGAGTCCTGGGGCCGGCTGTGGTGAATATTTAATTTACAGGCTCTCTCCCACACTCAGACCTCAGCATAGTCTCAGGAAGGTAGGGAGACATTAGTGGCTGGCCACCTGTGGGTATTTATCTAAGTCACTTCTACTTTAGGAGCTGCTACCAAACAGGTTATCCAGAGCTCTAGGAGAAATTGCCAAGTTCTAAACATACCAGGATGAGATCCCAGGATGGTCCAGCCAGGCTTTGTGGTTTCTGTATAGCTTTTGGGGGAAGGGCCTGGAAGAGAGGGGCCGATAGAAACAGGCCAGACAAACACTGTTTTCCTTCCCATCAGCCTGACTCAGAGGTTGCAGAGGCTGGCCGCTGCCTGGAGGTGTTCTTTGAGGGCTGGTTGAAGGAGATCTACCCAGAGAAACAGTTTGCCCAGCCAAGACTGGAGGACTCAGACTCCGAGGAGGTGTCTAATGAGAGTGGATGTTCCACCCCTCAGGGCTTCCCATGGCCCCCCTACATGCAGGAAGGCATCCAGCCCAAGAGGCGGCGACGGCACATGGTAAATTGTTCTACAAGCTGGCTGACAGGAGGGTGGTGGGTGGGCGGGCTAGGTGCATCTGAAGACCATGTGTAGGGCAGCTTAATGTGAAGCTGCTGTGGCACAAGAGATAGTAGTGACAATGAACTCTCATATCTAACCCCTTGGCCTCTAAGGAATGCAGGGTAGGGCTCATCAACTCCAGTTACCAATGAGGCTTGGAATTCAGAGAGGTGCATGTTACCTGTCCAGGATCATCCAGCCAATTAGCAGTAGAACTAGGGTGAGGAACTAGGTGTCATAACTCCCATGTGGAGCTAATTATATGACACTGTGGTTGTGATGTTCATAAGAAGAGAAGTAACTGGTCTCAGTGCCTGAGCTCTGCCTGGTTTGAGGAAGAAAAGATATTGTTAGCCTCTCGGTGCAGGGAAGAAAGGAGAAGTATTGTTAGTGGTAGAGAAAACTCCTGTGGTCCCACCTGCATCGATCTGAAACATCAATTCAATGCTATTAAACCCCACTGAAATGTACTGCCTGCTTACTATGTGCCATGGTCTGACCAACCATTCCCAATTATTTATGATACTTAGCATACAATGTGTAGTAGCCTCCGTGAGTTTTGCTGTTGGATTTCTGGGGTAGAATAAAACACATTGACTCTGGGAAATCCCAGCCTCAACACTGGCCTTTTCATGTTAATAAATCCTGCCTTTGCCTGTTCTAATTCCAAATATATATATTTTTTTCTCTTAGGAAAATGAAAAAGCAAAGAGAATGTCTTTCCGCTTGGCAAACAGCATCTCACAGGTGTGAGAGCTGGAAGGAGACTGAGCACTCTGGTGGCTGGTGTCCTGTCCTGTTGACCATTCCTCCCCATCCTTCAACTTATTCTCTTCAGAATGTGGATGTGAGATGAGTCTTGTCGAGCTGTGTAGTGCTCTTCCTTGCCATTTACATCTATAGCATTTATTTGGGAGCCATAGTGCATCCACTGCAGAGAAGATTTCAGTAATAAACAGGAAAGGGGGATCTTCCTTATTGGCAGAGTAATCATATTATAGGACCATGCCTGGTCAGGCTCTGGAGGACCTAAGTTCCTTGGTGAATTCCTCTGCTGAAGAAAGCAGACCTTTCTCACCTTTTATTGGTCAGGGCTCAGCAGCAGTGTATGTATCTGAACTCCTCCTGGCTCAGAAGTGGGTAAAAGAAGGGAGTGAGCTTTGGACATATGGTAGACCATTGGTCCCTGGCCCAGCACAGCCAAAGACTGTTACTGTTTACCATTGCTTGTCCTGTTGGGACGGAGTGCCTGCCACGAGCAGAATAATGGAGGCTTCTAGAGGCCGTAGGTCTCAATTGGTGCCTATTTGGTTCTAACGGTTTCCAGGGTATTTGTTTTTCATATTTCCTTTCCTGAAGTTGACTTAGATGACTGCCGTGAAAGTACCCTGGAGGGTATGGCATTCTTACCTGAGCTGGGTGGCTGTGCAGAGGCCACTTACATCTTCTGGCTCAGATTTCACTTGTATCAAAATGTCAACTTCAGAGTCTGCCTTCTGTGCCACTTACTTTGGGCTAATAGCACTTCTCAGTGTAAAAACTCGTCTTCCTAGAAGTGATTGTTGTGTTTTTATCAGTGGCCACCCCTTCCTCATCCCCATTCAGACATCTAGATCTTGAGTTCTTCTTGGGAAAACTGTGAAGCAGCTGCTGTCTGCTTCAGGCACAGAGTTCTATGGGCATGAGGGTGACCCAGAACCAGCTCACTCTGCTGGGGCCTCTTCTGCTTAGAGATTCTTGTTCTTCACCTCTCCAAGTTAACAGAGCCAAAGATCAGAAGTGAGTCCTCTGACTTGCCTGCCTCCAGGCTGTCCACAGCCCAGAAAAAGCCAGCACTCTACTGACATCCTTTTATGTTGGAGGTTGAAGAAGGCTATAGGGACCAGCAATAGCCTAGGCATTCCCGGGGGAAGTGCTGTCAAGGGTGGAGAAAGAGAAGATCAAGAGGTGAGAAACTGGTGTCCTTTGATGACCCCGAAGCAATTTCAGGACCTAAGGTCTCTTAGAATGTAGAAAAAAGAATTTTGAAAGCCATGGGAATAGGAGCTCAAGGCTGTATCTCAAATGGACATTCATGGTCCATGTGGGTTATTTGTAAGGAAGTGGCATAGACAGAAAATGGGGGATAGGCTTCCTCTCAAGCAAGGGCTGGATTGAGAAGGGACCCATTGCTGATATTGTTGGGGGAGGTATGGACCAGGCATTTCAGTGGCCTGGCCCTGAGGCAGCTTTTCCTGGTCCTGTCTAGCATGGCTAATTTCAGGGAAGTCTCAGGTCATGGCTTTGTTTTTACTAGGAGATGCAATTTAAGGAAGTTCTTGTTTATAAGGCCTTTGTAAATGAGCAATTTTATTTTAAAGTCAGAAAACATTTCTTCCCTTGTGAGTTGATGGTACTACTCATTTCCTGCTCATCCAGGTTGAGAGAGCATCTTCACTTCACAGAAACCTTGCCATTGCCTTGCCATTCTTTTAGCAGCACTTGCCAAGCTCTCCTAAGTAGATGGGTTTCCATAATCCTGTTTTCTAGTTTGGGGTAACCAAGTCTTCACTATAATCTTCAGGCAAGTAGTCTTCAGGCATTCTCTGGACTCAGGCCTGAATCTTTGGGGCTCACATGACTTTCTGGTTTGGAATCTGGCCATTTCCCTTTCAGTCTTTGAATTTTCTCTCTAGCTGGCTTAGCAAGGTTCCTTCTGTACCCACCGCACTAATTCCTGTCCTTGGCTATCTTACCTTCATGTGATCCACATTTCCATCACTCCTGAATGAGGGTCATGGTATTGTGCATTGGGAAGCCCACGAAGGCTGTGACAGGCTCAAACCTGATTGAGATGCTTCCACAGAATCATTGGGAGACCACAAATATGAAGCAGAAACGCCTGGTTAAATGTTTGACTTCCCTTCTCCCAGTAAAACTCCCAGTTTGGGTATGGCCTATTGGGCTCAAGGGTCAGCTACTGGGCTGAGGGGTCTTAGCAGTATGGTAAAGGGTACATTCCCTTCTGGTCAGAGACTCCATGCTGAGAGGCTCCCTTTAGGCACCCGAGCAAGGAGGGATGGGAAGCAAGGGTACCCTGGCCCATCTTACCTTCCCAACACTGGTTATCCTATGGCATTACCTTTTCCCTGGCTTTCCCTAAATACTTAGCACCAATTTTTTAGTCATGGTTTTGTTTTATTTGGTTTTTGCATGCAGAAGACGGAACATGACTTTTTGTAAATTAAAAAAAAAAAAATCCTGCGTGCCAAGTAACTGCCTTCAGCGGTTCTTTGCTGACATTTATACTGACCTAGCACTGGCTTGTTCCCATAGTAGCCCCAGTTTGAAGTCAGTCAAGCTCTTTAGCCCTTGACAATGTCATATCTTGGAAATACAGTAAGAATGGGGTTCTCATGGTATAGCACACAGAGCCTGAGAAGAGAAGTTGGCTCTTGGCTGTGATTAGAAACAGGATAGTAGTGTGGCTTTAGTTGATGCAAAGGGGGTTTAAGTGCCGATCAAACCCGAAAAGCATTCTTCGGCAGACTGTGAGTTGGTTGACCCTTCCTGAATTCTAGAAATTGCTAACTACACACCCTGACTGCCCCAGTAACCTCTTGCTGAGTGGTGGCCACCAGGCCCTCCTTAGGCCCTGCTCCATGTCAAGCCTACCATCAACCCAGCAGACTCTGGCTTCTTGTACCCATTTCTAGCAACAGATCTTTCCTGGCGCCTAATACCGAGGCCCCTCCTTGTTTGTTTCTGGGCTTTGCTCTGTTCCCTGTCTCACACAATGGGATCACCCACTGCATTCCTGAGCTGAGCCTTTGCTCTAGCTTCCTCTTCTGCTCCCACACTCACTACTGCCCAAATTGCCTGCTCCTTTAGTCCATTTCCATGACCTCATCCCTCTTTCTTCTCCTAAACTTTTGGCCTTCTCCTGAGCTTCTTCGTCTTCCCAGCCTGAACTGAGGATCCATCACCAGACATTCCTACCAGCAGCCTGAACTTTCCCATCCTCTCTAACTTTTGCTGAATCTATCAACCCTTCTTCATTTTCTGCATCAGCCTATTTTCTGCCCCTTCCTCCCTGCTGCTAAGCAAGACAGATTCATAGTTGACAGGCTCAGTATCGATTGAAAATTCTTTAACTTGTTGTTGCTCTTCTTTCTCATCCATGACCTTCCTCCTTGCTCTCAGCAAATGACTGACCTCACTGTTTACTTCACAGAAGAGAGCTCCTAAGACAAGACCTTCTTTGCCCACTGCTCCCCTCTCCCTCCTGTTGACCTGTGTCTGCATCCTCCTCATCTCCATCCCTCTTGCTCCTAGTTAGTTCTCTTTCTTGAATCCTGCTATATGCCCACCAAAGCTTTGCTCCCTCACTTATGCCTCTGCTCCCACTTCCTGGGAGCGTTAGCCTCCCTCTCCATCAGTGACTTCTACATGGCCCACAAACAACCAAAGTTCTCCCAGGATTAAAATAAAAATTTTTAGAATCTATTGTCCCATTCAGTTTTTCTGTGTCAGCCAAGATTAATTTTAAAATAGTCTTTTTTGTTGATTCTTCTCAGTAACTCTTCAGATGTCTATAATTTTGCAAAAAAGTCACCAGTGACCACCCAGTCACCAAATCAAATAAATACTTTTTAGTCCTCATCTGCCTTGAACTCTCCATAGCATTTCTCCCCAACCACAACTCCCTCCATGAAATATCCTCCTTACTTGCTTTTAGGATACCACAAGTCTCTGGATTGTCCTCATTCCTCCCAGACCCACAGGCTGAGCCTTCCTTGAAACCTAGACAGGGGACATGTCTGTGGCTGTCTGCAGTTTCTGCTCTCTGGGAATTGGATAGGCAGGAAGAATCAAAGCTGCCTCTGATCCTTACCCCCGTGTCTGTTTTCTTTGAGTCTCCTCCTTCTCCTGGACTCAGTTCTTCTCATGCCAAGCATGTTTATGAGCTCCTGCTGGGAGGACAGCATCTGTGAGTCCTTCTCCCTGTTTCTTTCAGTAAGCACACGCTGTATTTTAGCCATTTGCTTAGGGGCCCAATCTCCATCAGCCTTTGAGGGTGGATTGGATTTTGTAGTATCCAGACTACAGTCTAGCTAAACTAGATTACCAGGCTGGTAGGCAGCTCATCACCATGATCTCACACTAGTTAGAACATGCCAAGTCAGTAGGGAGCCCAGGATCATGTTAATACATGATTTCATGCATGGTGCAGTGCTTCAACCAGGAGAATCCTGACAGGAGTAGGTACCTACCACTAATAACATTCTGATGGAGAGGTGACTGGGGAGTGCTGTAGTTCCTCACTTGCCTGAGCTTAGCTGGGGCCAGCATAACTCCTTTTTTCTGGGTCTTTCCCACTTATGCAGATCATTACTCCCTGCTTGCTCCAGATGTTCCTGGAGCTGGAGGCAGATGTTGGTTACTTGGAGGTAAGGAGATATAGTAGAAATATATCTGATTTAAGAGTATGAACACCTCATTTTTGGCTATGTTAATTATGGGCTGTGTGACCCTGGGCTTGGTTTCCTTATTTATAAAGTTGGGGTAGAGGTGGCTGAGAACAGTGATCTCTCAGAGACTCTCCAGCTCTAAGATCTGGTTCTCTGAGGCTAGCCACACAGGGACAGTGGATCTCTAGGTGTGGGACACAGCCAGGGGAGTTCTGATCAGGAGAGGGAAAAGGATTTACAGGCCAAATGGAGCTGCTTTGAGGAAAGCAGCTGGTGCTGTTCTTGAGCCATATGCCCATTCCTCAAGATGTACCCTTCTTAGATATCTAGGATGAGTTCCTCATAGACCTTTTCCAGATGTGGCCATTGGATCCAAAGTGGCTAGGGATATGAGGGAGGAATGTTGTAAGGGGAAGTATAACTGATTTTAAAAGGATCTACCCATTCAAGAATAAATAAAAAATAGCACTTTTCTTTACCAGAAATTGTGTCCTAGAGTGTTTTTCAGTGAAGATCATTGAACTTAACACATGGTCTTTTTTATTCTGGATTCCAGCATTACTAAGGACACAGGGAGGGGAGCCTTTCTCTCTGCAGCTCTCTATCTTATTGCACGACTACAGGCTTTTCTTCAAAATGCAAGCAACAAGTCTGAGGTGGAGTTAGGGGAAAAGTATCTTGTGAACACTTTTCACTTTCAGAGGCTAAACACTTCAAGAAGGGCCTTTATACAGTGATGCTCCCCAGTTTCCTATTCCTAGCTCTCCTTTCTACTCATTCTGTGCTAGTGGTTTCTAGCAATTTTGGGGAGTCAGTTTGTTAGGATTATAAAGAAAATTTGTTATTCAGTTGGGCTGCATAGAGTCTGAACTCATTTTCTATTTTTGTTGACTTCCGCACTTCAGAAATCTTGGGTGGCATAGTTAATTCCTTGCTACAGAAGCGAAATATACTAGAATCTTCCTTTCCCAGTGTCCCTTGAAACCAGGGTGCAGTTCTAGTGGTAGTGATTAAAAAAAAAAAGCACAGAGTCTTCTCTCTGGTGACAGGTTGGTTGTGAGGAGGTGGGGTTTCCATGGCAGCAGTAGCAGCAGTACAAGGTAAAGCACCTGGTGCCTGATGGCAGTGATAGTTTCTTCAGCAGACCAGTTCTGAATGTGATTTCAGGGAATGTTCCTGGATGCCTAACTCTGAGCTTAATTTTCCAGCCGTCCTGAAAATTCTGTGAACTACTTAAAGAATCTTTTAATAAATTCATTTCCTGCTTAGTCAGAATTGATGTCTGTTACTTGCAACTAAACATCCTAATGCAGAATGTTGGAGAATTTGATGAGTCATGGCCCCCTCTCCTGAGCTCCAGACTCACACATCTACTAGATGCCTCCCCTGGGATGTCTCAGTGCCACCTGATACAGTAGCCATCCCCAGATCCCCTTAACATATCCTTCCTCTCGTGTTTCCCATCTCAGCAGCTAGACACAGAGGAAGGAAACCAGAGGCTATGGTATCAGAGAAGAAATTTGAAAGAAATTTGTATTTTAAGGATGAATAATCATCATTTTATGGTTGAAATTAGACCCAGAAATTTTCTCTGACCATCCCAACCACTCCCAGACCAACTCATGCACCTGGCACCCACCCTCACCTGCTGTAACTCTCTGCTGTGTCTTGTCCTTAACTTATTTCATTAGTACTAGTTGTTACCCAGGTCCTTCAGGACACAGAGCCTCTCTACTCCCCACTCCTCAGATTCCATGGCAAGCTGGTAGCTGGACCCTTTTGGAGAGAAAGTCTTACCCTCCAAGGTAGGTCTGCAGAATGAGCTCTTCGTCTTTCACACCTGGCCTGCAGATTTTTTTATACCCTCAGTAGTATAGGCATAGTATCTGGGGAATAAGAGCTTTTCAGAGGCCTACAAAAGTAAGTCCTGAAAAGCATTAAAAAAGGTAAAACATACACAAAAAAATTTCTAATTAAATGTCTATAAGCAATAGCACTGTTAAACCCATTAATTATTAAGAATCCTGAGCTCAATGTAAATTAAATGAATTACTCTTACCCAAATAATTTATGAAGCAAAATTATAAAAATATATTAAAAATTTCAATAAAAACTACAGTTACAGTTACAGTGTATAGGCTGTAGGTACATTTTCATCTTTGATGTGTGTTGTGTGACTTTCTAGAATAAGAAGTCCTGGTTTGTGGAAGACCTCCAGGTCCATGGGCCCTGGAGCTATGCAGAGGGGAAGACCTTGTCCTATAGACACAACTCCTGAGGGCCATGTATATAGGATATGGTTTGGGAAATGAAAGACTGTCACCAGTCTCTAGACCATTAATTTTTGCTAGTATCCATTGTCTTCTTAGACTTAGTAAAAGCCCTTTCCCTTACTTCCCCCAGCCTCTTCTACAATTGGATGTTCTCTTTTAAATAAGTTCTACCCAATTTATTATGGGAAGCAATGATGTATACATTCCAGGATATGTTTTATGTGAAATTGTCCTCTAGGTCCTCTCTTTACCCCTTCCTTTAGACAGGAACACACTGGTCATATCACTTCAGTCCCAAGACCTCTGTGTTGTCACAACCCTGAACATAGTCATCTCAAGATGATAACACCTGTTCTTGGCAGAAATGAATCTGAATCTTCGCAGGAGGAAAGCATTACAATGCTCAGGTTTCCCACACATTAATTTCAACCAAATGACTAACATGAAAAATGAAATAAGCTACTATGACTGAGAATTAGAAGCAATAATAAGCCATAGATGAGAGCCTTTATAGAGTGGAAAGTAGGGATTAAGAGATGCAGAGGATGGATGCTATCTCTTAACATACATTTAGACAGATGGAGAACCAAAGAGGGAAATATTTGAAGAGATAATGGCTAAGAACTGTCTAGAAGTGATCAGTGATATGAATTCATAGATACAAGCTGTACAACAAATTATACTAACTAGGAAAAATAAATAGAAACTGAAATATATTGTTGTGCAGCTGCACAACAACAAAGGCAAAGAGAAGATCCTACAGGAGCAGATAGGAGTTTTTCCTTTCAATATTTCAAGTGCCATTTCCTTTTCAAGAGTATGGGAGGATTGGACTACCTCACACCCTTTATTTTAGATGTGCTTATAAGACTTGGCCACTGAAATGTGAGTAAAAGCGATGTAGGTCTTTTCTAGGTTGAGCATTTTAAGAGCTGGTGCTTGATTTTCTGATTTTTTGTTTTCTCTTTTTCCCTACTGAGGTGTATTGATAAGGTCCTTAAAACTGAGGCAGTGTGGTAGGCTCTACTGATATATGGAGAGAATATGCTTTGGACTATTGCCCATATTTACGGGAGACTTTGCTTTAGTGAAAACATTTGTAGTGTTAAGCCAGTGAGAATTGTAAGTTACTCATTACTGCAGCATAAACTAGCTTATATTACAAAGAAATTGATTTTCTTTGGGAAAAAAAAGCAAACAATAACAAAATCTTAATATTCAAGGCATGGCTTAGGTGTATAGCAAAGAAGTTGATATTGGTGGTTTGAAGATGGTGATTCATTAAGGCAGTGGAAAATATTTGATAAAACTATAGTCAATAATAACTTGGGAGGCAAGTAATATGAACTTCAGTAGTGGGGAATACTAAGAAAACAACATTGGTAAAATATGTTTGTTGACATTCTCTTTATCAAGATATTTGAAGAAATGAATTCAGAAAAGAATTGCCCTGCTTTTAAACAGGAGTGAAAGAAAATAGGAAGTATACAAAATATTCAGAAAATTGGGAGTTTGCGAGATAATTTCTTTTTGGTCTTGCAGATTGAAAGATAAATTGAGAAAGTCTTTAAAATTATTAAAATTCAGCCTTGAGACAAGGATCAAATTAAAAATATGGGCACAAATCATTCATTGTTAAAACCTTGAATGGATTGATGTGCTTCAGGGACAATGTAAAATTAAGAGTATGGTGCCTAGTAAAATCTTTTGGATGGATAAAATTCAGAGAAAAGATTCTAAGGATGTGGCTTTTCAAGAAAATCCCATGGAGAAGGAGAAAGAGGAAAGAGAGGCATGGGCCTGAGAGCTAGTTCTCAAATTAAGTGAGGTATAGCTTTTGGCACATGATACTTCCTGCATTCAAGTAGATGGAAACACAAGGTTTTTTTTTTTTTTTTTTAAAAAACAGTGTTTTGGTTCCAGAGGAACTATGAGTCTAGACTAACAGGATCAATGACTGTTCAAGACTTCAAAAGTGGCTCTTGGACCTCCAACCATCTATGATAGAGAATGGGTTGTGAAAGCTTCTCACTAACCCCCCCCAGGGGGGGTTATTCATAAATCCCCATATCACCTGGCACACTGAAATGGCAGAAATTTTTAGAAGACACAACCAAGGGCTCAGGAGAACAGTGGGTGAGGAAATTACTTGCAGGGACCAGAATCAGAGAATAATAATTCCTACCCCAGATTATGAAGATCTCAAAATATTTGCCCAGTTGGATTTCAGAATTGCCATAGCCAATGACTCCTGCATGCATCCCACTCCTCCCCTTTCTTGTATGTGAGGTCTTTCTCTATTCTATAATACACCTTTCAAATTTTTAACTCATCCTTTGAAAGCCAGTTTGTTTTCCCTTCTAGAATCTCTCCCTGTCATGCTAGAGAACACATCCCTCTCTCATCTTTCTCTTGCTTTGCTTCAGGGACACCTGGAAATCTCTTGGCCTTGCCCTAATTCCCCCAAAGAACCATAAATATGGAACAGGAAGTACCAAACACCTAACCATCCTTGACTCCTTTTTCTCTCACCAGAAAGTTCTATCCCCCAAACTTCTCAAGGTTGAGATTGGCTCCATATCATCCCTTTTATCTTAGCTCAAACATCCTCTTCAGAGAGCCTTTTCACAATTTAGAGTGGTCCCCAAGCACTCTCTCTGTCACACACAATCCTGTTTAATTGTCATCATAGCATTTGGTACTATGGATATTTATCCTTCTCCTTTATTTCTTGCTCAGTGTCTATGTTACATCTCATAAGGTTTAAAGCTTCCCTGAGCACAGAAATCGTACCTAGATTCTAGAACAGTGCCTATAGCTGTTCAGCAAATATTTGCTGAATTTAGCTCATTGTCCTCCAATCTTCTATTGTACTGGATACTCCAAAGTCTGTTGTTGAGGTTCCCTGCCCTCAGGGATTGGTTTTGATACTCTGAAGTCTGGAAAAGAATATGTCCAAGGTTCTTCATGAGTTAGCAGTGGTATCAGGTCTAGAACTCAGGCCTGTGACTCAGGCCTTTTCAAAATGTCTTGGCCTGGTAGAGGCTGATAGAGCTCCTAGATATCAAACAAGCGGTTCACAATTCAATCGCCTTACTGCAGTGTACAGGCGGTCCTATAGGTGGCGCCAGTGCCACTCTCTTAGCTCCTGGGGAAAGCTGGTAAGGGGTAACACTAGGTGGACATTTTAATGAATAGAGTTTTATTACCAAACTATTGCCAGGATGTTAACTTTAGTTAATCTCTTGGCCAACTTTGCATCAGGAAACCCTAAGGGTGTTTAAGGTAATGACTGAATTGCACTCACAGGATTTTACAGGCAACAGAGACAGTGATACCGAGCGATTTAGGAGGATAGACTCGATCAGACAGCCGGAATGGCACTAATATACTCTGTAGCTGTGTGGTCATGGACGAGTCGCTCCAGAATATTGTATCTTTTTTGTCTATGAAATGGAATAATAACAGTAGGATTAAGTTAAAATACATAAAGTATTTGGAACAGGTGCCTGGCACGGAGCTGGTGCTATTAGGTGAATTAAAAATACTTGTGTTTTATTAAAACAAAGACACAGATGCATGCACTTTCCTTGGTCCTGTCAACACATGCTTTCTTACAACCATATCAGGGCTGCTGCTGGATGACAGCAATAGTAATGTGTATTCACTTAGAAGATGCAACCCAATTTCAAAGAAGGTAAAAAGCGAAAGTAAGTGTGGTTTTATCATTTTTGTTTGTTCAGGCATTAAGGATCGAACCCAGAGCCTTGTACTTACTAAGCAGATACTTTACCATTGAGCTACATCCCCAGCCCCTTAACTGAGGTTTTTAAATCCATGAAAGAAGAACTACTATGTGTTTAAATTCTTATTGAGACATAACTAATATGGGATTGACCCTCTTAAAGGCTACAATTTAGTGTCTCTTTACTGTATTCACAAAGGTGTGCAAACATCATCGCCATCTAATCTTTCTCATTGCCCCAAAGAGAAACTGCACACCTGTTAGCAACTTCTCCCCGTCTCCATGTTCTCCTAGTCCCTGGTCACTGCTTGTATGTACAGTTTTGCTTATTCTGGAAATTTCACATAGTCATATAAAATATGGTTTTTTGTATCTGACTTCTTTCATTTAGCATAATATTGTTAAGGTTCATGCATATTGTAGCATGTATCAGTATTTCATCCTTTCTATGGCCAAATAATGTTTGGCCATAGAAGGATTTTCCATCTTTTGTTTACACCATTTGATGGCCATTTTTATTGTTTTTTTCTTTCTCTTTTTGTAGAATGAATAATGCTACTGTAAACAGTCATATATAAATATTTGTGTGGACAAATGTTTTTGATTCTTGGATATATATTAAGGAATGGTCATGTGACAACTCTATTTTTAATCATTTGATGATTTGAAACTATTTTCCAAGGAGCTGTTTTACATTCCTACCAGCAATGTGTGAGCATTCCAGTTTCTCCATATCCTCACCAAACACTTATTGTCTTTGTTATTATAACCATCTTATTGGGTGTAAAGTAGTAACTTAATGGTTTTGATTTGTATTTCCCTGATAATTAATGATGTTAACTTGTATATCTTCTTTGGAAAAATATTTATTTAAATCATTTGTACATTTTAAAATTGAGTTATCTTCTTTACTATTGAGTTATTAATAGTTTTAATAATATATCTAGGTACTAGACCATTATCAGATACATGATTTGCCAGGATTTTCTCATATTCTGTTGGTTATCTTTTCACCTTCTTGACAGGGTCCTTTTAAGTACAAAAGTTTTCATTTTAATGAAGTCCAATATATTTTTCCCTTTGGTTGCTGTTGCTTTAGATGCTGTCTCTAAGAAACCATTGCCTAATTCAAAGTCATGGTGATTTATACCTATGTTTCTTCTGAGAGTTTTGTAGGATTAGCTCATATTTAGGACTTTGTCTATTTTTAGCTAATTTTTGTATATGATGTGAGGTACAAGTACAGATATATTTCTTTACATATGGATGTGGAGATTTCCCACCACTATTTGTTGAAAAGATTATTCTTTTTTTTTTTTTTTTGTTACAAGGGATTGAACTCAGGACCTTGCACTTGCCAGGCAGGTGCTGTGCCACTGAGCTACATCCCTGGGCCTGAAAAGACTATTCTTTACCCCACTGAATTGTCTTGGCACCCTTAACCATAGATGTATGGATGTATTTTTCACTCTCAGTTCTATCCCGTCCATCTGTATGTCTGTTTTTAAGCCAGTATGACCCAGTCTTATTACTGTAGATTTCCAGTAAGTTTTGAAACTATGAAGAGTGAATCTTTCAACTTCATTCTTCTTTTTAAGATTGCTTTGCCTGCTCTTAGTTCTTTTCATTTCTATATGAATTTTAGGATCAGAATATCAATTTCAGGAAAAAAGAAGACCTGAAATTTTGATAAAGATTACATTGAATTTGTAGGTTAATTGGGGAACACTGACTTCTCAGTATTTCAAGTCCATGAACTGGGTGTGTACAAACTTAGACTCTAACTAGTTATATCTGACAAAGGAGGCTGGGTCAGACATTCAAAATTAGACAAACTGGGTTAATTGCCAAATACTTATTTCATTTTTAAAGCTATGGGATAAAGTACAGTTTTATTTTGTGAAAGTAGAAAAGTAGACTTATGTAAATTGTTAGAGCCTACCAGTAGTCAAAAATGTCATTATTCTTTTACATTATACACTTCACAAAGACAAGTGCCCATTTAAGAAATCTTAATAACACATAATAATGTAGACATGTCTGAATTTGTTTTATAGAACAGAAATATTATGGCATTTTGTGTGTGTGTGTATGTGTGTGTGATGTAGAGTCTCTTAAAATTTTTTTCTTTTTTTTTGCAATGCTGAGAATTGAACCCAGGGCCTTACCAATTCTAGGCAAGTTAAAAATCTGAGCCGTACCCCTTTAAAATCTTTTGAATAACATAGATGAAATTTAAAAATTAAAATTAATATATAAATTTAAAATTAATGTATAAGTCAATTACTTCTTGACTTAAGGAACTGAATTCTTCCCCTCCCATAATCTGGCATTTTCACCAACAAGGTCAACCAACCCTGAACAAACTGTACTAATTGCTTCTGTGTTTTCTTACACTGACAAACTTCAGTTCTGACTTCTCTTCCTGAAATGTGAAGCAATTTGATACTGCATTGTAACCATGACGTTACCATAGAGTGTTTAAGTAAACAACATATAATACTTGTTGCCAGTGGTTACTGTTAACAATTACAGGAATAGAATGATTGTTATATAGTAATGACCCCTGAAATAGACTGAGTTCCTTGGCAATGTCTAGATTGTGACATTTCAGTGGTCATAGTGTTACAATCCATCATTTCAATAAGAATTGATGACTTCAGCTATGGCAACTAACCATAATATTTAATGTATCTGCCTCGAGCCACTTGAATACTTTGAAAAAAAAATGTAAGGCATAACATCAAAAGTTCCCTTAGAAAACTCAGGATCTCCATGTATAGATTTTAGGGAGATGAATATGTTTCACTTTCTTGTGTAGTTTCTCTGGTTCTTCTGTATAAATGTTAGTGACAGTTGCACATTGGAAATGAGTATTTGTCTATTTTCAGTCTAATCTATCCACTTATTTACCTGTCTACCCATATCAGCATGTTCTATAAAATCTCCCCTCCTTCTTTCCCTCTCTCCTTTGCTTCCTTCCTTCCTTCCTTCCTTACATTACATTTCTTTCATTTA